>NC_092418.1:4347488-4670821 GCF_040894005.1 Engystomops pustulosus
TGTGGCAGTCAGGTGCTTGGTCTGTGGCAGTCAGGATCTTGGTCTGTGGCAGTCAGGTGCTTGGTCTGTGGCAGTCAGGTGCTTGGTCTGTGGCAGTCAGGTGCTTGGTCTATGGCAGTCAGAGGTGCTTGGTCGGTGGCAGTCAGAGGTGCTTGGTCGGTGGCAGTCAGGATTGTGATCTGTGGCAGTCAAGTGCTTGGTCTACGTCAGTCAAGTGCTTGGTCTGTGGCAGTCAGGTGCTTGGTCTGTGAAGTCAGGTGCTTGGTCGGTGACAGTCAGGTACTTGGTCTGTGGCATTCAGGTACTTGGTCTGTGGCAGTCAGGTGCTTGGTCTGTGGCAGTCAGGATTGTGATCTGTGGCAGTCAGGTGCTTGGTCTGTGGCAGTCAGGTGCTTGGTCTGTGGCAGTCAGGTGCTTGGTCTGTGATAGTCAGGTGCTTGGTCTGTGGCAGTCAGGATCCAGGTCTGTACTAGTCAAAATCTTGGTCTGTGGCAGTCAGGTGCTTGGTCTGTGGCAGTCAAGTGCTTGGTCTGTGGCAGTCAAGTGCTTGGTCTTGTGGCAGTCAGGTGCTTTGTCTGTGGCAGTCAGGTGCTTGGTCTGTGGCAGTCAGGTGCTTGGTCTGTGGCACTCAGGATCCAGGTCTGTGATAGTCAGGTGCTTGGTCTGTGGCAGTCAGGTGCTTGGTCTGTGGCAGTCAGGTGCTTGGTCTGTGGCAGTCAGGTGCTTGGTCTGTGGCAGTCAGGATCCAGGTCTTTGACAGTCAGGTCTGTGGCAGCCTTATGTATTTGGTCTGTGACAGTTGAGTGACTTAAACAAGTCCTCAGAGTTGTGCAATTCATAATTTCCCTCATGCGACTATTGTGAAATGCACAAATCTATGGGATCTTGCATGTGCACTAATGCTTTAGGGAGGCCGATATGAAGAAGATGCTGCATGTGATCACAGAGTCACAACTCAATATTGGAGAAGACGAGAGAAGATGAGGAGGGTCCGGGCACTGACCTCTGGTGTCTGTCTCCGGCTTCAGCTGTGGGGGATTAGAGAAGCTCCTCTGGATGTCCATCTCCATCTCCATCTCCATTCTACTGAAGAGGAAGAGATCCAGGGAATATTTCCTTACATCCGGATGTTTCTCCAAGGTCCGAGTTTTATTCTCGTTACTTGGGAAGTTCACATCTTGAATGACCACGACCAGGTTCTTCTTCCCTGAGAATAGGTTTATAGTCTTTTATTTTTCTCATATTCTATTATATTGTAATAATCAGGCGAGTCATTGAATTCTCATGGTAGACTGACACTTGTTGTCACCTTGCAGTGTGTGTTGTGCACCCTGAGGGTCATCTATCTGTCACCGATCTATCTTACTATATCCTATCTATCAGGTGGATTTATTAATAACAAATCCTTTCAGCTCCATACTGGAGCCTTAGTCAAGAAGAGGAACATGTAAGGATATTCTCTCATCTGTCTATCGATCATCAATGGAGTCCCAAGAAAAGTTCCTCAAGGATGGAGAGACAGGAAGATACCAAGATCAGGCGTCACCCTTCCTGGGGATCTCTGAGCATGGTCACATGAAGGTGATTGGTTCCTCATGAAAGTCTAAACATTATATTAAGAGGAAAGGTCATCACAATGGGGACTACACAAGGAGAGTTCACGAAACTCTTCCATTGGAGTCAGTGGAGATTAAATCTTTCTGGACGTGAGATCAGGGATAATGGAGAAAACTTCTGAAAAAGTGCTGGGAAATACATCATGATAGAGGATCGAGGATCTTCTGAACCTAGGCTCCAGCTACTTCCATCTGAATTTAAGGAGTTAAGCAAATATATAATTTCTTCACTCTCCTACTAGAATGACCACTGCTCATGTCTTCCCTTCCTTCCTCTAGCTCAGCTTTGATAATGGACTGGATGTCATGACTAAACATCAAGCAGTATGGACTAGCAACATGGTCTCTGGTAAAGACTTGATGCTCTAGTTAGATCCCAGAGAATGTCCTCCTCTTACCTTGTGCTGACAGTGATTTGACCTTCTTAGACGCTGAGGCTTCCTGAGTCCATTCACGTTCATTAGATACGTAGAGGCAGAAGGTGAATTCGGCCAGATTCTTCTCCAAGGTCTTTGCCTTAATTTGTGTGAGGTTCACAACATGTAGAGTGTTCACCCGTCCTTGGAAATATTCGGAACCAATGATCCTTCGTAACCAGTCAATGTCTTTTCCTTCCAGGGTTGAGAGGATCCCAACACTGTGCCCTGCACTCATCTGATAATGGCACAGAACATTATAAATTGTGATAAACACAGCGGAGAAATAGCACGATGAGTAATGAGGGGTTTGGTGGTAAGTGCTGTGATGCCTTCAAGACGCTTTCAAGGATGGGCAACAGCACCAAGACCTAGATGCATCGACTCATTGATGATCTGGTGGTGTTATACTTCTATTATGTGATAATATCATATAATTCCATGAGAGGTGGTCACCCCTAGCACAACTTCCATGCTACAGTTACAGGATTATTGCCTCTAAACCTCACTCTGTGTAGGCACCAGTAGAGGTCTCCAGATGGAGACAGTCCATGTGAGGCTGACATGTTGATTATTTCCACCTAAATGATAATGTTGTACGTACTGAAAACCCTTCTCACCTTCTAGACAAAAATACTCATAGGAAAGTTAGTAAAGTAATACTAAGTTGGTGGAAGGGGAGACAATCCCCTATAAATGGGAGGAAGCTAAGATTTGTGTGTGGAGAATCCTTAAACGGGAGGAAAAACTGAAAGGGAGAGAAATGGAGCCTTGTGGTCCGCGTGTTGGTAGAATTGCAGGCTCTAGCCCTGGGCTGGGGAAAAGAAAAATCTATAAAATATGTGAAACTGGAGGTAAAAAAAACAGGGGAACATATTAGAGCACTTCCAGAACATGGAGCGTGTTGTCCGGAGGTGCCAATAGTCAAAGTTTATGAGTATCAGAAACCAAAACAGCGTTTTCATCAGTCCCACCACTTGAGTCACAATTCATGCGCTGCTCTTGTATTCTTGGCCTGACTGAGACGTTGTTTCGGCATTGAAAATCATAGTTCTACTATCAATAAAAAGCTCTGACTATTATAATCGGCAATGTGCTCTATGTTCTGGTAGCGCTCTGATACATGCCCCGTTTTTCTAATCTACAATTTCACATTTGGGGCATTTATTGGATTGTGGGGTTCTGATTGCTGGTCTCCCCTTGTGACCCAAAGTCAAAGAGCTGGAAATAAACTCATCCTGTAACTACCATGGGTCACAGGACAGGCTGGTGGAAGAGGTCATCATCACTTGGCACTTAAGGTCCCTTATTCTGCTGATACAGAAACAGTCCTAGGAGCTAATCGTAGAGATAATCCTGATGATACAAGGACATAATTTATCTTCTCAGATGACAGAATCAATTGTCTTAGTTTGAGATTTGAAAAGAAATAAGATATAAAAGGAACATTGGGATTGTTACTGTACGTCTAAGGTTGAGTTCACACCACGTTTTATGTATACGCTTAGCATATAGTTCGAAAAACACCCGATGTATATGCTTGGCGCATCCATTGACAAATAGTTGCAGAGCGAGACATAGTTGTTGGCTCCGTCTGGCCACTATAATTAGCAGTGTCTGGATCCTCCTGACATGCCCTTACAAATTCAAGGTGTGAACCCAACCTTAGACTAATGCAGCCTCATGTCTGCTGCTTGTAGTTTCCATATGTTGAGATTTTACATGAATTTTATCTTTGGTGCTCCTGATGGTCTGCAATTTCCTCAAATATTCTGCAGCCTGTGAACCCACTCTAGGACCCCTATAATAGGATGAATCCTGAAGCCCAAAATCCAGAGATGAGACATTTCTCCATTGTTCTTGATAAAAGTGAATCTTACCAGTTTCTTGTCCTTTGTGGTCTCTGAAAATCAAAGAGACAATAAGAGAAGAGAAGTTACTGAGTGACCCTTGATGATGATCTGGTGCTCGTATTGAGACCTAGGACTATCGGGCACCACTACCATGTGGAGCATAGAGGAAGACAATAATAACTGGGGGGCAGAGAGTGAAAACTTTGTCAGGGTGATCCTGGTCTCATGGAACGTGGAACAAGAAGGAATTGTTATAACTTATACAGTGGTCCAAAAGATAAGAGACTGAAGCAGATAACAATGGAAGAAGAAGGAAGAAGACAGAGTCAATGATGCAGAGACACACAACCCTAATGGTTGCAATCAACACTGAGGAGACCCTCATAACTATGTGAAGATGTGCCAAGATGTGATGGACCAGAACAATGCATGGACATCAGTAGAATTAACCTTTAGCCTTATCCATGATCTCCCTGATCTTGTCCAGTTTCTGACGCATTGTATCCTCCATCTTGTCAGATCTTTATCACTCAGCTCCTTCTTCTTCTCAAGACCAAGGTGAGGTCTTCCAGTAATTCCGACCTATCACACCTTGAGACCTCGATATCCTGAAAGACAACCACAGTGACTTGTTTTGGTGAATTTGATGTTGGAGACAAGATAGCACCTTTAGGACCACAATGGGACCCTATAACAGGTCTTCACATCAGGAGGGCTTTCATCTATTCATACACAGATGTTAATGATGTTTAGTCCCCACTAGACAGAAGAGTCCTAATGTAATAAACGTGCCAAGGTCCCCAGCACCAGGACATTTACAACAGTGGTATCTTGGGTGCAGCGTTTCATATCATAGGAGAAGGTCACATCATTGTTGTAAAGGAAACGGTGACGTTTCGGACCCCTGAAGGATACTCATGGTCACTTAGTTATCCTTTCTAGACACTCCCAGAATGCACGGGTTCTGGGAGGTGCAGGAAGTGATTTAAAGTTGTCCACACAACCTCCGGATACGGCACAACAATAAATCCCAATCCTGAATGGCTATAAGATCTCTTCCACCAGCCTCAGTGAAACCAAATCTTATCAAACCAAATAAGCTGCCACCAGTTCTCCTTTACTATAAACCCGGTGCGTAACTGGATTATATGGGGCGAGGAATCAACCCGGTAGCAGATATAACCGAAACACGGATGTTTGGGGTTTGTAGATCAAGATAAAAGAGCAACACAGGTTAAGTTTTATATTTAGTTGCCTTACGGGAACACTAGACAAAACAATATATACAATAGCATATATATATATATATATATATATATATATATATATACAGTTAAGCAGAGTACAATATGCAAAGGTAGCACTACAAATAACAGCAGTTCAGTAATGGAACCTGATATAGAAAATGCGCATTCAGAGGTATCTGCTTATATCAAGTGAAGTGACATCTCTGCCCACTCCCAGGAGGGGTCATGGGTCCCTCCTACCTGTTATTATGTCCAGAACCTTAGAGAAGTCATAGCTTCTCAAGGGGAGGTCGTAGGGTCGGGGGCTCATGGATCTGGGTGGAAACCTGGATCGCATTGATACCAAACCTGACCCATTTGATCTGGTCCTATCCAGAGATATTTATATCTCTGGACCCAAGGGTGCTCGGGCTGAGATGGACCATAACTCCATAACTGTCCTTAATCGACGTATTGGTCTAAGAGTTTTTATGAGTCTTTGTCTCCTGTTTGAAAATTGGAGGGAAGCCTCAGAGTCACCACCACTGGGGAAATGAAGCCCGGCCCCCGACTGAGGCTTCCTCTGCAGCCTCTGAAGTGTTAGATAACGCTTTAACTAGATAGAGTGTTATCTAATTGGGATGAGGCTAGATGGAGGTGGGGGATTCTAGTAGTACAAGACCTCCCCCCCTTGGCCATATTCATCACAATTGTTATTTCAGAGAAGCACATTCATACAATCTTCAAGCACAATTCATAATCACTCATCCCCTCCATCATCAATAACATCAGGCATCAGGATCATCCATTATTTCCTTACTGGATCCATTCCTGCTACTCAGAGAACTAGTGACAAGCTCTGACATGTTATCCAAGATGATCCTAAAGCATAACATGGAACAGCTGTGGGGTCTCACTGTGTCTAATGCGAGTCCTGGCCCAGGGGTCCCCCAGTGGTGTCTTCTCCTCCCGGGGTTCTCAGGGTTTCATGGGAGTTTCCTCTTCCTCCTTCCTTGCTCTTGACTTGATGTTTCCACTCAGGATCGATCCTTATTGTTTGATTATTTAGAAGGATCCTATCACCCTGTAGACATCTGATCCCAGTATTAGTGAGATCAAAGACCCTTCCCTCTGTTTTCTTACCTTCTTACACTTCCTTAATGTTCCCGGAACTGAGAAAGACATCTCCACCTCACCGCACCTCAGAGTGACCTTCGACACCCATTACTTATAGGATACATCAATGTTCATTGTAAATGTCAGGTCAAGGTCCATGTAGCTCATTCCCAGCACCGTCACAAAGCTTGTAACACCAGTGAGGTTACAGCCTATAAGCCGAGATTAGAAAGAGATCAGAAAACATAAAGTTTATCTGGATCATCTGTACTAATGAATTTCCAACCACTGCTGTAGTGTTATATCCCCAGTCAATGGGCAGGACATCAATGTAAGATAGTAGGGGGATGACCCTATGCCTGGCAATATCTGTATCCTGGGCGGCACAGCAGGGATGGCGGTATGAGATTGTGGGGCCGACACCTGGGGTGGGTGGTGGCCAAGAATAGCAGCGATGGAGGTAGGTCATGTATATCAGATTGTGGGACCAACACCTTGGGCAGATTGTGGCCAGGAATAGCAGGGATGGAGGTAGGCTCTCAATATCAGATTGTGGAGTCATTACCTGGGTCAGGAGGAGACCAGGAGGAGCAGGGATAGAGGAAGGCTATCACTATCAGATTGTGGAGTCATTACCTGGGTCAGGAGGAGAACAGGAGGAGCAGGGATAGAGGAAGGCTATCAATATCAGATTGTGGGGTCATTACCTGGGTCAGGAGGAGACCAGGAGGAGCAAGGATAGAAGAAGGCTATTAATATCAGATTGTGGGGATGACACTTTGGTCAGGAGGATACCAGGAGAAGCAGGGATAGAGGAAGGCTATCACTATTAGATTGTGGGGATGACACTGGTCAGGAGGAGACCAGGAGGAGCAGGAATAGAGGAAGGTTATTAATATCAGATTGTGGGGTCATTACCTGGGTCAGGAGGAGACCAGGAGGAGCAGCGATAGAGGAATGCTATTAGTATTAGATTGTCGGGATGACACCTGGGTCAGGAGGAGACCAGGAAGAGCAGGGATACAGGAAGGCTATAACTATCAGATTGTGGGGATGACACCTGGGTCAGGTGGAGAACAGGAAGAGCAGGGATAGAGGAAGGCATTCAATATCAGATTGTGGGGTCATTACCTGGGTCAGGTGGAGACCAGGAGGAGCAGGAATAGTGGAAGGCTATCAATATCAGATTGTGGAGTCATTACCTGGGTCAGGAGGAGAACAGGAGGAGCAGGGATAGAGGAAGGCTATCACTATCAGATTGTGGGGTCATTACCTGGGTCAGGTGGAGACCAGGAAGAGTAGGAATAGAGGAAGGCTATCAATATCAGATTGTGGGGTCATTACCTGGGTCAGGTGGAGACCAGGAAGAGCAGGGATAGAGGAAGGCTATCACTATCAGATTTTGGGGATGACACCGGTCAGGAGGAGACCAGGAGGGGCAGGGATAGAGGAAGGCTATTATTATCAGATTGTGGGGTATTTACCTGGGTCAGGTGGAGACCAGGAGGGGTAGGGATAGAGGAAGGCTATTAATATCAGATTGTGGGGTATTTACCTGGGTCAGGTGGAGACCAGGAGGAGCAGGGATAGAGGAAGGCTATCAATATCAGATTGTGGGGATGATACCTGGGTCAGGAGGAGCAGGGATAGTGGAATGCTTTTAATATCAGATTGTGGAGTCATTACCCAGGGCCAGGTGGAGACCAGGAGGAGCAGCGATAGAGGAAGGCTCTCAATATCAGATTGTGGGGTCATTACCTGGGTCAGGAGGAGACCAGGATGAGCTGGGATAGAAGAAGGCTATCACTATCAGATTGTGGGGTCGTTAGACAAGGAGGAGCAGGGATAGAGGAAGGCTATCAATATCAGATTGTGGGGTCATTACCTGGGTCAGGAGGAGACCAGGAGGAGCAGGGATAGAGGAAGGAACTCAATATCAGATTGTGGGGTCGTTACCTGGGTCAGGTGGAGACAAGAAAGAGCAGGGATAGAGGAAGGCATTCAATATCAGATTGTGGGGTCATTACCTGGGTAAGGAGAAGACCAGGAGGAGCCGGGATAGAGGAAGGCTATCACTATCAGATTGTGGGGTCGTTACCTGGGTCAGGTGGAGACCCGGAGGAGCAGGGATAGAAGAAGGCTATTAATATCAGATTGTGGGGTCATTACCTGGGTCAGGCAAAGACCAGGAGGAGCCGGGATAGAGGAAGGCTATCACTATCAGAATGTGGGGTCGTTACCTGAGTCTGGTGGAGATCAGGAGTGGCAGGGATAGAGGAATACTATTAATATCAGATTGTGGGGATGATACCTGGGTCAGAAGGAGACCAGGAAGAGCAGGGATAGAGGAAGGCTAATAATATCAGATTGTGGGGTCGTTACCTGGGTCAGGTGGAGACCAGGAAGAGCAGGGATAGAGGAAGGCTATCAATATCAGATTGTGGGGTCATTACCTGGGTCAGGTGGAGACCAGGAAGAGCAGGGATAGAGGAAGGCTGTTAATATCAGATTGTGGGGTCTTTACCTGGGTCAGGTGGAGACCAGGAGGAGCAGGGATAGAGGAAGGCTATCAATATCAGATTGTGGGGTCATTACCAGGGTAAGGAGGAGACCAGGAGGAGCAGGGATAGAGGAAGGCTATCACTATCAGATTGTGGGGATGATACCTGGGTCAGGAGGAGGCTAGGAGGAGCAGGGATAGAGTAAGGCTATTAATATCAGATTGTGGGGATAATACCTGGGTCAGGAGGAGACCAGGAGGAGCAGGGATAGTGGAATGCTTTTAATATCAGATTGTGGAGTCATAACCCGGGGCCAGGTGGAGACCAGGAGGAGCAGCGATAGAGGAAGGCTCTCAATATCAGATTGTGGGGTCATTACCTGGGTCAGGAGGAGACCAGGAGGAGCAGGGATAGAGGAAGGAACTCAATATCAGATTGTGGGGTCGTTACCTGGGTCAGGTGGAGACCAGGAAGAGCAGGGATAGAGGAAGGCATTCAATATCAGATTGTGGGGTCATTACCTGGGTAAGGAGAAGACCAGGAGGAGCCGGGATAGAGGAAGGCTATCACTATCAGATTGTGGGGTCGTTACCTGGGTCAGGTGGAGACCCGGAGGAGCCGGGATAGAGGAAGGCTATCACTATCAGATTGTGGGGTCGTTACCTGGGTCAGGTGGAGACCCGGAGGAGCAGGGATAGAAGAAGGCTATTTATTTCAGATTGTGGGGTCATTACCTGGGTCAGGCAAAGACCAGGAGGAGCCGGGATAGAGGAAGGCTATCACTATCAGAATGTGGGGTCGTTACCTGAGTCTGGTGGAGATCAGGAGTGGCAGGGATAGAGGAATACTATTAATATCAGATTGTGGGGATGATACCTGGGTCAGAAGGAGACCAGGAAGAGCAGGGATAGAGGAAGGCTAATAATATCAGATTGTGGGGTCGTTACCTGGGTCAGGTGGAGACCAGGAAGAGCAGGGATAGAGGAAGGCTATCAATATCAGATTGTGGGGTCATTACCTGGGTCAGGTGGAGACCAGGAAGAGCAGGGATAGAGGAAGGCTATTAATATCAGATTGTGGGGTCTTTACCTGGGTCAGGTGGAGACCAGGAGAATCAGGGATAGAGGAAGGTTTTCAATATCAGATTGTGGGGTCATTACCAGGGTAAGGAGGAGACCAGGAGGAGCAGGGATAGAGGAAGGCTATCACTATCAGATTGTGGGGATGATACCTGGGTCAGGAGGAGGCTAGGAGGAGCAGGGATAGAGTAAGGCTATTAATATCAGATTGTGGGGATGATACCTGGGTCAGGAGGAGACCAGGAGGAGCAGGGATAGTGGAATGCTTTTAATATCAGATTGTGGAGTCATAACCCGGGGCCAGGTGGAGACCAGGAGGAGCAGCGATAGAGGAAGGCTCTCAATATCAGATTGTGGGGTCTTTACCTGGGTCAGGAGGAGACCAGGAGGAGCAGGGATAGAGGAAGGCTATCACTATCAGATTGTGGGGTCGTTACCTGAGTCAGGTGGAGACAAGGAGGAGCAGGGATAGAGGAAGGCTATCAATATCAGATTGTGGGGTCATTACCTGGGTCAGGTGGAGACCAGGAAGAGCAGGGATAGAAGAAGGGTATTAATATCAGATTGTGGGGTCATTACCTGGGTCAGGCAAAGACCAAGAGGGTCAGGGATAGAGGAAGGCTATCACTATCAGAATGTGGGGTCGTTACCTGAGTCAGTTGGAGATAAGGAGTGGCAGGGATAGAGGAATGCTATTAATATCAGATTGTGTGGATGATACCTGGGTCAGGAGGAGACCAGGAAGAGCAGGGATAGAGGAAGGCTAATAATATCAGATTGTGGGGTCGTTACCTGGGTCAGGTGGAGACCAGGAGGAGCAGGGATAGAGGAAGGCTATTAATATCAGATTGTGGGGTCGTTACCTGGGTCAGGTGGAGACCAGGAAGAGAAGGGATAGAGGAAGGCTATCAATATCAGATTGTGGAGTCATTACCCTGGGCCAGGTGGAGACCAGGAGGAGCAGTAATAGAGGAAGGTTTTCAATATCAGATTGTGGGGTCATTACCTGGGTCAAGAGGAGACCAGGAGGAGCAGGGATAGAGGAAGGCTATCACTATCAGATTGTGGGGTCGTTACCAGAGTCAGGTGGAGACAAGGAGGAGCAGGGATAGAGCATGGCTATCAATATCAGATTGTTGGGTCATTACCTGGGTCAGGTGGAGACCAGGAGGAGCAGGGATAGAGGAAGGAAATCAATATCAGATTGTGGGGTCATTACCTGGGTCAGGAGGAGACCTGGAGGATCAGGGATAGAAGAAGGGTATTAATATCAGATTGTGGGGTCATTACCTGGGTCAGGTTAAAACCAAGAGGGGCAGGGATAGAGGAAGGCTATCACTATCAGATAGTGGGGTCGTTACCTGAGTCAGGTGGAGACCAGGAGGGGCAGGGATAGAGGAATGCTATTAATATCAGATTGTGGGGATGATACCTGGGTCAGGAGGAGACCAGGAAGAGCAGCAATAGAGAAAGGCTATCACTATCAGATTGTGGGGTCGTTACCTGGGTCAGTTAGAGACCAGGAGGAGCAGGGATAGAAGAAGGCTATTAATATCAGATTGTGGGGTCTTTACCTGGTTCAGGAGGAGACCAGGAGGGGCAGGGATAGAAGAAGGCTATCAAGATAAGATTGTGGGGTCATTACCGGGGTCAGGAGGAGACCAGGAGGAGCAGGGATAGAGGAAGGCTATCAATATAAGATTGTTGGGTTGTTACCTGGGTCAGGAGGAGACCAAGAGGAGCAGGAATAGAGGAAGGTTATTAATATCAGATTGTGGGGTCATTACCTGGGTCAGGAGGAGACCAGGAGGAGCAGCGATAGAGGAATGCTATTAGTATTAGATTGTCGAGATGACACCTGGGTCAGGAGGAGACCAGGAAGAGCAGGGATAGAGGAAGGCTATAACTATCAGATTGTGGGGATGACACCTGGGTCAGGTGGAGACCAGGAAGAGCAGGGATAGCGGAAGGCATTCAATATCAGATTGTGGGGTCATTACCTGGGTCAGGTGGAGACCAGTAGGAGCAGGAATAGTGGAAGGCTATCAATATCAGATTGTGGAGTCATTACCTGGGTCAGGAGGAGACCAGGAGGAGCAGGGATAGAGGAAGGCTATCAATATAAGATTGTTGGGTTGTTACCTGGGTCAGGAGGAGACCAAGAGGAGCAGGAATAGAGGAAGGTTATTAATATCAGATTGTGGGGTCATTACCTGGGTCAGGTGGAGACCAGGAAGAGCAGGGATAGAAGAAGGCATTCAATATCAGATTGTGGGGTCATTACCTGGGTCAGGTGGAGACGAGGAGGAGCAGGAATAGTGGAAGGCTATCAATATCAGATTGTGGAGTCATTACCTGGGCCAGGAGGAGACCAGGAGAAGCAGGGATAGAGGAAGGCTATGACTATTAGATTGTGGGGTCATTATCTGAGTCAGGTGGAGACCAGGAAGAGTAGGAATAGAGGAAGGTTTTCAATATCAGATTGTGGGGTCATTACCAGGGTCAGGAGGAGACCAGGAGGAGCAGAGATAGAGGAAGGCTATCACTATCAGATTGTGGGAATGATACCTGGTTCAGGAGGAGGCTAGGAGGAGCAGGGATAGAGTAAGGCTATTAATATCAGATTGTGGGGATGATACCTGGGTCAGGAGGAGACCAGGAGGAGCAGGGAAAGTGGAATGCTTTTAATATCAGATTGTGGAGTCATTACCCGGGGCCAGGTGGAGACCAGGAGGAGCAGGGATAGAGGAAGGCTCTCAATATCAGATTGTGGGGTCATTACCTGGGTCAGGAGGAGACCAGGAGGAGCAGGGATAGAGGAAGGCTATCAATATCAGATTGTGGGGTCATTACCTGGGTAAGGAGGAGACCAGGAGGAGCCGGGATAGAGGAAGGCTATCACTATCAGATTGTGGGGTTGTTACCTGGGTCAGGCAAAGTCCAAGAGGGTCAGGGATAGAGGAAGGCTATCACTATCAGAATGTGGGGTCGTTACCTGAGTCAGGTGGAGATCAGGAGTGGCAGGGATAGAGGAAGGCTAATAATATCAGATTGTGGGGTCGTTACCTGGGTCAGGTGGAGACCAGGAGGAGCAAAGATAGAAGAACGCTATTAATATCAGATTGTGGGTTCTTTACCTGGGTCAGGAGGAGACCAGGAGGGGCAGGTATAGAGAAAGGCTGTCACTTTCAGAATGTGGGGATGACACCTGGGTCAGCTGGAGACCAGGAAGAGCCGGGATAGAAGAATGCTATCAATATCAGATTGTGGAGTCATTACCTGGGTCAGGAGGAGACCAGGAGGAGCAGGGATAGAGGAAGGCTCTGAAAATCAGATTGTGGGGTCATTACCTGGGTCAGGAGGAGACGAGGAGGAGAAGATATAGAGGAATGCTTTTAATATCAGATTGTGGGGATTATATATGGGCTAGGAGGAGACTAGGAGGAGCAGGGATAGAGGAAGGCTATTAATATCAGATTGTGGGGTCATTACCTGGGTCAGGAGGAGGATAGAAGGAGCAGGGAAAGAGGAAGGCTATTAATATTAGATTGTGGGGATGATACATGGGTCAGGAGGAGACTAGGAGGAGCCGGGATAGAGAAATGCTAATAATATCAGATTGTGGGGTCTTTTCTGGGTCAGGAGGAGACCAGGAGGGGCAGGGATAGAGGAAGGCTATCACTATCAGAATGTGGGGATGACACCTGGGTCAGGTGGAGACCAGGAAGAGCAGGGATAGAGGAAGGCTATCACTATCAGATTGTGGGGTCGTTACCTGAGTCAGGTGGAGACCAGGAGGAGCCGGGATAGAGGAAGGCTATCACTATCAGATTGTGGGGTCGTTACCTGAGTCAGGTGGAGACCAGGAGGAGCCGGGATAGAGGAAGGCTATTAATATCAGATTGTGGGGTTGTTACCTGGGTCAGGTGGAGACCAGGAAGAGCAGGGATAGAGGAAGGCTATCACTATCAGATTGTGGCGTCGTTACCTGAGTCAGGTGGAGACCAGGAAGAGCAGGGATAGAGGAAGGCTATCACTATCAGAATGTGGGGTCGTTACCTGGGTCAGGTGGAGACCAGGAAGAGCAAGGATAGAGGAAGGCTATCAATATCAGATTGTGGGGTCATTACCTGGGTAAGGAGGAGACCAGGAGGAGCCGGGATAGAGGAAGGCTATCACTATCAGATTGTGGGGATGTTACCTGGGTCAGGTGGAGACCCGGAGGAGCAGGGATAGAAGAAGGCTATTAATATCAGATTGTGGGGTCATTACCTGGGTCAGGCAAAGACCAAGAGGGTCAGGGATAGAAGAAGGCTATCAAGATAAGATTGTGGGGTCATTTCCTGGGTCAGGAGGAGACCAGGAGGAGCAGGGATAGAGGAAGGCTATCAATATAAGATTGTTGGGTTGTTACCTGGGTCAGGAGGAGACCAAGAGGAGCAGGAATAGAGGAAGGTTATTAATATCAGATTGTGGGGTCATTACCTGGGTCAGGAGGAGACCAGGAGGAGCAGCGATAGAGGAATGCTATTAGTATTAGATTGTCGAGATGACACCTGGGTCAGGAGGAGACCAGGAAGAGCAGGGATAGAGGAAGGCTATAACTATCAGATTGTGGGGATGACACCTGGGTCAGGTGGAGACCAGGAAGAGCAGGGATAGCGGAAGGCATTCAATATCAGATTGTGGAGTCATTACCTGGGTCAGGAGGAGACCAGGAGGAGCAGGGATAGAGGAAGGCTATCACTATCAGATTGTGGGGTCATTACCTGAGTCAGGGGGAGACCAGAAGGGGCAGGGATAGAGGAAGGCTATCAATATCAGATTGTGGGGTCATTACCTGGGTCAGGAGGAGACCAGGAGGAGCAGCGATAGAGGAATGCTATTAGTATTAGATTGTCGAGATGACACCTGGGTCAGGAGGAGACCAGGAAGAGCAGGGATAGAGGAAGGCTATAACTATCAGATTGTGGGGATGACACCTGGGTCAGGTGGAGACCAGGAAGAGCAGGGATAGCGGAAGGCATTCAATATCAGATTGTGGAGTCATTACCTGGGTCAGGAGGAGACCAGGAGGAGCAGGGATAGAGGAAGGCTATCACTATCAGATTGTGGGGTCATTACCTGAGTCAGGGGGAGACCAGAAGGGGCAGGGATAGAGGAAGACTATTAATATCAGTTTGTGGGGTCGTTACCTGGGTCAGGAAGAGACCAGGAGAAGCAGGAATAGAGAAAGGCTATTAATATCAGATTGTGGGGTCATTACCTGGGTCAGGTGGAGACCAGGAGGAGCAGCGATAGAGGAAGGCTATTAATATTAGATTGTGGGGATGACACCTGGGTCAGGAGGAGACCAGGAGCAGCAGGGATAGAGGACGGCTATTAATATCAGATTGTGGGGCCGTTACCTGGGTCAGGAGGAGACCAGGAAGAGCAGGGATAGAGGAAGGCTATCACTATCAGATTGTGGGGATGACACCTGGGTCAGGTGGAGACCAGGAAGAGCAGGGATAGAGGAAGGCATTCAATATTAAATTGTGGGGTCATTACCTGGGTCAGGTGGAGACCAGGAAGAGCAGGGATAGAAGAAGGCATTCAATATCAGATTGTGGGGTCATTACCTGGGTCAGGTGGAGACAAGGAGGAGCAGGAATAGTGGAAGGCTATCAATATCAGATTGTGGAGTCATTACCTGGGTCAGGAGGAGACCAGGATGAGCAGGGATAGAGGAAGGCTATGACTATTAGATTGTGGGGTCATTATCTGAGTCAGGTGGAGACCAGGAGGGGCAGGGATAAAGGAAGGCTATTAATATCAGATTGTGGGGTCGTTACCTGGGTCAGGTGGAGACCAGGAAGAGTAGGAATAGAGGAAGGCTATCATTATCAGATTGTGGGGTCTTTACCTGGGTCAGGAGGAGACCAGGAGGAGCAGGGATAGAGGAAGGTTTTCAATATCAGATTGTGGGGTCATTACCAGGGTCAGGAGGAGACCAGGAGGAGCAGAGATAGAGGAAGGCTATCACTATCAGATTGTGGGAATGATACCTGGTTCAGGAGGAGGCTAGGAGAAGCAGGGATAGAGTAAGGCTATTAATATCAGATTGTGGGGATGATACCTGGGTCAGGAGGAGACCAGGAGGAGCAGGGAAAGTGGAATGCTTTTAATATCAGATTGTGGAGTCATTACCCGGGGCCAGGTGGAGACCAGGAGGAGCAGGGATAGAGGAAGGCTCTCAATATCAGATTGTGGGGTCATTACCTGGGTCAGGAGGAGACCAGGAGGAGCAGGGATAGAGGAAGGCTATCACTATCAGATTGTGGGGTCATTACCTGAGTCAGGTGGAGACAAGGAGGAGCAGGGATAGAGGAAGGCTATCAATATCAGATTGTGGGGTCATTACCTGGGTAAGGAGGAGACCAGGAGGAGCCGGGATAGAGGAAGGCTATCACTATCAGATTGTGGGGTTGTTACCTGGGTCAGGCAAAGTCCAAGAGGGTCAGGGATAGAGGAAGGCTATCACTATCAGAATGTGGGGTCGTTACCTGAGTCAGGTGGAGATCAGGAGTGGCAGGGATAGAGGAATGCTATTAATATCAGATTGTGGGGATGATACCTGGGTCAGGAGGAGACCAGGAAGAGCAGGGATAGAGGAAGGCTAATAATATCAGATTGTGGGGTCGTTACCTGGGTCAGGTGGAGACCAGGAGGAGCAAAGATAGAAGAACGCTATTAATATCAGATTGTGGGGTCTTTACCTGGGTCAGGAGGAGACCAGGAGGGGCAGGTATAGAGAAAGGCTGTCACTTTCAGAATGTGGGGATGACACCTGGGTCAGGTGGAGACCAGGAAGAGCCGGGATAGAGGAATGCTATCAATATCAGATTGTGGAGTCATTACCTGGGTCAGGAGGAGACCAGGAGGAGCAGGGATAGAGGAAGGCTCTGAAAATCAGATTGTGGGGTCATTACCTGGGTCAGGAGGAGACGAGGAGGAGAAGGGATAGAGGAATGCTTTTAATATCAGATTGTGGGGATGATATAGGGGTCAGGAGGAGACTAGGAGGAGCAGGGATAGAGGACGGCTATTAATATCAGATTGTGGGGTCATTACCTGGGTCAGGAGGAGGATTGAAGGAGAAGGGAAAGAGGAAGGCTATTAATATCAGAATGTGGGGTCGTTACCTGAGTCAGGTGGAGATCAGGAGTGGCAGGGATAGAGGAATGCTATTAATATCAGATTGTGGGGATGATACCTGGGTCAGGAGGAGACCAGGAAGAGCAGGGATAGAGGACGGCTAATAATATCAGATTGTGGGGTCGGTACCTGGGTCAGGTGGAGACCAGGAGGAGCAAAGATAGAAGAACGCTATTAATATCAGATTGTGGGGTCTTTACCTGGGTCAGGAGGAGACCAGGAGGGGCAGGTATAGAGAAAGGCTGTCACTTTCAGAATGTGGGGATGACACCTGGGTCAGGTGGAGACCAGGAAGAGCCGGGATAGAGGAAGGCTATCAATATCAGATTGTGGAGTCATTACCTGGGTCAGGAGGAGACCAGGAGGAGCAGGGATAGAGGAAGGCTCTGAAAATCAGATTGTGGGGTCATTACCTGGGTCAGGAGGAGACGAGGAGGAGAAGGGATAGAGGAATGCTTTTAATATCAGATTGTGGGGATGATACATGGGTCAGGAGGAGACTAGGAGGAGCAGGGATAGAGGACGGATATTAATATTAGATTGTGGGGTCATTATCTGGGTCAGGAGGAGGATAGGAGGAGCAGGGAAAGAGGAAGGCTATTAATATTAGATTGTGGGGATGATACATGGGTCAGGAGAAGACTAGGAGGAGCCGGGATAGAGGAAGGCTATTAATATCAGATTGTGGGGTTTTTTCTGGGTCAGGAGAAGACCAGGAGGGGCAGGGATAGAGGAAGGCTATCACTATCAGAATGTGGGGATGACACCTGGGTCAGGTGGAGACCAGGAAGAGCAGGGATAGAGGAAGGCTATCAATATCAGATTGTGGAGTCATTACCTGGGTCAGGAGGAGACCAGGAGGAGCAGGGATAGAAGAAGGCTATTAATATCAGATTGTGGGGATGACACCTGGGTCAGGTGGAGACCAGGAGGAGCAGGGATAGACGAAGGCTGTTAATATCAGATTGTGGGGTCGTTAACTGGGTTTGGAGGAGACAAGGAGGAGCAGGGATAGAGGAAGGCTATTAATATCAGATTGTGGGGATGACACCTGGGTCAGGAGGAGACCAGGAAGAGCATTGATATTGTTAGGGTCAGGTGTCCCTCTGACATATTAGAAATCTAGGACCTATACAAGACCAAGTTGTATAACCCTAACCCCAAACACAACATCTGGAATTTTTATGGTCACCTAAAAAGCAAAGAAAGCTACAAAAATTAACAAATATAATGGTCAGGAAAGAAAGGGGTAGAAGAGGAAACCCTTCAATCTGCAGACGATCTTCACAGAGAGAGCGATGGACGTCTCTACCCCGATCCTGTCCACCTACCACCAGACCTAAGTATCTGGAAGACGTGGTCTCAGCTTCATCCATCTGATCTGTAAAGGACAGCATCACGTGTGGGGGGAGGGGGGGCAGAAGCCGCCTTGAGGATGTCCCCTCCAAAGCACTTCTGCCGATCTGTGGCCTCTCCTATCAGTGGATATCGATGTTACTGAGTCTTCTGCTATTATTTAGCCATGAGGTGGCTTGGCCGGGTAATGCCATGGACATCCTGGGACTGTGTTTGCTGCCAGGTCTAACCAATGGGGCTTATTCTATCCATAACCTCCTGCATGCTGTGGTTACTATGGTCCATGGCACCGGGAGGGTTACATGCTAATCCATCTCCATCACACGGATCACATCCTCCCTTTCTGTAGGGATCCTTGCATCATGTGCTCAGCCCTGACGTTCCATCATGTATATCGTCTATCAGCCGTCACACACTGATGAGGAGGAAATGAAATACATTTTAGGATGAGGGTCTAATAATAGGAGTTGCCTCCAGGTTCTGTGCAGGACTGGGGCCCCATGACTGAGCCGCGAGTGAAGCTGATGGGATACACAGGGGGTCCGAGAGCTCGGATACATCTACTGCTGGGGTCATTTACATTCAGTACAAAGCAGAAGATTTCTGTCCCATTTCTGCAAATGTTTCTGCAAAGGTCCAGAAAGGAGGAACAAACCGCGTCCGATATATTCATCATTGTATATTATAACTTGTGATGGTATTTTATACAGGTTTATACTATGTGTTATATTGTACATTCTATATTCTGAATGTATATAATGAGTTATTGTAATATTGTTTGTTTCTTTAGTGTTATCCGTTGTTAGATTATATATTATTTATTATTGCTTATCTTTTATCAGATATTCTCTCTTTTATCTTTTGCTTGTTTGTGTCACTATTATCTTGTGGTCATGTGATGATTATTACGTGTTCCTGTAGATGACTCATGTGACCTCCTGGTGGAGTCATTATTCTTATCTATTCCTTGTACTTTGACTCCTTGTTATTTATATCAGTTTTTTTTCATTATGGAAGCTAATACAGTATAGTATACAGGAATAGTCTCTCTGCTGTACATACCCCCATCATCCCTGGTACACAATGTTGTACTAATCTCATTGCTGTATATGCCCCCATCATCTCTGGGTACACAGTGTGGGATTAGTCTCTCTGCTGTACATACCCCCATCATCCCTGGTACACAATGTTGTACTAATCTCATTGCTGTATATTCCCCCATCATCTCTGGGTACGCAGTGTGGGATTAGTCTCATTGCTGTATATTCCCCCATCATCTCTGAGTACACAGTGTGGGATTAGTGTCACTACTGTATATGTCCACATCATCCCTGTATATGCAGTATAGGATTAGTCTATCTGATGTATATAACCCCCATCATCCCTGTGTACACGGTGTGGGATTAGTCTATCTGATGTATATAACCCCCATCATCCCTGTGTACACGGTGTGGGATTAGTCTATCTGATGTATATAACCCCCATCATCCCTGTGTACATGGTGTGGGATTAGTCTATCTGATGTATATAACCCCCATCATCCCTGGACATGCAGTATAGGAGTAGTCTATCTGATGTATATGGCCACATAATTGCTGTGTACACAGTGTGGGATTAGTCTGCTGTATCCAGGTACAGAGCAGGGGATTAGTTTCTCTGCCGTATATATATATCCCTATTATCCCTGGGTACACAGTGTAGGATTAGTCTCATTGCTGTATATACCCCCATCATCACCTGGGTACACAGTGTGGGGTTAGTCTCATTGCTGTATATTCCCCCATCATCCCCAGGTACACAGTGTGGGATTAGTCTCATTGCTGTATATTCCCCCATCGTCCCCAGGTACACAGTGTGGGATTAGTCTGCTGTATCCAGGTACAGAGCATGGGATTAGTTTCTCTGTCGTATATAAATATATCCCTATTATCCCCAGGTACACAGTGTGGGATCAGTCTCATTGCTGTATATACCCCCATCATCACCTGGGTACACAGTGTGGGATTAGTCTCATTGCTGTATATACCCCCATCATCACCTGGGTACACAGTGTGGGATTAGTCTCATTGCTGTATATTCCCCCATCATCCCCAGGTACACAGTGTGGGATTAGTCTCATTGCTGTATATACCCCCATCATCACCTGGGTACACAGTGTGGAATTAGTCTCATTGCTGTATATACCCCCATCATCACCTGGGTACACAGTGTGGGATTAATCTCATTGCTGTATATACCCCCATCATCACCTGGGTACACAGTGTGGGATTAGTCTCATTGCTGTATATACCCCCATCATCACCTGGGTACACAGTGTGGGATTAGTCTCATTGCTGTATATACCCCCATCATCACCTGGGTACACAGTGTGGGATTAGTCTCATTGCTGTATATACCCCCATCATCACCTGGGTACACAGTTTGGAATTAGTCTCATTGCTGTATATACCCCCATCATCACCTGGGTATACAGTGTGGGATTAGTCTCATTGCTGTATATACCCCCATCATCACCTGGGTACACAGTGTGGGATTAGTCTCATTGCTTTATATACCCCCATCATCACCTGGGTACACAGTGTGGGATTAATCTCATTGCTGTATATACCCCCATCATCACCTGGGTACACAGTGTGGGATTAGTCTCATTGCTGTATATACCCCCATCATCACCTGGGTACACAGTGTGGGATTAGTCTCATTGCTGTATATACCCCCATCATCACCTGGTTACACAGTGTGGGATTAGTCTCATTGCTGTATATACCCCCATCATCACCTGGTTACACAGTGTGGGATTAGTCTCATTGCTGTATATACCCCCATCATCACCTGGGTACACAGTGTGGGATTAGTCTCATTGCTGTATATACCCCCATCATCACCTGGGTACACAGTGTGGGATCAGTCTCATTGCTGTATATACCCCCATCATCACCTGGGTACACAGTGTGGGATTAGTCTCATTGCTGTATATACCCCCATCATCACCTGGGTACACAGTGTGGGATTAGTCTCATTGCTGTATATACCCCCATCATCACCTGGGTACACAGTGTGGGATTAGTCTCATTGCTGTATATACCCCCATCATCACCTGGGTACACAGTGTGGGATTAGTCTCATTGCTGTATATACCCCCATCATCACCTGGTTACACAGTGTGGGATTAGTCTCATTGCTGTATATACCCCCATCATCACCTGGGTACACAGTGTGGGATTAGTCTCATTGCTGTATATACCCCCATCATCACCTGGGTACACAGTGTGGGATCAGTCTCATTGCTGTATATACCCCCATCATCACCTGGGTACACAGTGTGGGATTAGTCTCATTGCTGTATATACCCCCATCATCACCTGGGTACACAGTGTGGGATTAGTCTCATTGCTGTATATACCCCCATCATCACCTGGGTATGCATTGCGGTGATATTATTCAATTTCCTATAAGGGCCGATTTGTGATGAGCAGGCCGGTCAAATTTATTGCTCACCTTATATTTAATCAAAATGTATTCCTGTTAATTATACTGTGATACCTGGACAATTTATTATCCAATTGTGGGTGATGTATGGGGATTCTGTCAGCACCTGTCCAGCAACCACCCCCAGGCTTGGCACTCGCTGTCAGGTAGGTGGTGCCGAGCTCATCCTGCGACGTCCCTGCGGGCTAAGGCCCTGCCTAAAGCAGATAAACCCCCCTGACAAGGGCGAACCCACCATCAGGAACCTAACTGACGGTCCCTGAGTGACCCTACAAGGTGACAGGGAAGACTTACCTCGTCTGGCAGCTGCTGGATGGTGGAGCGGACAGGTAACCGGAATACAGGTATAGACCAGTGTTCACACTGGTAACAGAAACCGACACAAGACAGACAGGAAGGTGGGGTCACGCTAGGAGATACAAACGAAGTCAAACAAAGCGAAGTCACACAAACCGGGTCAAAACCAAGATGGCGGCAAAGGTACAGAATCGTATAGCAAATAGAATGGTCAGAGGGCAAAGCAGAAGTCAGTACACAGAATAGCAAGAAATGCAAGAGCACTAGATACACAGGAGACTGCAATAACCAGCACCAGATACACAGGAGACTGCAATAACCAGCACCTAATACAGGGCAGGATATAAGGCAGTAATGGACGCCGCCCCCAGCACTGACTGGCTCAGCTGTCCATCACTCAAACCGCAGCTGCAGGCAAACAATTAGAGAGGCACACCCAGCTTTCCCAAAGATCAGAAATGCAGCTGTCAATCACAAGCAGCTCTGGGTGTGGTTTTCCAGCAAGAAGCCTGAAACCTTATCCCATCTTATCTCATCACTTTGTGAGTTCTGACAGATTCTTTATAGGAATTGTAAATACACATTATTATTTATATGGTTCCCACCTTAGATTTGCTGATTTGTCACCTTTGTGAATATATAATTCACTAATGAAAGATATTCATTTATTATTTTTCGACATATGTTCTGCCATTGCTGTATTCAGCACTATATAACATTCCCCATAGACCCAGTACTTACATCAGCGCTGACTTAGGTTTTATGTAGATTATAGTAATAGTAATATTTGGAAGACTTACCTTCTGTCACTGGTATTTATTAGATAACTTCTATTTTAGCACAAACAATGACAAATCATTCTCCCATAGACTTACATTGAGTCCCCAGAAAGTTTCTAAAATGGTAAACAACTTTCCAGACAGCACCTGTCATTCTAAAGGTCAGACTGCCGGCTTTTCTGGTAAACAAGTCTGTTTTTCTACTGCTAAATAATTTCTTCTATTGCTCTGGAAAATTCCTGACTCCTCTTAGTTAAACAGAAACAGCACGAAATGTCTCTCAGTGTTCATTAACCCTTTCTACAGGTATTCTGCAGATACAATACTGAGAAACAGAATGTATTTAATAGAACACTACTGATTAATGCAAGTTAACCCTTAGTCGTCTGATCCAGGGTGCTACACACATGGGGTGAGGAGTTGCCTTGGGGGTCACCCTACAGCGGACCTGAGCAGGGAAGCGACACATGCAGGATATCGGGTGCAGGATCTTAGTGACTCCCTGCACAGCGCATTATACACGGACAATGCACTTACATGCACCAGGAAGAAGAAGGTGAACTCTGGGGACCTGAGCGGGGAAGTGACACATGCAGGATATCGGGCACAGGATCTTAGTGACTCCCCGCACAGCGCATTATACACGGACAATGCACTTACATGCACCAGGAAGAAGAAGGTGAACTCCGGGGACCTGAGCAAGGAAGTGACACATGCAGGATATCGGGTGCAGGATCTTAGTGACTCCCTGCACAGCGCATTATACACAGACAATGCACTTACTTGCAACAGGAAGAAGAAGGTGAACTCCAGGGACCTGAGCGGGGAAGCGACACATGCAGGATATCGGGGGCAGGATCTTAGTGACTCCCTGCACAGCGCATTATACACGGACAATGCACTTACTTGCACCAGGAAGAAGAAGGTGAACTCTGGGGACCTGAGCGGGGGAAGCGACACATGCAGGATATCGGGCGCAGGATCTTAGTGACTCCCCGCACAGCCCATTATACACGGACAATGCACTTACATGCACCAGGAAGAAGAAGGTGAACTCCGGGGACCTGAGCGGGGAAGCGACACATGCAGGATATCGGGCGCAGGATCTTAGTGACTCCCCACACAGCGCATTATACATGGACAATGCACTTACATGCACCAGGAAGAAGAAGGTGAACTCCGGGTACCTGAGTGGGGAAGAGACACATGCAGGATATCGGGTGCAGGATCTTAGTGACTCCCTGCACAGCGCATTATACACAGACAATGCACTTACTTGCACCAGGAAGAAGAAGGTGAACTCCGGGGACCTGAGCAGGGAAGTGACACATGCAGGATATCGGGTGCAGGATCTTAGTGACTCCCTGCACAGCGCATTATACACAGACAATGCACTTACTTGCACCAGGAAGAAGAAGGTGAACTCCGGGGACCTGAGCAGGGAAGCGACACATGCAGGATATCGGGTGCAGGATCTTAGTGACTCCCCGCACAGCGCATTATACACGGACTATGCACTTACATGCACCAGGAAGGAGAAGGTGAACTCCGGGGACCTGAGCGGGGAAGTGACACATGCAGGATATCGGGCGCAGGATCTTAGTGACTCCCTGCACAGCGCATTATACACGGACAATGCACTTACATGCAGCAGGAAGAAGAAGGTGAACTCCAGGGACCTGAGAGGGGAAGTGACACATGCAGGATATCAGGCGCAGGATCTTAGTGACTCCCCGCACAGCGCATTATACACGGACAATGCACTTACATGCACCAGGAAGAAGAAGGTGAACTCCGGGGACCTGAGCGGGGAAGCGACACATGCAGGATATCGGGGGCAGGATCTTATTGACTCCCAGCACAGCGCATTATACACGGACAATGTACTTACATGCACCAGGAAGAAGAAGGTGAACTCCTGGGACCTGAGCGGGGAAGCGACACATGCAGGATATCGGACGCAGGATCTTAGTGACTCCCTGCACAGCGCATTATACACGGACAATGTACTTACATGCACCAGGAAGAAGAAGGTGAACTCCTGGGACCTGAGCGGGGAAGCGACACATGCAGGATATCGGACGCAGGATCTTAGTGACTCCCCGCACAGCGCATTATACACGGACAATGCACTTACATGCACCAGGAAGAAGAAGGTGAACTCCAGGGACCTGAGAGGGGAAGTGACACATGCAGGATATCGGGTGCAGGATCTTAGTGACTCCCCACACAGCGCATTATACACGGACAATGCACTTACATGCACCAGGAAGAAGAAGGTGAACTCCGGGGACCTGAGCGGGGAAGTGACACATGCAGGATATCAGGCGCAGGATCTTAGTGACTCCCCGCACAGCGCATTATACACGGACAATGCACTTACATGCACCAGGAAGAAGAAGGTGAACTCCGGGGACCTGAGTGGGGAAGCGACACATGCAGGATATCGGGGGCAGGATCTTAGTGACTCCCCGCACAGCGCATTATACACGGACAATGTACTTACATGCACCAGGAAGAAGAAGGTGAACTCCTGGGACCTGAGCGGGGAAGCGACACATGCAGGATATCGGACGCAGGATCTTAGTGACTCCCCGTATAGCGCATTATACACGGACAATGCACTTACATGCACCAGGAAGAAGAAGGTGAACTCCAGGGACCTGAGAGGGGAAGTGACACATGCAGGATATCGGGTGCAGGATCTTAGTGACTCCCCACACAGCGCATTATACACGGACAATGCACTTACATGCACCAGGAAGAAGAAGGTGAACTCCGAGGACCTGAGCGGGGAAGTGACACATGCAGGATATCAGGCGCAGGATCTTAGTGACTCCCCGCACAGCGCATTATACACGGACAATGCACTTACATGCACCAGGAAGAAGAAGGTGAACTCCGGGGACCTGAGCGGGGAAGCGACACATGCAGGATATCGGGCGCAGGATCTTAGTGACTCCCCGCACAGCGTATTATACACGGACAATGGACTTACATGCACCAGGAAGAAGAAGGTGAACTCCAGGGACCTGAGCGGGGAAGCGACACATGCAGGATATCGGTGGCAGGATCTTATTGACTCCCCGCACAGCGCATTATACACGGACAATGCACTTACATGCACGAGGAAGAAGAAGGTGAACTCCAGGGACCTGAGCGGGGAGCGACACATGCAGGATATCGGGTGCAGGATCTTAGTGACTCCCTGCACAGCGCATTATACACGGACAATGCACTTACATGCACCAGGAGGAAGAAGGTGAACTCCGGGGACCTGAGCGGGGAAGCGACACATGCAGGATATCGGGCGCAGGATCTTAGTGACTCCCCGCACAGCGCATTATACATGGACAATGCACTTACATGCACCAGGAAGAAGAAGGTGAACTCCGGGGACCTGAGCGGGGAAGCGACACATGCAGGATATCGGGTGCAGGATCTTAGTGACTCCCCGCACAGCGCATTATACACGGACAATGCACTTACATGCACCAGGAAGAAGAAGGTGAACTCCGGGGACCTGAGCGGGGAAGCACCACACGCAGGATATCGGGCGCAGGATCTTAGTGACTCCCCGCACAGCGCATTATACATAGACAATGCACTTACATGCACCAGGAAGAAGAAGGAGAACTCCCGGGACCTGAGCGGGGAAGCGACACATTCAGGATATCGGGGGCAGGATCTTAGTGACTCCCCGCACAGCGCATTATACACGGACAATGCACTTACATGCACCAGGAAGAAGAAGGTGAACTCCGGGGACCTGAGCGGGGAAGCGACACATGCAGGATATCGGGCGCAGGATCTTAGTGACTCCCCGCACAGCACATTATACACGGACAATGCACTTACATGCACCAGGAAGAAGAAGGTGAACTCCGGGGACCTGAGCGGGGAAGCGACACATGCTGGATATCGGGCGCAGGATCTTAGTGACTCCCCGCACAGCGCATTATACACGGACAATGCACTTACATGCACCAGGAAGAAGAAGGTGAACTCCAGGGACCTGAGCGGGGAAGCGACACATGCAGGATATCGGGCACAGGATCTTAGTGACTCCCCACACAGCACATTATACACGGACAATGCACTTACATGCACCAGGAAGAAGAAGGTGAACTCCGGGGACCTGAGCGGGGAAGCGACACATGCAGGATATCAGGGGCAGGATCTTAGTGACTCCCCACACAGCACATTATACACGGACAATGCACTTACATGCACCAGGAAGAAGAAGGTGAACTCCGGGGACCTGAGCGGGGAAGCGACACATGCAGGATATCGGGCGCAGGATCTTAGTGACTCCCCGCACAGCGCATTATACACGGACAATGCACTTACATGCACCAGGAAGAAGAAGGTGAACTCCGGGGACCTGAGCGGGGAAGTGACACATGCAGGATATCGGGTGCAGGATCTTAGTGACTCCCCGCACAGCACATTATACACGGACAATGCACTTACATGCACCAGGAAGAAGAAGGTGAACTCCGGGGACCTGAGCGGGGAAGCGACACATGCAGGATATCAGGGGCAGGATCTTAGTGACTCCCCGCACAGCGCATTATACACGGACAATGCACTTACATGCACGAGGAAGAGAAGGTGAACTCCAGGGACCTGAGCGGGGAGCGACACATGCAGGATATCGGGTGCAGGATCTTAGTGACTCCCCGCACAGCGCATTATACATGGACAATGCACTTACATGCACGAGGAAGAAGAAGGTGAACTCCAGGGACCTGAGCGGGGAGCGACACATGCAGGATATCGGGTGCAGGATCTTAGTGACTCCCCGCACAGCGCATTATACACGGACAATGCACTTACATGCACCAGGAAGAAGAAGGTGAACTCCGGGGACCTGAGCAGGGAAGCGACACATGCAGGATATCGGGTGCAGGATCTTAGTGACTCCCCGCACAGCACATTATACACGGACAATGCACTTACATGCACGAGGAAATAGAAGGTGATCTCCAGGGACCTGAGCGGGAAATGACACATGCAGGATATCGGGGGCACGATCTTAGTGACTCCCCGCACAGCGCATTATACACGGACAATGCACTTACATGCACCAGGAAGAAGAAGGTGATCTCCGGGGACCTGAGCGGGGAAGTGACACATGCAGGATATAGGGCGCAGGATCTTAGTGACTCCCCGCACAGCACATTATACACGGACAATGCACTTACATGGACCAGGAAGAAGAAGGTGAACCCTGGGGACCTGAGCGGGGAAGTGACACATGCAGGATATCGGGCGCAGGATCTTAGTGACTCCCCGCACAGCACATTATACACGGACAATGCACTTACATGCACCAGGAAGAAGAAGGTGATCTCCGGGGACCTGAGCGGGGAAGTGACACATGCAGGATATTGGGCGCAGGATCTTAGTGACTCCCTGCACAGCGCATTATACACGGACAATGCACTTACATGCACCAGGAAGAAGAAGGTGAACTCCAGGGACCTGAGCGGGGAAGCGACACATGCAGGATATCGGACGCAGGATCTTAAAGACCTCCTGTACTGCACATTATACACGGACAATGCACTTACATGCACCAGGAAGAAGAAGGTGAACTCCAGGAACCTGAGCGGGGAAGCGACACATGCAGGATATTGGGCACAGTATCTTAGTGACTCCCCGCACAGCGCATTATACACGGACAATGCACTTACATGCACCAGGAAGAAGAAGGTGAACTCCAGGGACCTGAGCGGGGAAGCGACACATGCAGGATATGGGGCGCAGGATCTTAGTGACTCCCCGCACAGCACATTATACATGGACAATGCACTTACATGCACCAGGAAGAAGAAGGTGAACTCCAGGGACCTGAGCGGAGAAGCGACACATGCAGGATATCGGGCGAAGGATCTTAGTGACTCCCCGCACAGCGCATTATACACGGACAATGCACTTACATGCACCAGGAAGAAGAAGGTGAACTCCAGGAACCTGAGCGGGGAAGCGACACATGCAGGATATCGTGAGGAGGATCTTAGTGACTCCCCGCTCAGCGCATTATACACGGACAATGCACTTACATGCACCCGCAAGAAGAAGGTGAACTCCGGGGACCTGAGCGGGGAAGCGACACATGCAGGATATCGGACGCAGGATCTTAGTGACTCCCTGCACAGCGCATCATACACGGACAATGCACTTACATGCACCAGGAAGAAGAAGGTGAACTCCAGGGACCTGAGCGGGCAGGTGACACATGCAGGATATCGGGCGCAGGATCTTAGTGACTCCCTGCACAGCGCATTATACACGGACAATGCACTTACATGCACCGGGAAGAAGAAGGTGAACTTCGGGGACCTGAGCGGGGAAGCGACACATGCAGGATATCGGGGGCATGATCTTAGTGACTCCCTGCACAGCGCATTATACACGGACAATGCACTTACATGCACCAGGAAGAGGAAGGTGAACTCCGGGGACCTGAGCGGGGAAGTGACACATGCAGGATATCGGGTGCACGATCTTAGTGACTCCCCGCACAGCGCATTATACACGGACAATGCACTTACATACACCAGGAAGAAGAAGGTGAACTCCAGGGACCTGAGCGGGGAAGCGACACATGCAGGATATCGGGGGCAGGATCTTAGTGACTCCCCGCACAGCGCATTATACACGGACAATGCACTTACATGCACCAGGAAGAAGAAGGTGAACTCCAGGGACCTGAGCGGGGAAGCGACACATGCAGGATATCGGGCGCAGGATCTTAGTGACTCCCTGCACAGCGCATTATACACGGACAATGCACTTACATGCACCAGGAAGAAGAAGGTGAACTCTGGGGACCTGAGCGGGGAAGCGACACATGCAGGATATCGGGCGCACGATCTTAGTGACTCCCCGCACAGCGCATTATACACGGACAATGCACTTACATGCACCAGGAAGAAGAAGGTGAACTCCAGGGACCTGAGCAGGGAAGTGACACATGCAGGATATCAGGTGCAGGATCTTAGTGACTCCCAGCACAGCGCATTATACATGGACAATGCACTTACATGCACCAGGAAGAAGAAGGTGAACTCCAGGGACCTGAGCGGGGAAGCGACACATGCAGGATATCGGGCGCATGATCTTAGTGACTCCCCGCACAGCGCATTATACACGGACAATGCACTTACATACACCAGGAAGAAGAAGGTGAACTCCAGGGACCTGAGCGGGGAAGCGACACATGCAGGATATCGGGGGCACGATCTTAGTGACTCCCCGCACAGCGCATTATACACGGACAATGCACTTACATACACCAGGAAGAAGAAGGTGAACTCCAGGGACCTGAGCGGGGAAGCGACACATGCAGGATATCGGGGGCAGGATCTTAGTGACTCCCCGCACAGCGCATTATACACGGACAATGCACTTACATGCACCAGGAAGAAGAAGGTGAACTCCAGGGACCTGAGCGGGGAAGCGACACATGCAGGATATCGGACGCACAATCTTAGTGACTCCCCGCACAGCACATTATACACGGACAATGCACTCACATGCACCAGGAAGAAGAAGGTGAACTCTGGGGACCTGAGCGGGGAAGCGACACATGCAGGATATCGGGCGCAGGATCTTAGTGACTCCCCGCACAGCGCATTATACACAGACAATGCACTTACATGCACCAGGAAGAAGAAGGTGAACTCCAGGGACCTGAGCAGGGAAGTGACACATGCAGGATATCGGGCGCAGGATCTTAGTGACTCCCCGCACAGCGCATTATACACAGACAATGCACTTACATGCACCAGGAAGAAGAAGGTGAACTCCAGGGACCTGAGCGGGGAAGTGACACATGCAGGATATCGGGCGCAGGATCTTAGTGACTCCCCACACAGCGCATTATACACGGACAATGCACTTACATGCACCAGGAAGAAGAAGGTGAACTCCGGGGACCTGAGCGGGGAAGCGACACATGCAGGATATCGGGCGCACGATCTTAGTGACTCCCCGCACAGCGCATTATACACGGACAATGCACTTACATGCACCAGGAAGAAGAAGGTGAACTCCAGGGACCTGAGCGGGGAAGTGACACATGCAGGATATCAGGTGCAGGATCTTATTGACTCCCAGCACAGCGCATTATACATGGACAATGCACTTACATGCACCAGGAAGAAGAAGGTGAACTCCAGGGACCTGAGCGGGGAAGTGACACATGCAGGATATCGGGTGCAGGATCTTAGTGACTCCCCGCACAGCGCATTATACACGGACAATGCACTTACATGCACCAGGAAGAAGAAGGTGAACTCCAGGGACCTGAGCGGAGAAGCGACACATGCAGGATATCGGGCGCAGGATCTTAGTGACTCCCCGCACAGCACATTATACACGGACAATGCACTTACATGCACCAGGAAGAAGAAGGTGAACTCCGGGGACCGGAGCGGGGAAGCGACACATGCAGGATATCGGGGGCACGATCTTAGTGACTCCCCGCACAGCGCATTATACACGGACAATGCACTTACATGCACCAGGAAGAAGAAGGTGAACTCCGGGGACCTGAGCGGGGAAGCGACACATGCAGGATATCAGGCGCAGGATCTTAGTGACTCCCCGCACAGCGCATTATACACGGACAATGCACTTACATGCACCAGGAAGAAGAAGGTGAACTCCGGGGACCTGAGCGGGGAAGTGACACATGCAGGATATCAGGCGCAGGATCTTAGTGACTCCCCACACAGCGCATTATACACGGACAATGCACTTACATGCACCAGGAAGAAGAAGGTGAACTCCAGGGACCTGAGCGGGGAAGCGACACATGCAGGATATCGGGCGCACGATCTTAGTGACTCCCCGTACAGCGCATTATACACAGACAATGCACTTACATGCACCAGGAAGAAGAAGGTGAACTCCAGGGACCTGAGCGGGTAAGCGACACATGCAGGATATCAGGTGCAGGATCTTAGTGACTCCCCGCACAGCGCATTATACACGGACAATGCACTTACATGCACCAGGAAGAAGAAGAAGGTGAACTCCAGGGACCTGAGCGGGGAAGCGACACATGCAGGATATCGGGTGTAGGATCTTAGTGACTCCCCGCACAGCGCATTATACACGGACAATGCACTTACATGCACCAGGAAGAAGAAGAAGGTGAACTCCAGGGACCTGAGCGGGGAAGCGACACATGCAGGATATCGGGCGCAGGATTTTAGTGACTCCCCGCACAGCACATTATACACGGACAATGCACTTACATGCATCAGGAAGAAGAAGGTGAACTCCAGGGACCTGAGCGGGGAAGTGACACATGCAGGATATCGGGTGCAGGATCTTAGTGACTCCCCGCACAGCGCATTATACACGGACAATGCACTTACATGCACCAGGAAGAAGAAGGTGAACTCCAGGGACCTGAGCGGAGAAGCGACACATGCAGGATATCGGGCGCAGGATCTTAGTGACTCCCCGCACAGCACATTATACACGGACAATGCACTTACATGCACCAGGAAGAAGAAGGTGAACTCCGGGGACCGGAGCGGGGAAGCGACACATGCAGGATATCGGGGGCACGATCTTAGTGACTCCCCGCACAGCGCATTATACACGGACAATGCACTTACATGCACCAGGAAGAAGAAGGTGAACTCCGGGGACCTGAGCGGGGAAGCGACACATGCAGGATATCAGGCGCAGGATCTTAGTGACTCCCCGCACAGCGCATTATACACGGACAATGCACTTACATGCACCAGGAAGAAGAAGGTGAACTCCGGGGACCTGAGCGGGGAAGTGACACATGCAGGATATCAGGCGCAGGATCTTAGTGACTCCCCACACAGCGCATTATACACGGACAATGCACTTACATGCACCAGGAAGAAGAAGGTGAACTCCAGGGACCTGAGCGGGGAAGCGACACATGCAGGATATCGGGCGCACGATCTTAGTGACTCCCCGTACAGCGCATTATACACAGACAATGCACTTACATGCACCAGGAAGAAGAAGGTGAACTCCAGGGACCTGAGCGGGTAAGCGACACATGCAGGATATCAGGTGCAGGATCTTAGTGACTCCCCGCACAGCGCATTATACACGGACAATGCACTTACATGCACCAGGAAGAAGAAGAAGGTGAACTCCAGGGACCTGAGCGGGGAAGCGACACATGCAGGATATCGGGTGTAGGATCTTAGTGACTCCCCGCACAGCGCATTATACACGGACAATGCACTTACATGCACCAGGAAGAAGAAGAAGGTGAACTCCAGGGACCTGAGCGGGGAAGCGACACATGCAGGATATCGGGCGCAGGATCTTAGTGACTCCCCGCACAGCACATTATACACGGACAATGCACTTACATGCACCAGGAAGAAGAAGGTGAACTCCAGGGACCTGAGCGGGGAAGCGACACATGCAGGATATCGGGCGCAGGATCTTAGTGACTCCCTGCACAGCGCATTATACACGGACAATGCACTTACATGCACCAGGAAGAAGAAGGTGAACTCCAGGGACCTGAGCGGGGAAGCGACACATGCAGGATATCGGGCGCAGGATCTTAGTGACTCCCCGCACAGCGCATTATACACGGACAATGCACTTACATGCACCAGGAAGAAGAAGGTGAACTCCAGGGACCTGAGCGGAGAAGCGACACATGCAGGATATCGGGCGCAGGATCTTAGTGACTCCCCGCACAGCACATTATACACGGACAATGCACTTACATGCACCAGGAAGAAGAAGGTGAACTCCGGGGACCGGAGCGGGGAAGCGACACATGCAGGATATCGGGGGCACGATCTTAGTGACTCCCCGCACAGCGCATTATACACGGACAATGCACTTACATGCACCAGGAAGAAGAAGGTGAACTCCGGGGACCTGAGCGGGGAAGCGACACATGCAGGATATCAGGCGCAGGATCTTAGTGACTCCCCGCACAGCGCATCATACACGGACAATGCACTTACATGCACCAGGAAGAAGAAGCTGAACTCCAGGGACCTGAGCAGGGAAGTGACACATGCAGGATATCGGGCGCAAGATCTTAGTGACTCCCCGCACAGCGCATTATACACGGACAATGCACTTACATGCACCGGGAAGAAGAAGGTGAACTCCGGGGACCTGAGCGGGGAAGCGACACATGCAGGATATCGGGCGCAGGATCTTAGTGACTCCCCGCACAGCGCATTATACACGGACAATGCACTTACATGCACCAGGAAGAAGAAGGTGAACTCCGGGGACCTGAGCGGGGAAGTGACACATGCAGGATATCAGGCGCAGGATCTTAGTGACTCCCCACACAGCGCATTATACACGGACAATGCACTTACATGCACCAGGAAGAAGAAGGTGAACTCCAGGGACCTGAGCGGGGAAGCGACACATGCAGGATATCGGGCGCACGATCTTAGTGACTCCCCGTACAGCGCATTATACACAGACAATGCACTTACATGCACCAGGAAGAAGAAGGTGAACTCCAGGGACCTGAGCGGGTAAGCGACACATGCAGGATATCAGGTGCAGGATCTTAGTGACTCCCCGCACAGCGCATTATACACGGACAATGCACTTACATGCACCAGGAAGAAGAAGAAGGTGAACTCCAGGGACCTGAGCGGGGAAGCGACACATGCAGGATATCGGGTGTAGGATCTTAGTGACTCCCCGCACAGCGCATTATACACGGACAATGCACTTACATGCACCAGGAAGAAGAAGAAGGTGAACTCCAGGGACCTGAGCGGGGAAGCGACACATGCAGGATATCGGGCGCAGGATCTTAGTGACTCCCCGCACAGCACATTATACACGGACAATGCACTTACATGCACCAGGAAGAAGAAGGTGAACTCCAGGGACCTGAGCGGGGAAGCGACACATGCAGGATATCGGGCGCAGGATCTTAGTGACTCCCTGCACAGCGCATTATACACGGACAATGCACTTACATGCACCAGGAAGAAGAAGGTGAACTCCAGGGACCTGAGCGGGGAAGCGACACATGCAGGATATCGGGCGCAGGATCTTAGTGACTCCCCGCACAGCGCATTATACACGGACAATGCACTTACATGCACCAGGAAGAAGAAGGTGAACTCCAGGGACCTGAGCGGGGAAGTGACACATGCAGGATATCGGGTGCAGGATCTTAGTGACTCCCCGCACAGCGCATTATACACGGACAATGCACTTACATGCACCAGGAAGAAGAAGGTGAACTCCAGGGACCTGAGCGGGGAAGCGACACATGCAGGATATCGGGGGCAGGATCTTAGTTACTCCCTGCACAGCGCATTATACACAGACAGTGCACTTACATGCACCAGGAAGAAGAAGGTGAACTCCGGGGACCTGAGCGGGGAAGTGACACATGCAGGATATCGGGCGCAGGATCTTAGTGACTCCCCGCACAGCACATTATACACGGACAATGCACTGTTTGTGATCTCCGCGGACGGGTAAGTCAATGTTCCCCTCTGTGTCTGGCAGATAACAATCCCTCACATGGATAAGGAAATCCTAAAGATGTGGTGCGTGGAAGGGGTTAATGAGGAGTTTCCTCTGTGGGGGTCACAGGGGTCAGTGGCTTCTGCGGTGCTGATCCAAAATACTGCATACACCCATCTCTGCTGTATGAACAGGAATCTATAGGGCAGAATGTTTCATGGGGGTTTCTAGGCCCCGGTTCTGGGTGTGACCCGGGTGTTTACTTGTTTCAGGAGAAAAAGTCTCTTTCACTTTCATTTTTGTTAACTACAGAATAACAAGGAAGCAGCCGGAATACAAAGCAAACTGGATCCACTGCACACAGAACCGGATCTGCCACAGACAGAACCAGCAACTTTATACACAGAACCGGATCTGCCATAGACAGAACCAGCAACTTTATACACAGAACCGGATCTGCCACAGACAGAACCAGCAACTTTATACACAGAACCGGATCTGCCACAGACAGAACCAGCAACTTTATACACAGAACCGGATCTGCCACAGACAGAACCAGCAACTTTATACACAGAACCGGATCTGCCACAGACAGAACCAGCAACTTTATACACAGAACCGGATCTGCCATAGACAGAACCAGCAACTTTATACACAGAACCAGCACCACTGTACACAGAACCAGCACCACTATACACAGAACCAGCACCACTATACACAGAACCAGCACCACTATACACAGAACCGAATCTGAAACACACAGAACCAGCACCACTACACCCAGAGCGGGCCATGGAGTCTCAGGCGATGAGAGATTATATCAGACAGTACACCCTGGATGGAGGTCCTCATGGTCACCAGGGCTACTCCAAGGTCCTGCTGCAGCTCTTCGGGTACACGGGTCATGGGAAGTCCAGTCTCATCAACACCTGGAAGTGCGTGGTGGATGACGGACCCTACGTGGCCCACGCCAAGGTGGCCGGCTCCGAGGAGAAGCCCGAGACCATGATCAGGAGGGACTATCCCCTGACCGATCACATCCTGGTGGTGGACAACCGCGGCTGCGTCAAGATGAATAAGTATGAGATCGGGGCCATCTACGCGCAGCTGGGTGAGTACAGGGATACTGCCAAGGTATCTAATCCTGCCGTGTGTGATACTGCCCGAGGTATCTAATCCTACCGAGTGTGATACTGCCCGAGGTATCTAATCCTGCCGAGCGTGATACTGCCCGAGGTATCTAATCCTACCGAGTGTGATATTGCCCGAGGTATCTAATCCTACCGAGTGTGATACTGCCCGAGGTATCTAATCCTGCCGAGCGTGATACTGCCCGAGGTATCTAATCCTACCGGTGTGATACTGCCCGAGGTATCTAATCCTGCCGAGCGTGATACTGCCCGAGGTATCTAATCCTACCGAGTGTGATACTGCCTGAGGTAACTAATCCTGCCGTGTGTGATACTGTCTGAGGTATCTAATCCTACCGAGTGTGATACTGCCAAGGTATCTAATCCTGCCGTGTGTGATACTGCCCGAGGTATCTAATCCTACCGAGAGTGATACTGCCCGAGGTATCTAATCCTGCCGAGCGTGATACTGCCCGAGGTATCTAATCCTGCCGAGTGTGATACTGCCCGAGGTATCTAATCCTACCGAGTGTGATACTGCCAGAGGTATCTAATCCTACCGGTGTGATACTGCCCGAGGTATCTAATCCTACCGGTGTGATACTGCCCGAGGTATCTAATCCTACCGGGTGTGATACTGCCCGAGGTATCTAATCCTACCGAGTGTGATACTGCCTGAGGTAACTAATCCTGCCGTGTGTGATACTGTCTGAGGTATCTAATCCTACCGGGTGTGATACTGCCCGAGATATCTAATCCTACAGAGTGTGATACTGCCCGAGGTATATAATCCTACCGGGTGTGATACTGCCTGCTGAGCCATGTATCTAATCCCATCCTGTGTGATACTGCCTGTGTATCTAATCCTCCCCTGTGTGATACTGTCTGCTGAGCCGTGTATTTAATCCTCTCCTGTGTGATACTGTCTGCTGAGCTGTGTATCTAATCCTCCCCTGTGTGATACTGTCTGCTGAGCTGTGTATCTAATCATGTCCTGTGTGATACTGTCTGCTGAGCCATGTATCTAATCCTCCCCTGTGTGATACTGTCTGCTGAGCTGTGTATCTAATCCTATCCTGTGTGATACTGCCTGCTGAGCTGTGTATCTAATCCTATCCTGTGTGATACTGTCTGCTGAGCTGTGTATCTAACCCTATCCTGTGTGATACTGACTGCTGAGCTGTGTATCTAATCCTGTCCTGTGCGATACTGTCTGCTGAGCTGTGTATCTAACCCTATCCTGTGTGTTACTGTCTGCTGAGCTGTGTATCTAATCCTATCGTGTGTGATACTGTCTGCTGATCTGTGTATCTAATCCCATCCTGTGTGATACTGACTGCTGAGCTGTGTATCTAATCCTATCCTGTGTGATACAGCCTGCTGAGCTGTGTATCTAATCATGTCCTGTGTGATACTGACTGCTGAGCTGTGTATCTAATCCTATCCTGTGTGATACTGTCTGCTGAGCTGTGTATCTAATCCCATCCTGTGTGATACTGTCTGCTGAGCTGTGTATTTAATCCCATCATGTGTGACACTGTCTGCTGAGCTGTGTATCTAATCCTCCCCTGTGTGATACTGACTGCTGAGCTGTGTATCTAATCCTATCCTGTGTGATACAGCCTGCTGAGCTGTGTATCTAATCGTGTCTTGTGTGATACTGACTGCTGAGCTGTGTATCTAATCCTATCCTGTGTGATACTGTCTGCTGAGCTGTGTATCTAATCCCATCCTGTGTGATACTGTCTGCTGAGCTGTGTATTTAATCCCATCATGTGTGACACTGTCTGCTGAGCTGTGTATCTAATCCTCCCCTGTGTGATACTGACTGCTGAGCTGTGTATCTAATCCTCCCCTGTGTGATACTGTCTGCTGAGCTGTGTATCTAATCCTATCCTGTGTGATACTGCCTGCTGAGCTGTGTATCTAATCCTATCCTGTGTGATACTGTCTGCTGAGCTGTGTATCTAACCCTATCCTGTGTGATACTGACTGCTGAGCTGTGTATCTAATCCTGTCCTGTGCGATACTGTCTGCTGAGCTGTGTATCTAACCCTATCCTGTGTGTTACTGTCTGCTGAGCTGTGTATCTAATCCTATCGTGTGTGATACTGTCTGCTGATCTGTGTATCTAATCCCATCCTGTGTGATACTGACTGCTGAGCTGTGTATCTAATCCTATCCTGTGTGATACAGCCTGCTGAGCTGTGTATCTAATCATGTCCTGTGTGATACTGACTGCTGAGCTGTGTATCTAATCCTATCCTGTGTGATACTGTCTGCTGAGCTGTGTATCTAATCCCATCCTGTGTGATACTGTCTGCTGAGCTGTGTATCTAATCCTCCCCTGTGTGATACTGTCTGCTGAGCTGTGTATTTAATCCCATCATGTGTGACACTGTCTGCTGAGCTGTGTATCTAATCCTCCCCTGTGTGATACTGACTGCTGAGCTGTGTATCTAATCCTATCCTGTGTGATACAGCCTGCTGAGCTGTGTATCTAATCGTGTCTTGTGTGATACTGACTGCTGAGCTGTGTATCTAATCCTATCCTGTGTGATACTGTCTGCTGAGCTGTGTATCTAATCCCATCCTGTGTGATACTGTCTGCTGAGCTGTGTATTTAATCCCATCATGTGTGACACTGTCTGCTGAGCTGTGTATCTAATCCTCCCCTGTGTGATACTGACTGCTGAGCTGTGTATCTAATCCTATCTTGTGTGATACTGACTGATGAGCTGTGTATTTAATCATGTCCTGTGTGATACTGTCTGCTGAGCCATGTATCTAATCCTCCCCTGTGTGATACTGTCTGCTGAGCTGTGTATCTAATCCTCTCCCGTGTGATACTGCCTGCTGAGCTGTGTATCTAATCCTATCCTGTGTGATACTGCCTGCTGAGCTGTGTATCTTATCCTATCCTGTGTGATACTGTCTGCTGAGCTGTGTATCTAACCCTATCCTGTGTGATACTGACTGCTGAGCTGTGTATCTAATCCTGTCCTGTGCGATACTGTCTGCTGAGCTGTGTATCTAACCCTATCCTGTGTGTTACTGTCTGCTGAGCTGTGTATCTAATCCTATCGTGTGTGATACTGTCTGCTGATCTGTGTATCTAATCCCATCCTGTGTGATACTGACTGCTGAGCTGTGTATCTAATCCTATCCTGTGTGATACAGCCTGCTGAGCTGTGTATCTAATCATGTCCTGTGTGATACTGTCTGTTGAGCTGTGTATCTAATCATGTCCTGTGTGATACTGTCTGCTGAGCTGTGTATCTAATCCTACCCTATGTGATGTCTAATACCCTGCAGGATGGGCTCTTACTTAATTCTGCACCCAGTTAACTGCCTAGGCGAGTACAGAGGGTTTTTGGGCAGCCCTCACATGCCTCTTTTAGAGGAAACCTGTCACCAGGGACCTAATTTTTGCTCAAGGGAGAAGCCCATGTGTGGTGTAGTACAGGAGCAGGAGGGAGGTGTAGTACTGAAGCAGGAGGGAGGTGTAGTACTGAAGCGGGAGGGAGGTGTAGTACTGAAGCGGGAGGGAGGTGTAGTACTGGAGCAGGAGAGAGGTGTAGTACTGGAGCAGGAGAGAGGTGTAGTACTGGTGCCGGAGGGAGGTGTAGTACTGGAGTAGGTGGGAGGTGCAGTGCCGGAGCAGGAGGGAGCTGTAGTACAGGAGAGGGAGGGAGCTGTAGCACAGGAGCGGGAGGGAGGTGTAGTACTGGAGCGGGAGGGAGGTGTAGTACTGGAGCGGGAGGAAGGTGTAGTACTGGAGCAGGAGGGAGGTGTAGTGCTGGAGCAGGAGGGAGGTGTAGTCCAGGAGCAGGAGGGAGGTGTAGTCCAGGAGCAGGAGGGAGGTGTAGTCCAGGAGCAGGAGGGAGGTGTAGTCCAGGAGCAGGAGGGAGGTGTAGTCCAGGAGCAGGAGGGAGGTGTAGTCCAGGAGCAGGAGGGAGGTGTAGTCCAGGAGCAGGAGGGAGGTGTAGTCCAGGAGCAGGAGGGAGCTGTATTGCAGGAGCAGGAGGGAGCTGTATTGCAGGAGCAGGAGGGAGGTGTAGTCCTGGAGGAGGAGGGAGGTGTAGTACAGGAGCAGGAGGAAGGTGTAGTACAGGAGCAGGAGGAAGGTGTAGTACTGGAGCAGAAGGGAGGTGTAGTACAGAAGGTAGGTGTAGTACAGGAGCAGGAGAGAGGTGTAGTACAGGAGCAGGAGGGAGGTGTAGTGCTGGAGCAGGAGGGAGGTGTAGTGCTGGAGCAGGAGGGAGGTGTAGTGCTGGAGCAGGAGGGAGGTGTAGTACAGGAGCAGGAGGGAGGTGTAGTCCTGGAGGAGGAGGGAGCTGTAGTACAGGAGCAGGAGGGAGCTGTAGTATAGGAGCAGGAGGGAGGTGTAGTCCTGGAGCAGGAGAAAAGTGTAGTACAGGAGCAGGAGGGAGCTGTATTGCAGGAGGGATGTGTAGTCCTGGAGGAGGAGGGAGGTGTAGTCCTGGAGGAGGAGGGAGGTGTAGTACAGGAGCAGGAGGAAGGTGTAGTACAGGAGCAGGAGGAAGGTGTAGTACTGGAGCAGAAGGGAGGTGTAGTACAGAAGGTAGGTGTAGTACAGGAGCAGGAGAGAGGTGTAGTACAGGAGCAGGAGGGAGGTGTAGTGCTGGAGCAGGAGGGAGGTGTAGTGCTGGAGCAGGAGGGAGGTGTAGTGCTGGAGCAGGAGGGAGGTGTAGTGCTGGAGCAGGAGGGAGGTGTAGTGCTGGAGCAGGAGGGAGGTGTAGTGCTGGAGCAGGAGGGAGGTGTAGTACAGGAGCAGGAGGGAGGTGTAGTCCTGGAGGAGGAGGGAGCTGTAGTACAGGAGCAGGAGGGAGCTGTAGTATAGGAGCAGGAGGGAGGTGTAGTCCTGGAGCAGGAGAAAAGTGTAGTACAGGAGCAGGAGGGAGCTGTATTGCAGGAGGGATGTGTAGTACAGGAGCAGGAGGGAGGTGTAGTCCTGGAGGAGCGAGGTGTAGTACAGGAGCAGGAGGAAGGTGTAGTACAGGAGCAGGAGGAAGGTGTAGTACTGGAGCAGAAGGGAGGTGTAGTACAGGAGCAGGAGAGAGGTGTAGTACAGGAGCAGGAGAGAGATGTAGTGCTGGAGCAGGAGGGAGGTGTATTACAGGAGCAGGAGGGAGGTGTAGTACGGGAGCAGGAGGGAGGTGTAGTACGGGAGCAGGAGGGAGGTGTAGTCCTGGAGGAGGAGGGAGCTGTAGTACAGGAGCAGGAGGAAGGTATAGTACAGGAGCAGGAGGAAGGTGTAGTACAGGAGCAGGAGGGAGGTGTAGTACTGGAGCAGAAGGGAGGTGTAGTACAGAAGGTAGGTGTAGTACAGGAGCAGGAGAGAGGTGTAGTACAGAAGGTAGGTGTAGTACAGGAGCAGGAGAGAGGTGTAGTGCTGGAGCAGGAGGGAGGTGTAGTACTGGAGCACAAGGGAGGTGTAGTACAGAAGGTAGGTGTAGTACAGGAGCAGGAGAGAGGTGTAGTACAGGAGCAGGAGAGAGCTGTAGTGCAGGAGCATGAGGGAGGTGTAGTACAGGAGCAGGTGGGAGGTGTAGTCCTGGAGGAGGAGGGAGGTGTAGTACAGGTGCAGGAGGAAGGTATAGTACAGGAGCAGGATGAAGGTGTAGTACAGGAGCAGGAGGAAGGTGTAGTACTGGAGCAGGAGGGAGGTGTAGTACAGAAGGTAGGTGTAGTACAGGAGAAGGAGAGAGGTGTAGTACAGAAGGTAGGTGTAGTACAGGAGCAGGAGAGAGGTGTAGTACAGGAGCAGGAGAGAGGTGTAGTACAGAAGGTAGGTGTAGTACAGGAGCAGGAGAGAGGTGTAGTACTGGAGCTGGAGAGAGGTGTAGTACAGGAGCAGGAGAGAGGTGTAGTACAGGAGCAGGAGAGAGGTGTAGTACAGGAGCAGGAGAGAGGTGTAGTACAGGAGCAGGGGAGAGCTGTAGTACTGGAGCTGGAGAGAGGTGTAGTGCAGGAGCTACAGTTTATAGATCTTTTAAGGCTGGGTAATGCCTTTAAGAGCTACTGTCCCCATTACTTACCTGCTCAGCTCTTCTGTGTAGTAATGCATTGCTGACATCCACTGTCCAGAGAGTTTGAGTATACAAATATCTTATGTAACTCTTGTGGCTTCTCCTGAGGTGTGGCGGGCTGTGATTGGTTGGTCTCTCAGAACTGTCTAGATGGAGCAAGTCTATAAATTTAGGCTCTGTCCAGGGCTCCGGGTTAGGGCTTTGAGATCTCAGTGCCAGAGGTGCACGCTGCTATTCTGTGCTGTGATGCAGCAGAGCCAATGCTGCTCACTGGTGATTAGTGGCAGCCAAGCAGAACCCCCGGGGTCCAGGCTGAGGTTCCTACAGTACAAAGACTTCTACCCATGCTAACTGCCCTGCTGGGGGGCAATTTGTTATTACACTGTAATCCACTGCTGTTTGACTAATCTATGAAATTTCATCTGATAACGAAACCTGATTCCTGTGCTGCCGCTAGGGTCGTGGGCCTCCCTCTTACCCTCTGCCGGAGATCTGGGAATGCCCCTGGCGCCTACGCTAGGACAAGGCCTGGCCAAGACCTGCAGCCTAGCGAATGACCAGCCAGACGCGTGCTGCCAGCACCAGGGGGATTTTGCATTTGCTACAGTGAATCTAATCTGAGCTGTGTATCTAATCCCATCCTATGTGATACAGAGTCTCAGACCTGTTCTGGTTCTCGTTTCAGGGAATTTTATGGCTCTGAATGAAGAAGTGAAGTGGCAGGTCGGATACTCGGACACGATAGACGCGGTGCTGAACTCAGACGTGCTGGATCAGTCACATTTCATTGTCCCTGTGCTCGTCTACAGGTAAAGCGCCCCCAGCTGGTGACAACTACTGCACACACATCACTGCAGCTACAGGAGTGGTCACCCAGCTTTCCCAGTGTCCTGAGCAGCTGCACATACAAGCAGCGCCCCCTAATGTGAGAGGGAGGCATCGTCTGATAATGGAGAGCTGCAGTGCCTCACACTGATGACGCGTCTCTTATTCTTTATCTCTCCTCTCATAGCGCAAACACTGTGCCGACAAATCCGGAGGAGATTAAAGAAATTCTAAAAGCAGCGCGAGACATCACAGGTACCTACCTCTGCGGGGGGACGGGGGGACGTATATAAGGTAACTCACATAGTGCAGGTGACCCCTCTTATACCGGTAGAGCACAGACTCCTCCTCGTACACCGGTACAGCACAGACTCCTCCCCGTACCCCGGTACAGCACAGACTCCTCCCCGTACCCCGGTACAGCACAGACTCCTCCCCGTACCCCGGTACAGCACAGACTCCTCCCCATACACCGGTACAGCACAGACTCCTCCCCGTACCCCGGTACAGCACAGACTCCTCCCCGTACACCGTTACAGCACAGACTGCTCCCCGTACACCGGTACAGCACAGACTCCTCCCCGTACCCCGGTACAGCACAGACTCCTCCCCGTACCCCGGTACAGCACAGACTCCTCCCCGTACCCCGGTACAGCACAGACTCCTCCCCGTACACCGGTACAGCACAGACTCCTCCCCGTACAGCGGTATAGTACAGACACCTCCTCATACACCGGTATAGTACAGACTCCTCTTCATACACCGGTATAGTACAGACACCTCCTCATACACCGGTATAGTACAGACTCCTCCTCATACACCGGTATAGTACAGACACCTCCTCATACACCGGTATAGTACAGACTCCTCCTCATACACCTGTATAGTACAGACACCTCCCCATACACCGGTATAGTACAGACGCCTCCTCATACACCGGTATAGTACAGACACCTCCTCATACACCGGTATAGTACAGACTCCTCCTCATACACCGGTATAGCACAGACTCCTCCTCATACACCGGTACAGCACAGACTCCTCCCCGTACACCGGTACAGCACAGACTCCTCCTCATACACCGGTACAGCACAGACTCCTCCTCGTACACCAGTACAGCACAGACTCCTCCCCGTACCCCGGTACAGCACAGACTCCTCCCCATACACCGGTACAGCACAGACTCCTCCCCGTACCCCGGTACAGCACAGACTCCTCCCCGTACCCCGGTACAGCACAGACTCCTCCCCGTACACCGGTACAGCACAGACTGCTCCCCGTACACCGGTACAGCACAGACTCCTCCCCGTACACCGGTACAGCACAGACTCCTCCCCGTACCCCGGTACAGCACAGACTCCTCCCCGTACCCCGGTACAGCACAGACTCCTCCCCGTACCCCGGTACAGCACAGACTCCTCCCCGTACCCCGGTACAGCACAGACTCCTCCCCGTACAGCGGTATAGTACAGACACCTCCTCATACAGCGGTATAGTACAGACTCCTCCTCATACACCGGTATAGTACAGACTCCTCCTCATACACCGGTATAGTACAGACTCCTCCTCATACACCTGTATAGTACAGACACCTCCCCATACACCGGTATAGTACAGACGCCTCCTCATACACCGGTATAGTACAGACACCTCCTCATACACCGGTATAGTACAGACTCCTCCTCATACACCGGTATAGTACAGACTCCTCCTCATACACCGGTATAGTACAGACACCTCCTCATACACCGGTATAGTACAGACACCTCCTCATACACCGGTATAGTACAGACACCTCCTCATACACCGGTATAGCACAGACTCCTCCCCATACACCGGTATAGTACAGACTCCTCCTCATACACCGGTATAGTACAGACTCCTCCTCATACACCGGTATAGTACAGACACCTCCTCATACACCGGTATAGTACAGACACCTCCCCATACACCGGTATAGTACAGACACCTCCTCATACACAGGTATAGTACAGACGCCTCCTCATACACCGGTATAGTACAGACACCTCCTCATACACCGGTATAGTACAGACACCTCCTCATACACCGGTATAGTACAGACACCTCCTCATACACCGGTATAGCACAGACTCCTCCTCGTACACCGGTACAGCACAGACTGCTACCCGTACACCGGTATAGTACAGACTCCTCCTCATACACCGGTATAGTACAGGCGCCTCCTCATACACCGGTATAGTACAGACGCCTCCTCATACACCGGTATAGTACAGACTCCTCCTCATACACCGGTATAGTACAGACACCTCCTCATACACCGGTATAGTACAGACACCTCCTCATACACCGGTATAGTACAGACACCTCCCCATACACCGGTATAGTACAGACGCCTCCTCATACACCGGTATAGTACAGACTCCTCCTCATACACCGGTATAGTACAGACACCTCCTCATACACCGGTATAGTACAGACACCTCCTCATACACCGGTATAGTACAGACTCCTCCTCATACACCGGTATAGTACAGACGCCTCCTCATACACCGGTACAGCACAGACTGCTCCCCGTACACCGGTATAGCACAGACTCCTCCTCATACACCGGTATAGTACAGACTCCTCCCCATACACCGGTATAGTACAGACACCTCCTCATACACCGGTATAGCACAGACTCCTCCTCATACACCGGTATAGTACAGACTCCTCCTCATACACCGGTATAGTACAGACTCCTCCTCATACACCGGTATAGTACAGACTCCTCCCCGTACCCCGGTACAGCACAGACTTCTCCTCATACACCGGTATAGTACAGACGCCTTCCTATACACCGGTATAGTACAGACTCCTCCTCATACACCGGTATAGTACAGACTCCTCCCCATACACCGGTATAGCACAGACTCCTCCTCATACACCGGTATAGTACAGACTCCTCCTCATACACCGGTATAGTAAAGACACCTCCCCGTACCCCGGTACAGCACAGACTTCTCCTCATACACCGGTATAGTACAGACGCCTTCCTATACACCGGTATAGTACAGACTCCTCCTCATACACCGGTATAGTACAGACTCCTCCCCATACACCGGTATAGTACAGACTCCTCCTCATACACCGGTATAGTAAAGACACCTCCCCGTACCCCGATACAGCACAGACTCCTCCCCGTACAGCGGTACAGCACAGACTGCTCCCCGTACACCGGTATAGTACAGACACCTCCTCATACACCGGTATAGTACAGACTCCTTCTCATACACCGGTATAGTACAGACTCCTCCTCATACACCGGTATAGTACAGACTCCTCCTCATACACCGGTATAGTACAGACTCCTGCTCATACACCGGTATAGCACAGACTCCTCCTCATACACCGGTATAGTACAGACACCTCCTCATACACCGGTATAGTACAGACACCTCCTCATACACCGGTATAGTACAGACTCCTCCTCATACACCAGTATAGTACAGACACCTCCTCATACACCGGTATAGTACAGACACCTCCTCATACACCGGTATAGTACAGACTCCTCCTCATACACCGGTATAGTACAGACTCCTCCCCAGACCCCGGTACAGCACAAACTCCTCCCCGTACCCCGGTACAGCACAGACTCCTCCTCATACACCGGTATAGTACAGACTCCTCCCCGTACCCCGGTACAGCACAGACTTCTCCTCATACACCGGTATAGTACAGACGCCTCCCCATACAGCGGTATAGTACAGACACCTCCTCATACACCGGTATAGTACAGACTCCTCCCCATACACCGGTATAGTACAGACTCCTCCTCATACACCGGTATAGTACAGACACCTCCTCATACACCGGTATAGTACAGACTCCTCCCCGTACCCCGGTACAGCACAGACTCCTCCCCGTACCCCGGTACAGCACAGACTCCTCCTCATACACCGGTATAGTACAGACTCCTCCCCGTACCCCGGTACAGCACAGACTTCTCCTCATACACCGGTATAGTACAGACTCCTCCCCGTACCCCGGTACAGCACAGACTTCTCCTCATACACCGGTATAGTACAGACTCCTCCTCATACACCGGTATAGTACAGACTCTTCCTCATACACCGGTATAGTACAGACGCCTCCTCATACACCGGTATAGTACAGACGCCTCCTCATACACCGGTATAGCACAGACTCCTCCTCATACACCGGTATAGTACAGACACCTCCTCATACACAGGTAAAGTACAGACTCCTCCTCATACACCGGTATAGTACAGACGCCTCCTCATACACCGGTATAGTACAGACGCCTCCTCATACACCGGTATAGTACAGACGCCTCCTCATACACCGGTATAGTACAGACGCCTCCTCATACACCGGTATAGTACAGACTCCTCCTCATACACCGGTATAGTACAGACGCCTCCTCATACACCGGTATAGTACAGACGCCTCCTCATACACGGGTATAGTACAGACGCCTCCTCATACACCGGTATAGTACAGACGCCTCCTCATACACCGGTATAGTACAGACGCCTCCCCATACACCGGTATAGTACAGACACCTCCTCATACACCGGTATAGTACAGACTCCTCCTCATACACCGGTATAGTACAGACGCCTCCCCGTACCCCGGTACAGCACAGACTCCTCCTCATACACCGGTATAGTACAGACTCCTCCTCATACACCGGTATAGCACAGACTCCTCCCCGTACCCCGGTATAGCACAGACTCCTCCTCATACACCGGTATAGTACAGACTCCTCCTCATACACCGGTATAGTACAGACACCTCCTCATACACCGGTATAGTACAGACTCCTCCTCATACACCGGTATAGTACAGACACCTCCTCATACACCGGTATAGTACAGACACCTCCCCATACACCGGTATAGTACAGACACCTCCTCATACACCGGTATAGTACAGACTCCTCCTCATACACCGGTATAGTACAGACACCTCCTCATACCCCGGTATAGTACAGACTCCTCCTCATACACCGGTATAGTACAGACTCCTCCTCATACACCGGTATAGTACAGACTCCTCCTCATACACCGGTATAGTACAGACGCCTCCCCATACACCGGTATAGTACAGACTCCTCCTCATACACCGGTATAGTACAGACACCTCCTCATACACCGGTATAGTACAGACACCTCCTCATACATCGGTATAGTACAGGCGCCTCCTCATACATCGGTATAGTACAGACTCCTCCTCATACACCGGTATAGCACAGACTCCTCCTCATACACCGGTATAGCACATACACCTCCTCATACATCGGTATAGTACAGGCGCCTCCTCATACACCGGTATAGTACAGGCAGCGGTGGTGACGTATTCTGTGTCTTCCAGGCCTCTTTCCCACCGTGGTTCTCACCCATGAGTGCTCGGAGCATCTTTCAAAGGTGAAAGAGATTTTCCGGAGGATGGAAGTGAAGAACTTACATTCCCTGGAAAACTACACGGGGGAAGACCACAAGAAGACGCGAGGGAAGCACGAGACCATCTTAAGGTGTCTGCAGGAGATCATTAAAGATGTGGAGTTCCGGATGCTGGAAAAACTGGATCCAATGAATGAAAAAATTGAACGAAAACGATTCCTCCTGGAATATGCACATAAACGGGAACTGGAGAAACTGCAGGAAAAAGATAAGGGAAAAGGGGTCTGCATAATTCTGTAGGGTCTGATCTGTGGTCAGGATGAGGATGCCCCTATGATATAGATCCAGGATATAACATCATGTCCGAACCCCCCCCCCCCCCTCCTCCGATCTGTAGGGGAATTACAGACAACCCCAATGATGACACAGAGATCAATCCTCCCCCGGGTGGTAGATCTTCTACTAGAGAGGATGGCACCTTACTCTTCCCCAGTCTTACCCGGCCTTGGCTTTTTACTAGTTCCTCCTCCGTGTATCTGAGTCATTATAATAACATGTAGTCGTGACACAGTAATGCCACGTGCAGACCCCACTCACGCCCGCACCCTCCTTCATGCCCCACTGGACAATCATATGGGGTGGAGAGGGAATCGGACAATCATATGGGGTGGAGAGGCACCAGACAATCATTTGGGGTGGAGAGGCACCAGACAATCACATGGAGTGGAGAGGCACTGGACAATCATATGCGGTGGAGAGGGCAGCGGACATTCACATGGGGGGGACACTGGACAATCACATGGGGTGGAGAGGCACCGGACAATCATATGGGGTGGAGAGGGCAGCGGACATTCACATGGGGGGGACACTGGACAATCATATGGGGTGGAGAGGCACCAGACAATCACATGGAGTGGAGAGGCACCGGACAATCATATGCGGTGGAGAGGGCAGCGGACATTCACATGGGGGGGACACTGGACAATCACATGGGGTGGAGAGGGCACAGGACAATCATATGGGGTGGAGAGGGCACCGGACAATCATATGGGCTAGAGAGGGCACCGGACTATCATATGGGGTGGAAAGGGCACTGGACAATCATATGGGGTGAAGAGGGCAGCGGACATTCACATGGGGGGGACACTGGACAATCACATGGGGTGGAGAGGGCACCGGACAATCATTTGGGGTGGAGAGGGCACCGGACAATCATATGGGGTGGAGAGGGCACCGGACAATCATATGGGGTGGAGAGGGCACCGGACAATCATATTGGCTAGAGAGGGCACCAAACTATCATGTGGGGTGGAGAGGGCACCGGACAATCATATGGGGTGGAGAGGGCAGCGGATATTCACATGGGGAGGACACTGGACAATCACATGGGATGGAGAGGGCACCGGACAATCATATGGGGTGGAGAGGGCACCGGACAATCATATGGGGTGGAGAGGGCACCAGACAATCATATGGGGTGGAGAGGGCACCGGACAATCATATGGGGTGGAGAGGGCAGCGGACATTCACATGGGGAGGACACTGGACAATCACATGGGATGGAGAGGGTACCGGACAATCATATGGGATGGAGAGGGCACCGGACAATCATATGGGCTGGAGAGGGCACCGGACAATCATATGGGATGGAGAGGGCACCGGACAATCATATGGGCTGGAGAGGGCACCGGACAATCATTTGGGGTGGAGGGGGCTCCGCACAATACATGGGGTGGAGAGGGCACTGGACAATCATATGAGGTGGAGAGGGCACCGGACATTCACATGGGGGGGACACTGGACAATCATATGGGGTGGAGAGGGTACCGGACAATCATATGGGGTGGAGAGGGCCAAGGCCGACTTTGGCCCCCACCTTAATCCTGAACAGCCTTGTTTATACAGGAGCCTGCATATACCCTCCATATGCCCCGTATATACCTGCATATACCCTGCATACGCCTTGCATACACCTTGCATACGCCCTGTATATACCTGCATATAGCAGCATACCATTTCCCTCTGCAGATAATATTCCAGATGTTTTGCATCCATCTGGAGGGGAGGATTGATGTTTTGTGTCTTTCCTGCTGATTTCACTGAATCCTCTATTCCTAGATGTGGAAACCATCAGCAGGATGTCTCTGAGTCTTGCGCTTTGCTCGCTTTTGCCTTTCATGCAGCCACTTACCTGATCCGTGTACATCATATATCATTGCAGTGGAGAAATAAATGTGAGAATATGGAGAGACCCCTGTGTGTGAGGAGGTTATTGACCATCGGATTGTTCTATAAATGTCCCTAATATCAGGAAGAGGCTCGGATTGGCTTGTGGCCTTTGACCTTGAGCCCTTTCAGAACAGTCATTGGTGGCTCGGATGGACGCAGCGTGGATAAAGCTCAATGATCCTTTACTCCGCAGGGACCCAGCACCTCGTGTCTGGTGTAAATACTCAGATACTGGGGCGCTAGGATCCCCCGTCATATACTGTGCTCCGCCCAAGAGCTAAAAGTGGGGACACTATAACATATATGAAGCCACATAACAAAATAGAAAATAGCACACATTTCTATAGTACAAGACAGCAACGGGGAACCCCCCGCTCCCACACATGTGCACCTGTACAATAGAGCATCACACAGAGACCCCCAATAGGACATCATCACATACAGACCCCCAATAAGGCATCATCACATACAGACCCCCAATAGGACATCATCACATACAGACCCCCAATAAGGCATCATCACATACAGACCCCCAATAGGGCATCATCACACAGAGACCCCCAATAGGGCATCATCACACAGAGACCCCCAATAGGGCATCATCACATACAGACCCCCAATAGGGCATCATCACACAGAGACCCCCAATAGGGCATCATCACATACAGACCCCCAATAGGGCATCGTCACATACAGACCCCCAATAGGGCATCATCACACAGAGACCCCCAATAGGGCATCGTCACATACAGACCCCCAATAGGATATCATCACACAGAGACCCCCAATAGGGCATCATCACATACAGATTCCCAATAGGGCATCATCACACAGAGACCCCCAATAGGGCATCATCACATACAGACCCCCAATAGGGCATCGTCACATACAGACCCCCAATAGGATATCATCACACAGAGACCCCCAATAGGGCATCATCACACAGAGACCCCCAATAGGGCATCGTCACATACAGACCCCCAATAGGGCATCATCACACAGAGACCCCCAATAGGGCATCATCACACAGAGACCCCCAATAGGGCATCGTCACATACAGACCCCCAATAGGATATCATCACACAGAGACCCCCAATAGGGCATCATCACATACAGATTCCCAATAGGGCATCATCACACAGAGACCCCCAATAGGGCATCATCACATACAGACCCCCAATAGGGCATCATCACACAGAGACCCCCAATAGGGCATCGTCACATACAGACCCCCAATAGGATATCATCACACAGAGACCCCCAATAGGGCATCATCACATACAGATTCCCAATAGGGCATCATCACACAGAGACCCCCAATAGGGCATCATCACATACAGACCCCCAATAGGGCATCATCACATACAGACCCCCAATAGGGCATCATCACATACAGACCCCCAATAGGACATCATCACATACAGACCCCCAATAAGGCATCATCACACAGAGACCCCCAATAGGGCATCATCACATACAGACCCCCAATAGGGCATCGTCACATACAGACCCCCAATAGGGCATCATCACACAGAGACCCCCAATAGGGCATCGTCACATACAGACCCCCAATAGGATATCATCACACAGAGACCCCCAATAGGGCATCATCACATACAGATTCCCAATAGGGCATCATCACACAGAGACCCCCAATAGGGCATCATCACATACAGACCCCCAATAGGGCATCATCACACAGAGACCCCCAATAGGGCATCGTCATATACAGACCCCCAATAGGATATCATCACACAGAGACCCCCAATAGGGCATCATCACATACAGATTCCCAATAGGGCATCATCACACAGAGACCCCCAATAGGGCATCATCACATACAGACCCCCAATAGGGCATCATCACATACAGACCCCCAATAGGGCATCATCACATAGAGACCTCCATTAGGGCATCATCACATACAGACCCCCAATAGGGCATCATCACATAGAGACCCCCAATAGGGCATCATCACATAGAGACCCCCAATAGGGCATCATCACATAGAGACCCCCAATAGGGCATCATCACATAGAGACCTCCATTAGGGCTTCATCACACAGAGACCCCCAATAGGACATCATCACACAGAGACCCCCAATAGGGCATCATCACACAGGGACCCCCAATAGGACATCATCACACAGAGACCCCCAATAGGACATCATCACACAGAGACCCCCAATAGGGCATCATCACACAGGGACCCCCAATAGGACATCATCACACAGAGACCCCCAATAGGACATCATCACACAGAGACCCCCAATAGGGCATCGTCACATACAGACCCCCAATAGGGCATCATCACACAGAGACCCCCAATAGGGCATCGTCACATACAGACCCCCAATAGGATATCATCACACAGAGACCCCCAATAGGGCATCATCACATACAGACCCCCAATAGGGCATCATCACACAGAGACCCCCAATAGGGCATCATCACATACAGACCCCCAATAGGGCATCATCACATACAGACCCCCAATAGGGCATCATCACATAGAGACCTCCATTAGGGCATCATCACATACAGACCCCCAATAGGGCATCATCACATAGAGACCCCCAATAGGGCATCATCACATAGAGACCCCCAATAGGGCTTCATCACACGGAGACCCCCAATAGGACATCATCACACAGAGACCCCCAATAGGGCTTCATCACACAGAGAACCCCAATAGGACATTATCACACAAAGACCCCCAATAGGGCATCATCACACAGAGACCCCCAATAGGACATCATCACATACAGACCCCCAATAGGGCATCATCACACAGAGACCCCCAATAGGGCTTCATCACATACAGACCCCCAATAGGGCATCATCCCACAGAGACCCCCAATAGGGCTTTATCACACAGAGACCCCCAATAGGGCTTCATCACATAGAGACCCCCAATAGGGCTTCATCACATACAGACCCCCAATAGGGCATCATCCCACAGAGACCCCCAATAGGGCTTTATCACACAGAGACCCCCAATAGGACATCATCACATAGAGACCCCCAATAGGGCATCATCACACAGGGACCCCCACCTCCCACACATGTGCACCTGTACAATAGGGCATCACACAGAGACCCCCAATAGAACATCATCACACAGAGACCACCCAATAGGACATCATCACACAGAGACCGCCCAATAGGGCATCATCACACAGAGACCGCCCAATAGGGCATCATCACACAGAGACCGCCCAATAGGGCATCATCACATAGAGTCCCCCAATAGGGCATCCTCACATACAGACCCCCAATAGGGCATCGTCACATAGAGACCCCCAATAGGGCATCATCACATACAGACCCCCAATAGGGCATCATCACATACAGACCCCCAACTGGGCATAATCACATAGAGACCCCCAATAAGGCATCCTCATATACAGACCCCCAATAGGACATCATCACACAGAGACCCCCAATAGGGCATCATCACACAGAGACCCCCAATAGGGCATCGTCACACAGAGACCCCCAATAGGGCTTCATCACACAGAGATCCCCAATAAGACATCCTCACATACAAACCCCCAATAGGACATCATCACACAGAGACTCCTAATAGGGCATCATCACACAGAGACCCCCAATAGGACATCATCACACAGAGAAGGCCCCCAATAGGACATCATCACATAGAGACCCCCAATAGGGCATCATCACATACAGACCCCCAATAGGACATCATCACATACAGACCCCCAATAGGACATCATCACATACAGACCCCCAATAGGGCATCATCACACAGAGACCCCCAATAGGGCATCATCACATACAGACCCCCAATAGGGCATCCTTAAGCAGAGACCCCCAATAGGGCATCATCACATAGAGACCCCCAATAGGACATCATCACATACAGACCCCCAAAAGGACATCATCACGCAGAGACCCCCAATAGGACATCATCACATACAGACCACCAATAGGACATCATCACATACAGACCCCCAATAGGGCATCATCACATACAGACCCCCTATAGGGCATCATCACATACAGACCCCCAATAGGACATCATCACATACAGACCCCCAATAGGACATCATCACACAGAGACCCCCAATAGGGCATCATCACATACAGACCTCCAATAGGACATCATCACACAGAGACCCCCAATAGGGCATCATCACATACAGACCCCCAATAGGGCATCATCACATACAGACCCCCAATAGGACATCATCACACAGAGACCCCCAATAGGGCATCATCACACAGAGACCCCCAATAGGGCATCATCACATAGAGACCCCCAATAGGGCATCATCACTTAGAGACCCCCAATAGGACATCCTCACATATAGACCTTGAGTAGGTGATCACCATATAGACCACCCTATTATTATAAGACGCCCCCATTAATTAGCTCCCCTGCCATTATGTCTGGACAGGTTGGACTTGTTTTGTGGTTGCAGTGAGATGTTCCTGTTCTTGTAGGGTTCTGGCGTCCATACAAGTCTTTGCTGGAGACCCTTGTATATTCCTCAGGACCATCGCTCTTCCCATGATCCGGATAGGAGACAGAATTTTGTACCAGACAAGAATGCAGACTTTTTTCCACTCCAAATTCCAGAAGTGATCATGATCTATAAAAGCAATCACAACACTGGGGGCAACATCTGGGGGCATCTGGTGGTACAAAAATCGGGCATCTGTCTTTATAATTTTGGTGCCAGAACATTCTTATCATTGAAGTGAGTAGAGAATAACGTCCTGGGAGCCTTATCCAAATACCATCGGTCCCTCGGTCCTCAGTGATCGTGGTCACTCAGCGTCTAGGGTCCTCAAGGAAGAGTCTCCCGTCCTCAAACCCCCTCATGGTGCGCAAGTGTTCACAATTACCCGCATCGTACATGCGTACAGCAAGGAATCATTTCCTTGAGATGAAGGTCACCGGATACGGACGAGTGAGAACCTCCGCACTTACCTCGGTGGCGTCAACCTCCACCACAAGTTAAACCAAGACAATTGTTTCAAATTTTTTTCTGCAATTAGACCAAGGAATTATGAGCAAAGCTTCATTACAGACACCTTACAGCTGATCATTGCAGCCTGGGACTATAGTAACATCCAGGGAGGTCACCAGAGGTCACAGGGCAGAGGGGTCCGGCTGTAAGTCGGGTGTCCTTAAGTAGGGGACCGCCCGTATATCATGTTTCTTCTTGCTGAGTATAGCATTTCTATCTTTGTTAGCAGCTATTCTTTTGGTCCTGTTCCACATCCAGTTGTTCTTCTGTAACTTCTATCTGATCTGTTGAGCTTCAGTGAACATTTTCTTTTAGCTCTTGTCAATTCTCCTACCAGGATGGAGCGTAGAGGGCGGTTTGTATGGAGAATGGTCTGCGCTGCTGTACTTGTTCTATGTCAAACTATTCTGACACTTCCTCATTTCCACATGTCACTCTAGATCTAACAATGTGGCTCTTTCCCCATTCTACATTGCAGGTAAATCTCATATTTAGGGAGTAATCATTGAAAAAAGAGAAATTCCTGTATGTCAGCCCCCCACCCCCAGACCATACCATCACTATGTCATCGATGTGCCTGCCGTACCAGAAGATGTCCCCCCTAAATGGATTATCAACTATATAAATTCTCGGCTCTTCCCGCCAGGGAACATCTTTACTTTCTATTCCTGGGAGGAAGGGAATTGCTGGACCACAAGGGCTGCAGCCTTGTCCTAATGTTGCAGTCAGGCATGGACCAAGTTTTCCAGCTTAGAAACCAGGTCCGTCAAACCTTGCATCCGGGTCACATGATCTGGAATGGACATCCAGAACCAGACCAGTGGGAGGTTCTATGGCTTGTTATACTGTAATGCAGGGTTAGCATACGGCCTGGACAGGAAGGATGGACCAACACAGTGAGCCCCAAGACCCTTCCCAGCTGTCACTAGCCAATTGTCCAGTCTACCCAAAGCAGTAGGTGACAACTGGTCTACTTTCCCTTTATGCGTCAAAGTGCAACCACAGAGATAAAGACAATACAAACACCAAAGAGAAGTCGACAAGATACAGGTCAGAACCAAATGCAGAACATAATCAGTAGGTAAATGGATAGCCAGGAAACAGCCAATTGGCCCAAGAATCCAAATACAGAAGTCAAGATGAGCCCCGGTTCAGAAGATGATTGGATCAGTTCTCTGAGGGAGGGAGGGAGATTAATATATCACAGAGGATTAACTGTTATCAAACCATAGAAAACTCCACAGGGGACAGACGGGTGTGGTGGAAATAAACTGAGAACCCATGGTCACACTAGTCGGGGGAAAAGAAAAGACTCTTATTAGCTGAAGCCCAAACAGGCCCAGATGCTACAGGGGAGCCTATGGTTTCCTCCCTATTGGAGGCAACTTCTTGGCAGTTTGATTTCTGATGATACCTGGTCCTGATATAACAATGTCTCTAGGATCCTAGCAAGATTTTCTATTGCTGGGCTGCAGATAATGGAGGATTTAGGTCTTTGGAGTACTCTCTCCCGTCTGAGGTAGATTTGGCTCATGGTTGTAGATGCTTTGAACTTATTTTAATGATTGCATCCAGAAAGTTTAGGTAAGTGAACAAATAGCTGAGGATCAGATTGATGCTGGGATGAAATTTCTTCAGCTGTTCCCATTACATCCCGTCAGTTGGATGACATTGATGTATTAATAGGAGGCCAGAGAACTGGTCATGAAGGTGGACAGAGTTTCTCTTCAGCTTCACCATGAAAACATTGGCAGATTGTGGTGGCATTTTACTCCCTATGGCTGCACCAGTTCCCCATAAGAATTTATCAGCACTTGAGGGGCAATTATGAGTAAGGAGTCAAAACCTTCCCCTCCAGGAATGCCTGTCCGAGCCTCCAATCCATCATGGTGTCCAACCATCATCTCCTCCAACCCTCTCTGCTATAGATGTCCTCCTCCATGTTCTGTGTGATGGTGACCCCTACACCTACATGATATGAGCAGTGACCCCCATCATCTCCTCCGACCCTCTCTGCTATAGATATCCTCCTCCATGTTCTGTGTGATGGTGACCCCCTACATCTACATGATATGAGCAGTGACCCCCATCATCTCCTCCGACCCTCTCTGCTATAGATGTCCTCCTCCATGTTCTGTGTGATGGTGACCCCTACATCTACATGATATGATCCGTGACCCCCATCATCTCCTCCGACCCTCTCTGCTATAGATGTCCTCCTCCGTGTTCTGTGTGATGGTGACCCCTACATGATATGATCAGTGACCCCCATCATCTCCTCCGTCATTCTCTACTACAGATGTCCTCCTCCATGTTCTGTGTGATGGTGACCCCTACATGATATGATCAGTGACCCCCATCATCTCCTCCGTCATTCTCTGCTATAGATGTCCTCCTCCATGTTCTGTGTGATGGTGACCCCTACATGATATGATCAGTGACCTCCATCCTCTCCTCCGACCCTCTCTGCTATAGATGTCCTCCTCCATGTTCTGTGTGATGGTGACCCCCTACATCTACATGATATGATCAGTGACCCCCATCATCTCCTCCGACCCTCTCTGCTATAGATGTCCTCCTCCATGTTCTGTGTGATGGTGACCCCTACATCTACATGATATGAGCAGTGACCCCCATCATCTCCTCCGACCCTCTCTGCTATAGATGTCCTCCTCCATGTTCTGTGTGATGGTGACCCCTACATGATATGATCAGTGACCCCCATCACCTCCTCCGACCCTCTCTGCTATAGATGTCCTCCTCCATGTTCTGTGTGATGGTGACCCCTACATCTACATGATATGATCAGTGACCCCCATCATCTCCTCCGACCCTCTCTGCTATAGATGTCCTCCTCCATGTTCTGTGTGATGGTGACCCCTACACCTACATGATATGATCAGTGACCCCCATCATCTCCTCCGACCCTCTCTGCTATAGATGTCCTCCTCCATGTTCTGTGTGATGGTTACCCCTACATCTACATGATATGATCAGTGACCCCCATCCTCTCCTCCGACCCTCTCTGCTATAGATGTCCTCCTCCATGTTCTGTGTGATGGTGACCCCTACATGATATGATCAGTGACCCCCATCACCTCCTCCGACCCTCTCTGCTATAGATGTCCTCCTCCATGTTCTGTGTGATGGTGACCCCTACATCTACATGATATGATCAGTGACCCCCATCATCTCCTCTGACCCTCTCTGCTATAGATGTCCTCCTCCATGTTCTGTGTGATGGTGACCCCTACATCTACATGATATGATCAGTGACCCCCATCATCTCCTCCGACCCTCTCTGCTATAGATGTCCTCCTCCATGTTCTGTGTGATGGTGACCCCTACATCTCCATGATATGATCAGTGACCCCCATCATCTCCTCCGACCCTCTCTGCTCTAGATGTCCTCCTCCATGTTCTGTGTGACGGTGACCCCTACACCTACATGATATGATCAGTGACCCCCATCATCTCCTCCGACCCTCTCTGCTATAGATGTCCTCCTCCATGTTCTGTGTGATGGTGACCCCTACATCTACATGATATGATCAGTGACCTCCATCATCTCCTCCGACCCTCTCTGCTATAGATGTCCTCCTCCATGTTCTGTGTGATGGTGACCCCTACATGATATGATCAGTGACCCCCATCATCTCCTCCGACCCTCTCTGCTATAGATGTCCTCCTCCATGTTCTGTGTGATGGTGACCCCTACATCTACATGATATGATCAGTGACCCCCATCATCTCCTCCGACCCTCTCTGCTATAGATGTCCTCCTCCATGTTCTGTGTGATGGTGACCCCTACATCTCCATGATATGATCAGTGACCCCCATCATCTCCTCCGACCCTCTCTGCTATAGATGTCCTCCTCCATGTTCTGTGTGATGGTGACCCCTACATGATATGATCAGTGACCCCCATCATCTCCTCCGACCCTCTCTGCTATAGATGTCCTCCTCCATGTTCTGTGTGATGGTGACCCCTACATCTACATGATATGATCAGTGACCCCCATCATCTCCTCCGACCCTCTCTGCTATAGATGTCCTCCTCCATGTCCTGTGTGATGGTGACCCCTACACCTACATGATATGAGCAGTGACCCCCATCATCTCCTCCGACCCTCTCTGCTATAGATGTCCTCCTCCATGTTCTGTGTGATGGTGACCCCTACATGATATGATCAGTGACCCCCATCATCTCCTCCGACCCTCTCTGCTATAGATGTCCTCCTCCATGTTCTGTGTGATGGTGACCCCTACATCTACATGATATGATCAGTGACCCCCATCACCTCCTCCGACCCTCTCTGCTATAGATGTCCTCCTCCATGTTCTGTGTGATGGTGACCCCTACATCTACATGATATGATCAGTGACCCCCATCATCTCCTCCGACCCTCTCTGCTATAGATGTCCTCCTCCATGTTCTGTGTAATGGTGACCCCTACATCTACATGATATGATCAGTGACCCCCATCATCTCCTCCGACCCTCTCTGCTATAGATGTCCTCCTCCATGTTCTGTGTGATGGTGACCCCCTACATCTACATGATATGATCAGTGACCCCCATCATCTCCTCCGACCCTCTCTGCTATAGATGTCCTCCTCCATGTTCTGTGTGATGGTGACCCCTACACCTACATGATATGATCAGTGACCCCCATCACCTCCTCCGACCCTCTCTGCTATAGATGTCCTCCTCCATGTTCTGTATGATGGTGACCCCTACATGATATGATCAGTGACCCCCTCACCTCCTCCGACCCTCTCTGCTATAGATGTCCTCCTCCATGTTCTGTGTGATGGTGACCCCCTACATCTACATGATATGATCAGTGACCCCCATCATCTCCTCCGACCCTCTCTGCTATAGATGTCCTCCTCCATGTCCTGTGTGATGGTGACCCCTACATCTACATGATATGATCAGTGACCCCCATCATCTCCTCCGACCCTCTCTGCTATAGATGTCCTCCTCCATGTTCTGTGTGATGGTGACCCCTACATCTACATGATATGATCAGTGACCCCCATCATCTCCTCCGACCCTCTCTGCTATAGATGTCCTCCTCCATGTTCTGTGTGATGGTGACCCCTACATCTACATGATATGATCAGTGACCCCCATCACCTCCTCCGACCCTCTCTGCTATAGATGTCCTCCTCCATGTTCTGTGTGATGGTGACCCCTACATCTACATGATATGATCAGTGACCCCCATCACCTCCTCCGACCCTCTCTGCTATAGATGTCCTCCTCCATGTTCTGTGTGATGGTGACCCCTACATCTACATGATATGATCAGTGACCCCCATCACCTCCTCCGACCCTCTCTGCTATAGATGTCCTCCTCCATGTTCTGTGTGATGGTGACCCCTACATCTACATGATATGATCAGTGACCCCCATCATCTCCTCCGACCCTCTCTGCTATAGATGTCCTCCTCCATGTTCTGTGTGATGGTGACCCCTACATCTACATGATATGATCAGTGACCCCCATCATCTCCTCCGACCCTCTCCGCTATAGATGTCCTCCTCCATGTTCTGTGTGATGGTGACCCCTACATGATATGATCAGTGACCCCATCACCTCCTCCGACCCTCTCTGCTATAGATGTCCTCCTCCATGTTCTATGTGATGGTGACCCCTACACCTACATGATATGATCAGTGACCCCCATCACCTCCTCCGACCCTCTCTCCTAAATATGTCCTCCTCCATGTTCTGTGTGATGGTGACCCCTACACCTACATGATATGATCAGTGACCCCCATCATCTCCTCCGACCCTCTCTGCTATAGATGTCCTCCTCCATGTTCTGTGTGATGGTGACCCCCTACATCTACATGATATGATCAGTGACCCCCATCATCTCCTCCGACCCTCTCTGCTATAGATGTCCTCCTCCATGTTCTGTGTGATGGTGACCCCTACATCTACATGATATGAGCAGTGACCCCCATCATCTCCTCCGACCCTCTCTGCTATAGATGTCCTCCTCCATGTTCTGTGTGATGGTGACCCCTACATCTACATGATATGATCAGTGACCCCCATCATCTCCTCCGACCCTCTCTGCTATAGATGTCCTCCTCCATGTTCTGTGTGATGGTGACCCCCTACATCTACATGATATGATCAGTGACCCCCATCATCTCCTCCGACCCTCTCTGCTATAGATGTCCTCCTCCATGTTCTGTGTGATGGTGACCCCTACATGATATGATCAGTGACCCCCATCATCTCCTCCGACCCTCTCTGCTATAGATGTCCTCCTCCATGTTCTGTGTGATGGTGACCCCTACACCTACATGATATGATCAGTGACCCCCATCATCTCCTCTGACCCTCTCTGCTATAGATGTCCTCCTCCATGTTCTGTGTGATGGTGACCCCTACATGATATGATCAGTGACCCCCATCATCTCCTCCGACCCTCTCTGCTATAGATGTCCTCCTCCATGTTCTGTGTGATGGTGACCCCTACACCTACATGATATGATCAGTGACCCCCATCATCTCCTCTGACCCTCTCTTCTATAGATGTCCTCCTCCATGTTCTGTGTGATGGTGACCCCTACATCTACATGATAGGATCAATGACCCCCATCACCTCCTCCGACCCTCTCTGCTATAGATGTCCTCCTCCATGTTCTGTGTGATGGTGACCCCTACATGATATGATCAGTGACCCCCATCACCTCCTCCGACCCTCTCTGCTATAGATGTCCTCCTCCATGTTCTGTGTGATGGTGACCCCTACATCTCCATGATATGATCAGTGACCCCCATCATCTCCTCCGACCCTCTCTGCTATAGATGTCCTCCTCCATGTCCTGTGTGATGGTGACCCCTACACCTACATGATATGATCAGTGACCCCCATCATCTCCCCCGACCCTCTCTGCTATAGATGTCCTCCTCCATGTTCTGTGTGATGGTGACCCCCTACACCTACATGATATGAGCAGTGACCCCCATCCTCTCCTCCGACCCTCTCTGCTATAGATGTCCTCCTCCATGTTCTGTGTGATGGTGACCCCTACATGATATGATCAGTGACCCCCATCATCTCCTCTGACCCTCTCTGCTATAGATGTCCTCCTCCATGTTCTGTGTGATGGTGACCCCTACATCTACATGATATGATCAGTGACCCCATCACCTCCTCCGACCCTCTCTGCTATAGATGTCCTCCTCCATGTTCTGTGTGATGGTGACCCCTACATCTACATGATATGATCAGTGACCCCCATCATCTCCTCCGACCCTCTCTGCTATAGATGTCCTCCTCCATGTTCTGTGTGATGGTGACCCCTACATCTACATGATATGATCAGTGACCCCCATCATCTCCCCCGACCCTCTCTGCTATAGATGTCCTCCTCCATGTTCTGTGTGATGGTGACCCCTACATCTACATGATATGATCAGTGACCCCCATCATCTCCTCCGACCCTCTCTGCTATAGATGTCCTCCTCCATGTTCTGTGTGATGGTGACCCCTACATCTACATGATATGATCATTGACCCCCATCATCTCCTCCGACCCTCTCTGCTATAGATGTCCTCCTCCATGTTCTGTGTGATGGTGACCCCTACATGATATGATCAGTGACCCCCATCATCTCCTCCGACCCTCTCTGCTATAGATGTCCTCCTCCATGTTCTGTGTGATGGTGACCCCTACATCTACATGATATGAGCAGTGACCCCCATCATCTCCTCCGACCCTCTCTGCTATAGATGTCCTCCTCCATGTTCTGTGTGATGGTGACCCCTACATGATATGATCAGTGACCCCCATCACCTCCTCCGACCCTCTCTGCTATAGATGTCCTCCTCCATGTTCTGTATGATGGTGACCCCTACATCTACATGATATGATCAGTGACCTCCATCCTCTCCTCCGACCCTCTCTGCTATAGACGTCCTCCTCCATGTTCTGTGTGATGGTGACCCCTACACCTACATGATATGATCAGTGACCCCCATCATCTCCTCCGACCCTCTCTGCTATAGATGTCCTCCTCCATGTTCTGTGTGATGGTTACCCCTACATCTACATGATATGATCAGTGACCCCCATCATCTCCTCCGACCCTCTCTGCTATAGATGTTCTCCTCCATGTTCTGTGTGATGGTGACCCCTACATGATATGATCAGTGACCTCCATCACCTCCTCCGACCCTCTCTGCTATAGATGTCCTCCATGTTCTGTGTGATGGTGACCCCTACATGATATGATCAGTGACCCCCATCATCTCCTCCGACCCTCTCTGCTATAGATGTCCTCCTCCATGTTCTGTGTAATGGTGACCCCTACATCTACATGATATGATCAGTGACCCCCATCATCTCCTCCGACCCTCTCTGCTATAGATGTCCTCCTCCATGTTCTGTGTGATGGTGACCCCCTACATCTACATGATATGATCAGTGACCCCCATCATCTCCTCCGACCCTCTCTGCTATAGATGTCCTCCTCCATGTTCTGTGTGATGGTGACCCCTACACCTACATGATATGATCAGTGACCCCCATCACCTCCTCCGACCCTCTCTGCTATAGATGTCCTCCTCCATGTTCTGTATGATGGTGACCCCTACATGATATGATCAGTGACCCCCTCACCTCCTCCGACCCTCTCTGCTATAGATGTCCTCCTCCATGTTCTGTGTGATGGTGACCCCCTACATCTACATGATATGATCAGTGACCCCCATCATCTCCTCCGACCCTCTCTGCTATAGATGTCCTCCTCCATGTTCTGTGTGATGGTGACCCCTACATGATATGATCAGTGACCCCCTCACCTCCTCCGACCCTCTCTGCTATAGATGTCCTCCTCCATGTTCTGTGTGATGGTGACCCCTACATCTCCATGATATGATCACTGACCCCCATCACCTCCTCCGACCCTCTCTGCTATAGATGTCCTCCTCCATGTTCTGTGTGATGGTGACCCCTACATGATATGATCAGTGACCCCCATCACCTCCTCCGACCCTCTCTGCTATAGATGTCCTCCTCCATGTTCTGTGTGATGGTGACCCCTACATCTACATGATATGATCAGTGACCCCCATCACCTCCTCCGACCCTCTCTGCTATAGATGTCCTCCTCCATGTTCTGTGTGATGGTTACCCCTACATCTACATGATATGATCAGTGACCCCCATCATCTCCTCCGACCCTCTCTGCTATAGATGTCCTCCTCCATGTTCTGTGTGATGGTGACCCCTACATCTACATGATATGATCAGTGACCCCCATCATCTCCTCCGACCCTCTCTGCTATAGATGTCCTCCTCCATGTTCTGTGTGATGGTGACCCCTACATCTACATGATATGATCAGTGACCCCTATCACCTCCTCCGACCCTCTCTGCTATAGATGTCCTCCTCCATGTTCTGTGTGATGGTGACCCCTACATCTACATGATATGATCAGTGACCCCCATCACCTCCTCCGACCCTCTCCGCTATAGATGTCCTCCTCCATGTTCTGTGTGATGGTGACCCCTACATGATATGATCAGTGACCCCATCACCTCCTCCGACCCTCTCTGCTATAGATGTCCTCCTCCATGTTCTATGTGATGGTGACCCCTACACCTACATGATATGATCAGTGACCCCCATCACCTCCTCCGACCCTCTCTCCTAAATATGTCCTCCTCCATGTTCTGTGTGATGGTGACCCCTACACCTACATGATATGATCAGTGACCCCCATCATCTCCTCCGACCCTCTCTGCTATAGATGTCCTCCTCCATGTTCTGTGTGATGGTGACCCCCTACATCTACATGATATGATCAGTGACCCCCATCATCTCCTCCGACCCTCTCTGCTATAGATGTCCTCCTCCATGTTCTGTGTGATGGTGACCCCTACATCTACATGATATGAGCAGTGACCCCCATCATCTCCTCCGACCCTCTCTGCTATAGATGTCCTCCTCCATGTTCTGTGTGATGGTGACCCCTACATCTACATGATATGATCAGTGACCCCCATCATCTCCTCCGACCCTCTCTGCTATAGATGTCCTCCTCCATGTTCTGTGTGATGGTGACCCCCTACATCTACATGATATGATCAGTGACCCCCATCATCTCCTCCGACCCTCTCTGCTATAGATGTCCTCCTCCATGTTCTGTGTGATGGTGACCCCTACATGATATGATCAGTGACCCCCATCATCTCCTCCGACCCTCTCTGCTATAGATGTCCTCCTCCATGTTCTGTGTGATGGTGACCCCTACACCTACATGATATGATCAGTGACCCCCATCATCTCCTCTGACCCTCTCTGCTATAGATGTCCTCCTCCATGTTCTGTGTGATGGTGACCCCTACATGATATGATCAGTGACCCCCATCATCTCCTCCGACCCTCTCTGCTATAGATGTCCTCCTCCATGTTCTGTGTGATGGTGACCCCTACACCTACATGATATGATCAGTGACCCCCATCATCTCCTCTGACCCTCTCTTCTATAGATGTCCTCCTCCATGTTCTGTGTGATGGTGACCCCTACATCTACATGATAGGATCAATGACCCCCATCACCTCCTCCGACCCTCTCTGCTATAGATGTCCTCCTCCATGTTCTGTGTGATGGTGACCCCTACATGATATGATCAGTGACCCCCATCATCTCCTCTGACCCTCTCTGCTATAGATGTCCTCCTCCATGTTCTGTGTGATGGTGACCCCTACATCTACATGATATGATCAGTGACCCCATCACCTCCTCCGACCCTCTCTGCTATAGATGTCCTCCTTCATGTTCTGTGTGATGGTGACCCCTACATCTACATGATATGATCAGTGACCCCCATCATCTCCTCCGACCCTCTCTGCTATAGATGTCCTCCTCCATGTTCTGTGTGATGGTGACCCCTACATCTACATGATATGATCAGTGACCCCCATCATCTCCCCCGACCCTCTCTGCTATAGATGTCCTCCTCCATGTTCTGTGTGATGGTGACCCCTACATCTACATGATATGATCAGTGACCCCCATCATCTCCTCCGACCCTCTCTGCTATAGATGTCCTCCTCCATGTTCTGTGTGATGGTGACCCCTACATCTACATGATATGATCATTGACCCCCATCATCTCCTCCGACCCTCTCTGCTATAGATGTCCTCCTCCATGTTCTGTGTGATGGTGACCCCTACATGATATGATCAGTGACCCCCATCATCTCCTCCGACCCTCTCTGCTATAGATGTCCTCCTCCATGTTCTGTGTGATGGTGACCCCTACATCTACATGATATGAGCAGTGACCCCCATCATCTCCTCCGACCCTCTCTGCTATAGATGTCCTCCTCCATGTTCTGTGTGATGGTGACCCCTACATGATATGATCAGTGACCCCCATCACCTCCTCCGACCCTCTCTGCTATAGATGTCCCCCTCCATGTTCTGTATGATGGTGACCCCTACATCTACATGATATGATCAGTGACCTCCATCCTCTCCTCCGACCCTCTCTGCTATAGACGTCCTCCTCCATGTTCTGTGTGATGGTGACCCCTACACCTACATGATATGATCAGTGACCCCCATCATCTCCTCCGACCCTCTCTGCTATAGATGTCCTCCTCCATGTTCTGTGTGATGGTTACCCCTACATCTACATGATATGATCAGTGACCCCCATCATCTCCTCCGACCCTCTCTGCTATAGATGTTCTCCTCCATGTTCTGTGTGATGGTGACCCCTACATGATATGATCAGTGACCTCCATCACCTCCTCCGACCCTCTCTGCTATAGATGTCCTCCATGTTCTGTGTGATGGTGACCCCTACATGATATGATCAGTGACCCCCATCATCTCCTCCGACCCTCTCTGCTATAGATGTCCTCCTCCATGTTCTGTGTGATGGTGACCCCCACATCTACATGATATGATCAGTGACCCCCATCCTCTCCTCCGACCCTCTCTGCTATAGATGTCCTCCTCCATGTTCTGTGTGATGGTGACCCCTACATCTACATGATATGATCAGTGACCCCCATCATCTCCTCCGACCCTCTCTGCTATAGATGTCCTCCTCCATGTTCTGTGTGATGGTGACCCCTACATCTACATGATATGATCAGTGACCCCCATCATCTCCCCCGACCCTCTCTGCTATAGATGTCCTCCTCCATGTTCTGTGTGATGGTGACCCCTACATCTACATGATATGATCAGTGACCCCCATCCTCTCCTCCGACCCTCTCTGCTATAGATGTCCTCCTCCATGTTCTGTGTGATGGTGACCCCTACATCTCCATGATATGATCAGTGACCCCCATCATCTCCCCCGACCCTCTCTGCTATAGATGTCCTCCTCCATGCTCTGTGTGATGGTGACCCCCTACATCTACATGATATGATCAGTGACCCCCATCATCTCCCCCGACCCTCTCTGCTATAGATGTCCTCCTCCATGTTCTGTGTGATGGTGACCCCTACACCTACATGATATGAGCAGCGACCCCCATCACCTCCTCCGACCCTCTCTGCTATAGATGTCCTCCTCCATGTTCTGTGTGATGGTGACCCCTACATCTACATGATATGAGCAGTGACCCCCATCACCTCCTCCGACCCTCTCTGCTATAGATGTCCTCCTTCATGCTCTGTGTGATGGTGACCCCTACATCTACATGATATGATCAGTGACCCCCATCCTCTCCTCCGACCCTCTCTGCTATAGATGTCCTCCATGTTCTGTGTGATGGTGACCCCTACATGATATGATCAGTGACCCCCATCATCTCCTCCGACCCTCTCTGCTATAGATGTCCTCCTCCATGTTCTGTGTGATGGTGACCCCTACATCTACATGATATGATCAGTGACCCCCATCCTCTCCTCCGACCCTCTCTGCTATAGATGTCCTCCTCCATGTTCTGTGTGATGGTGACCCCTACATCTACATGATATGATCAGTGACCCCCATCATCTCCTCCGACCCTCTCTGCTATAGATGTCCTCCTCCATGTTCTGTGTGATGGTGACCCCTACATGATATGAGCAGTGACCCCCATCATCTCCTCCGACCCTCTCTGCTATAGATGTCCTCCTCCATGTTCTGTGTGATGGTGACCCCCTACATCTACATGATATGATCAGTGACCCCCATCATCTCCTCCGACCCTCTCTGCTATAGATGTCCTCCTCCATGTTCTGTGTGATGGTGACCCCTACATCTCCATGATATGATCAGTGACCCCCATCATCTCCTCCGACCCTCTCTGCTATAGATGTCCTCCTCCATGTCCTGTGTGATGGTGACCCCTACACCTACATGATATGATCAGTGACCTCCATCATCTCCTCCGACCCTCTCTGCTATAGATGTCCTCCTCCATGTTCTGTGTGATGGTGACCCCTACATCTACATGATATGATCAGTGACCCCCATCATCTCCTCCGACCCTCTCTGCTATAGATGTCCTCCTCCATGTTCTGTGTGATGGTTACCCCTACATCTACATGATATGATCAGTGACCCCCATCATCTCCTCCGACCCTCTCTGCTATAGATGTCCTCCTCCATGTTCTGTGTGATGGTGACCCCTACATGATATGATCAGTGACCCCATCACCTCCTCCGACCCTCTCTGCTATAGATGTCCTCCTCCATGTTCTGTGTGATGGTGACCCCTACATGATATGATCAGTGACCCCCATCATCTCCTCCGACCCTCTCTGCTATAGATGTCCTCCTCCATGTCCTGTGTGATGGTGACCCCTACATCTACATGATATGATCAGTGACCCCCATCATCTCCTCCGACCCTCTCTGCTATAGATGTCCTCCTCCATGTCCTGTGTGATGGTGACCCCTACATCTACATGATATGATCAGTGACCCCCATCATCTCCTCCGACCCTCTCTGCTATAGATGTCCTCCTCCATGTCCTGTGTGATGGTGACCCCTACACCTACATGATATGAGCAGTGACCCCCATCATCTCCTCCGACCCTCTCTGCTATAGATGTCCTCCTCCATGTTCTGTGTGATGGTGACCCCTACACCTACATGATATGATCAGTGACCCCCATCATCTCCTCCGACCCTCTCTGCTATAGATGTCCTCCTCCATGTTCTGTGTGATGGTGACCCCCTACATCTACATGATATGATCAGTGACCCCCATCACCTCCTCCGACCCTCTCTGCTATAGATGTCCTCCTCCATGTTCTGTGTGATGGTGACCCCTACATCTACATGATATGATCAGTGACCCCCATCATGTCCTCCTCCATGTTCTGTGTGATGGTGACCCCTACATCTACATGATATGATCAGTGACCCCCATCACCTCCTCCGACCCTCTCTGCTATAGATGTCCTCCTCCATGTTCTGTATGATGGTGACCCCTACATGATATGATCAGTGACCCCATCACCTCCTCCGACCCTCTCTGCTATAGATGTCCTCCTCCATGTTCTGTGTGATGGTGACCCCTACACCTACATGATATGATCAGTGACCCCCATCATCTCCTCTGACCCTCTCTGCTATAGATGTCCTCCTCCATGTTCTGTATGATGGTGACCCCTACATGATATGATCAGTGACCCCATCACCTCCTCCGACCCTCTCTGCTATAGATGTCCTCCTCCATGTTCTGTGTGATGGTGACCCCTACATCTCCATGATATGATCAGTGACCCCCATCATCTCCTCTGACCCTCTCTGCTATAGATGTCCTCCTCCATGTTCTGTGTGATGGTGACCCCTACACCTACATGATATGAGCAGTGACCTCCATCATCTCCTCCGACCCTCTCTGCTATAGATGTCCTCCTCCATGTTCTGTGTGATGGTGACCCCTACATCTACATGTTAGGATCAATGACCCCCATCATCTCCTCCGACCCTCTCTGCTATAGATGTCCTCCTCCATGTTCTGTGTGATGGTGCCCCCTACATGATATGATCAGTGACCCCCATCATCTCCTCCGACCCTCTCTGCTATAGATGTCCTCCTGCATGTTCTGTGTGATGGTGACCCCTACATCTACATGATATGATCAGTGACCCCCATCATCTCCTCCGACCCTCTCTGCTATAGATGTCCTCCTCCATGTTCTGTGTGATGGTGACCCCTACATGATATGATCAGTGACCCCCATCATCTCCTCCGACCCTCTCTGCTATAGATGTCCTCCTCCATGTTCTGTGTGATGGTGACCCCTACATGATATCTTCAGTGACCCCCATCATCTCCTCTGACCCTCTCTGCTATAGATGTCCTCCTCCATGTTCTGTGTGATGGTGACCCCTACATCTACATGATAGGATCAATGACCCCCATCATCTCCTCCGACCCTCTCTGCTATAGATGTCCTCCTCCATGTTCTGTGTGATGGTGACCCCTACATGATATGATCAGTGACCTCCATCACCTCCTCCGACCCTCTCTGCTATAGATGTCCTCCTCCATGTTCTGTGTGATGGTGACCCCTACATCTCCATGATATGATCAGTGACCCCCATCATCTCCTCCGACCCTCTCTGCTATAGATGTCCTCCTCCATGTTCTGTGTGATGGTGACCCCTACATCTACATGATATGATCAGTGACCCCCATCATCTCCCCCGACCCTCTCTGCTATAGATGTTCTCCTCCATGTTCTGTGTGATGGTGACCCCTACATCTCCATGATATGATCAGTGACCCCCATCATCTCCTCTGACCCTCTCTGCTATAGATGTCCTCCTCCATGTTCTGTGTGATGGTGACCCCTACACCTACATGATATGATCAGTGACCCCCATCACCTCCTCCGACCCTCTCTGCTATAGATGTCCTCCTCCATGTCCTGTGTGATGGTGACCCCTACACCTACATGATATGAGCAGTGACCCCCATCATCTCCTCCGACCCTCTCTGCTATAGATGTCCTCCTCCATGTTCTGTGTGATGGTGACCCCCTACACCTACATGATATGAGCAGTGACCCCCATCATCTCCTCCGACCCTCTCTGCTATAGATGTCCTCCTCCATGTTCTGTGTGATGGTGACCCCCTACATCTACATGATATGATCAGTGACCCCCATCACCTCCTCCGACCCTCTCTGCTATAGATGTCCTCCTCCATGTTCTGTGTGATGGTGACCCCTACATCTACATGATATGATCAGTGACCCCCATCACCTCCTCCGACCCTCTCTGCTATAGATGTCCTCCTCCATGTTCTGTGTGATGGTGACCCCTACATCTACATGATATGATCAGTGACCCCCATCATCTCCTCCGACCCTCTGCTATAGATGTCCTCCTCCATGTTCTGTATGATGGTGACCCCTACATGATATGATCAGTGACCCCATCACCTCCTCCGACCCTCTCTGCTATAGATGTCCTCCTCCATGTTCTGTGTGATGGTGACCCCCTACATCTACATGATATGATCAGTGACCCCCATCATCTCCTCCGACCCTCTCTGCTATAGATGTCCTCCTCCATGTTCTGTGTGATGGTGACCCCTACATCTACATGATATGATCAGTGACCCCCATCATCTCCTCCGACCCTCTCTGCTATAGATGTCCTCCTCCATGTTCTGTGTGATGGTGACCCCTACATCTACATGATATGATCAGTGACCCCCATCACCTCCTCCGACCCTCTCTGCTATAGATGTCCTCCTCCATGTTCTGTGTGATGGTGACCCCTACATCTACATGATATGATCAGTGACCCCCATCACCTCCTCCGACCCTCTCTGCTATAGATGTCCTCCTCCATGTTCTGTATGATGGTGACCCCTACATGATATGATCAGTGACCCCATCACCTCCTCCGACCCTCTCTGCTATAGATGTCCTACTCCATGTTCTGTGTGATGGTGACCCCTACACCTACATGATATGATCAGTGACCCCCATCACCTCCTCCGACCCTCTCTGCTATAGATGTCCTCCTCCATGTTCTGTGTGATGGTGACCCCTACATGATATGATCAGTGACCCCCATCACCTCCTCCGACCCTCTCTGCTATAGATGTCCTCCTCCATGTTCTGTGTGATGGTGACCCCTACATCTACATGATATGATCAGTGACCCCCATCATCTCCTCCGACCCTCTCTGCTATAGATGTCCTCCTCCATGTTCTGTGTGATGGTGACCCCTACATCTACATGATATGATCAGTGACCCCCATCATCTCCTCCGACCCTCTCTGCTATAGATGTCCTCCTCCATGTTCTGTGTGATGGTGACCCCCTACATCTACATGATATGATCAGTGACCCCCATCATCTCCTCCGACCCTCTCTGCTATAGATGTCCTCCTCCATGTTCTGTGTGATGGTGACCCCTACATGATATGATCAGTGACCCCCATCATCTCCTCCGACCCTCTCTGCTATAGATGTCCTCCTCCATGTTCTGTGTGATGGTGACCCCTACATGATATCTTCAGTGACCTCCATCATCTCCTCTGACCCTCTCTGCTATAGATGTCCTCCTCCATGTTCTGTGTGATGGTGACCCCTACATCTACATGATAGGATCAATGACCCCCATCATCTCCTCCGACCCTCTCTGCTATAGATGTCCTCCTCCATGTTCTGTGTGATGGTGACCCCTACATGATATGATCAGTGACCTCCATCACCTCCTCCGACCCTCTCTGCTATAGATGTCCTCCTCCATGTTCTGTGTGATGGTGACCCCTACATCTACATGATATGATCAGTGACCCCCATCATCTCCTCTGACCCTCTCTGCTATAGATGTCCTCCTCCATGTTCTGTGTGATGGTGACCCCTACACCTACATGATATGATCAGTGACCCCCATCACCTCCTCCGACCCTCTCTGCTATAGATGTCCTCCTCCATGTTCTGTGTGATGGTGACCCCTACATGATATGATCAGTGACCCCCATCATCTCCTCCGACCCTCTCTGCTATAGATGTCCTCCTCCATCTTCTGTGTGATGGTGACCCCTACATGATATGATCAGTGACCTCCATCATCTCCTCCGACCCTCTCTGCTATAGATGTCCTCCTCCATGTTCTGTGTGATGGTGACCCCTACACCTACATGATATGATCAGTGACCCCCATCATCTCCTCCGACCCTCTCTGCTATAGATGTCCTCCTCCATGTTCTGTGTGATGGTGACCCCTACATCTACATGATATGATCAGTGACCCCCATCATCTCCCCCGACCCTCTCTGCTATAGATGTCCTCCTCCATGTTCTGTGTGATGGTGACCCCTACATCTACATGATATGATCAGTGACCCCCATCATCTCCTCCGACCCTCTCTGCTATAGATGTCCTCCTCCATGTTCTGTGTGATGGTGACCCCTACATGATATGATCAGTGACCCCCATCATCTCCTCCGACCCTCTCTGCTATAGATGTCCTCCTCCATGTTCTGTGTGATGGTGACCCCTACATCTCCATGATATGATCAGTGACCCCCATCATCTCCTCCGACCCTCTCTGCTATAGATGTCCTCCTCCATGTTCTGTGTGATGGTGACCCCTACATGATATGATCAGTGACCCCCATCATCTCCTCCGACCCTCTCTGCTATAGATGTCCTCCTCCATGTTCTGTGTGATGGTGACCCCTACATCTACATGATATGAGCAGTGACCCCCATCATCTCCTCCGACCCTCTCTGCTATAGATGTCCTCCTCCATGTTCTGTGTGATGGTGACCCCTACATGATATGATCAGTGACCCCCATCACCTCCTCCGACCCTCTCTGCTATAGATGTCCTCCTCCATGTTCTGTATGATGGTGACCCCTACATCTACATGATATGATCAGTGACCTCCATCCTCTCCTCCGACCCTCTCTGCTATAGACGTCCTCCTCCATGTTCTGTGTGATGGTGACCCCTACACCTACATGATATGATCAGTGACCCCCATCATCTCCTCCGACCCTCTCTGCTATAGATGTCCTCCTCCATGTTCTGTGTGATGGTTACCCCTACATCTACATGATATGATCAGTGACCCCCATCCTCTCCTCCGACCCTCTCTGCTATAGATGTCCTCCTCCATGTTCTGTGTGATGGTTACCCCTACATCTACATGATATGATCAGTGACCCCCATCATCTCCTCCGACCCTCTCTGCTATAGATGTCCTCCTCCATGTTCTGTGTGATGGTGACCCCTACATGATATGATCAGTGACCCCCATCATCTCCTCCGACCCTCTCTGCTATAGATGTCCTCCTGCATGTTCTGTGTGATGGTGACCCCTACATCTACATGATATGATCAGTGACCCCCATCATGTCCTCCTCCATGTTCTGTATGATGGTGACCCCTACATGATATGATCAGTGACCCCCATCATCTCCTCCGACCCTCTCTGCTATAGATGTCCTCCTCCATGTTCTGTGTGATGGTTACCCCTACATCTACATGATATGATCAGTGACCCCCATCATCTCCTCCGACCCTCTCTGCTATAGATGTCCTCCTCCATGTTCTGTGTGATGGTGACCCCTACATGATATGATCAGTGACCCCATCACCTCCTCCGACCCTCTCTGCTATAGATGTCCTCCTCCATGTTCTGTGTGATGGTGACCCCTACATGATATGATCAGTGACCCCCATCATCTCCTCCGACCCTCTCTGCTATAGATGTCCTCCTCCATGTCCTGTGTGATGGTGACCCCTACATCTACATGATATGATCAGTGACCCCCATCATCTCCTCCGACCCTCTCTGCTATAGATGTCCTCCTCCATGTCCTGTGTGATGGTGACCCCTACATCTACATGATATGATCAGTGACCCCCATCATCTCCTCCGACCCTCTCTGCTATAGATGTCCTCCTCCATGTCCTGTGTGATGGTGACCCCTACACCTACATGATATGAGCAGTGACCCCCATCATCTCCTCCGACCCTCTCTGCTATAGATGTCCTCCTCCATGTTCTGTGTGATGGTGACCCCTACACCTACATGATATGATCAGTGACCCCCATCATCTCCTCCGACCCTCTCTGCTATAGATGTCCTCCTCCATGTTCTGTGTGATGGTGACCCCTACATCTACATGATATGATCACTGACCCCCATCATCTCCTCTGACCCTCTCTGCTATAGATGTCCTCCTCCATGTTCTGTGTGATGGTAACCCCTACATGATATGATCAGTGACCCCCATCACCTCCTCCGACCCTCTCTGCTATAGATGTCCTCCTCCATGTTCTGTGTGATGGTGACCCCTACATCTACATGATATGATCAGTGACCCCCATCATCTCCTCCGACCCTCTCTGCTATAGATGTCCTCCTCCATGTTCTGTGTGATGGTGACCCCTACATCTACATGATATGATCAGTGACCCCCATCATCTCCTCCGACCCTCTCTGCTATAGATGTCCTCCTCCATGTTCTGTGTGATGGTGACCCCTACATCTACATGATATGATCAGTGACCCCCATCATCTCCTCCGACCCTCTCTGCTATAGATGTCCTCCTCCATGTTCTGTGTGATGGTTACCCCTACATCTACATGATATGATCAGTGACCCCCATCATCTCCTCCGACCCTCTCTGCTATAGATGTCCTCCTCCATGTTCTGTGTGATGGTGACCCCTACATGATATGATCAGTGACCCCATCACCTCCTCCGACCCTCTCTGCTATAGATGTCCTCCTCCATGTTCTGTGTGATGGTGACCCCTACATGATATGATCAGTGACCCCCATCATCTCCTCCGACCCTCTCTGCTATAGATGTCCTCCTCCATGTCCTGTGTGATGGTGACCCCTACATCTACATGATATGATCAGTGACCCCCATCATCTCCTCCGACCCTCTCTGCTATAGATGTCCTCCTCCATGTCCTGTGTGATGGTGACCCCTACATCTACATGATATGATCAGTGACCCCCATCATCTCCTCCGACCCTCTCTGCTATAGATGTCCTCCTCCATGTCCTGTGTGATGGTGACCCCTACACCTACATGATATGAGCAGTGACCCCCATCATCTCCTCCGACCCTCTCTGCTATAGATGTCCTCCTCCATGTTCTGTGTGATGGTGACCCCTACACCTACATGATATGATCAGTGACCCCCATCATCTCCTCCGACCCTCTCTGCTATAGATGTCCTCCTCCATGTTCTGTGTGATGGTGACCCCCTACATCTACATGATATGATCAGTGACCCCCATCACCTCCTCCGACCCTCTCTGCTATAGATGTCCTCCTCCATGTTCTGTGTGATGGTGACCCCTACATCTACATGATATGATCAGTGACCCCCATCATCTCCTCCGACCCTCTCTGCTATAGATGTCCTCCTCCATGTTCTGTGTGATGGTGACCCCTACATCTACATGATATGATCAGTGACCCCCATCACCTCCTCCGACCCTCTCTGCTATAGATGTCCTCCTCCATGTTCTGTGTGATGGTGACCCCTACACCTACATGATATGATGAGTGACCCCCATCATCTCCTCCGACCCTCTCTGCTATAGATGTCCTCCTCCATGTTCTGTATGATGGTGACCCCTACATGATATGATCAGTGACCCCATCACCTCCTCCGACCCTCTCTGCTATAGATGTCCTCCTCCATGTTCTGTGTGATGGTGACCCCCTACATCTACATGATATGATCAGTGACCCCCATCATCTCCTCCGACCCTCTCTGCTATAGATGTCCTCCTCCATGTTCTGTGTGATGGTGACCCCTACACCTACATGATATGATCAGTGACCCCCATCATCTCCTCCGACCCTCTCTGCTATAGATGTCCTCCTCCATGTTCTGTGTGATGGTGACCCCCTACATCTACATGATATGATCAGTGACCCCCATCACCTCCTCCGACCCTCTCTGCTATAGATGTCCTCCTCCATGTTCTGTGTGATGGTGACCCCTACATCTACATGATATGATCAGTGACCCCCATCATGTCCTCCTCCATGTTCTGTGTGATGGTGACCCCTACATCTACATGATATGATCAGTGACCCCCATCATCTCCTCCGACCCTCTCTGCTATAGATGTCCTCCTCCATGTTCTGTATGATGGTGACCCCTACATGATATGATCAGTGACCCCATCACCTCCTCCGACCCTCTCTGCTATAGATGTCCTCCTCCATGTTCTGTGTGATGGTGACCCCTACACCTACATGATATGATCAGTGACCCCCATCATCTCCTCTGACCCTCTCTGCTATAGATGTCCTCCTCCATGTTCTGTATGATGGTGACCCCTACATGATATGATCAGTGACCCCATCACCTCCTCCGACCCTCTCTGCTATAGATGTCCTCCTCCATGTTCTGTGTGATGGTGACCCCTACACCTACATGATATGAGCAGTGACCTCCATCATCTCCTCCGACCCTCTCTGCTATAGATGTCCTCCTCCATGTTCTGTGTGATGGTGACCCCTACATCTACATGTTAGGATCAATGACCCCCATCATCTCCTCCGACCCTCTCTGCTATAGATGTCCTCCTCCATGTTCTGTGTGATGGTGCCCCCTACATGATATGATCAGTGACCCCCATCATCTCCTCCGACCCTCTCTGCTATAGATGTCCTCCTGCATGTTCTGTGTGATGGTGACCCCTACATCTACATGATATGATCAGTGACCCCCATCATCTCCTCCGACCCTCTCTGCTATAGATGTCCTCCTCCATGTTCTGTGTGATGGTGACCCCTACATGATATGATCAGTGACCCCCATCATCTCCTCCGACCCTCTCTGCTATAGATGTCCTCCTCCATGTTCTGTGTGATGGTGACCCCTACATGATATGATCAGTGACCTCCATCACCTCCTCCGACCCTCTCTGCTATAGATGTCCTCCTCCATGTTCTGTGTGATGGTGACCCCTACATCTACATGATATGATCACTGACCCCCATCATCTCCTCTGACCCTCTCTGCTATAGATGTCCTCCTCCATGTTCTGTGTGATGGTGACCCCTACACCTACATGATATGATCAGTGACCCCCATCACCTCCTCCGACCCTCTCTGCTATAGATGTCCTCCTCCATGTTCTGTGTGATGGTGACCCCTACATGATATGATCAGTGACCCCCATCATCTCCTCCGACCCTCTCTGCTATAGATGTCCTCCTCCATCTTCTGTGTGATGGTGACCCCTACATGATATGATCAGTGACCTCCATCATCTCCTCCGACCCTCTCTGCTATAGATGTCCTCCTCCATGTTCTGTGTGATGGTGACCCCTACACCTACATGATATGATCAGTGACCCCCATCATCTCCTCCGACCCTCTCTGCTATAGATGTCCTCCTCCATGTTCTGTGTGATGGTGACCCCTACATCTACATGATATGATCAGTGACCCCCATCATCTCCCCCGACCCTCTCTGCTATAGATGTCCTCCTCCATGTTCTGTGTGATGGTGACCCCTACATCTACATGATATGATCAGTGACCCCCATCATCTCCTCCGACCCTCTCTGCTATAGATGTCCTCCTCCATGTTCTGTGTGATGGTGACCCCTACATGATATGATCAGTGACCCCCATCATCTCCTCCGACCCTCTCTGCTATAGATGTCCTCCTCCATGTTCTGTGTGATGGTGACCCCTACATCTCCATGATATGATCAGTGACCCCCATCATCTCCTCCGACCCTCTCTGCTATAGATGTCCTCCTCCATGTTCTGTGTGATGGTGACCCCTACATGATATGATCAGTGACCCCCATCATCTCCTCCGACCCTCTCTGCTATAGATGTCCTCCTCCATGTTCTGTGTGATGGTGACCCCTACATCTACATGATATGAGCAGTGACCCCCATCATCTCCTCCGACCCTCTCTGCTATAGATGTCCTCCTCCATGTTCTGTGTGATGGTGACCCCTACATGATATGATCAGTGACCCCCATCACCTCCTCCGACCCTCTCTGCTATAGATGTCCTCCTCCATGTTCTGTATGATGGTGACCCCTACATCTACATGATATGATCAGTGACCTCCATCCTCTCCTCCGACCCTCTCTGCTATAGACGTCCTCCTCCATGTTCTGTGTGATGGTGACCCCTACACCTACATGATATGATCAGTGACCCCCATCATCTCCTCCGACCCTCTCTGCTATAGATGTCCTCCTCCATGTTCTGTGTGATGGTTACCCCTACATCTACATGATATGATCAGTGACCCCCATCCTCTCCTCCGACCCTCTCTGCTATAGATGTCCTCCTCCATGTTCTGTGTGATGGTTACCCCTACATCTACATGATATGATCAGTGACCCCCATCATCTCCTCCGACCCTCTCTGCTATAGATGTCCTCCTCCATGTTCTGTGTGATGGTGACCCCTACATGATATGATCAGTGACCCCCATCATCTCCTCCGACCCTCTCTGCTATAGATGTCCTCCTGCATGTTCTGTGTGATGGTGACCCCTACATCTACATGATATGATCAGTGACCCCCATCATGTCCTCCTCCATGTTCTGTATGATGGTGACCCCTACATGATATGATCAGTGACCCCCATCATCTCCTCCGACCCTCTCTGCTATAGATGTCCTCCTCCATGTTCTGTGTGATGGTTACCCCTACATCTACATGATATGATCAGTGACCCCCATCATCTCCTCCGACCCTCTCTGCTATAGATGTCCTCCTCCATGTTCTGTGTGATGGTGACCCCTACATGATATGATCAGTGACCCCATCACCTCCTCCGACCCTCTCTGCTATAGATGTCCTCCTCCATGTTCTGTGTGATGGTGACCCCTACATGATATGATCAGTGACCCCCATCATCTCCTCCGACCCTCTCTGCTATAGATGTCCTCCTCCATGTCCTGTGTGATGGTGACCCCTACATCTACATGATATGATCAGTGACCCCCATCATCTCCTCCGACCCTCTCTGCTATAGATGTCCTCCTCCATGTCCTGTGTGATGGTGACCCCTACATCTACATGATATGATCAGTGACCCCCATCATCTCCTCCGACCCTCTCTGCTATAGATGTCCTCCTCCATGTCCTGTGTGATGGTGACCCCTACACCTACATGATATGAGCAGTGACCCCCATCATCTCCTCCGACCCTCTCTGCTATAGATGTCCTCCTCCATGTTCTGTGTGATGGTGACCCCTACACCTACATGATATGATCAGTGACCCCCATCATCTCCTCCGACCCTCTCTGCTATAGATGTCCTCCTCCATGTTCTGTGTGATGGTGACCCCTACATCTACATGATATGATCACTGACCCCCATCATCTCCTCTGACCCTCTCTGCTATAGATGTCCTCCTCCATGTTCTGTGTGATGGTAACCCCTACATGATATGATCAGTGACCCCCATCACCTCCTCCGACCCTCTCTGCTATAGATGTCCTCCTCCATGTTCTGTGTGATGGTGACCCCTACATCTACATGATATGATCAGTGACCCCCATCATCTCCTCCGACCCTCTCTGCTATAGATGTCCTCCTCCATGTTCTGTGTGATGGTGACCCCTACATCTACATGATATGATCAGTGACCCCCATCATCTCCTCCGACCCTCTCTGCTATAGATGTCCTCCTCCATGTTCTGTGTGATGGTGACCCCTACATCTACATGATATGATCAGTGACCCCCATCATCTCCTCCGACCCTCTCTGCTATAGATGTCCTCCTCCATGTTCTGTGTGATGGTTACCCCTACATCTACATGATATGATCAGTGACCCCCATCATCTCCTCCGACCCTCTCTGCTATAGATGTCCTCCTCCATGTTCTGTGTGATGGTGACCCCTACATGATATGATCAGTGACCCCATCACCTCCTCCGACCCTCTCTGCTATAGATGTCCTCCTCCATGTTCTGTGTGATGGTGACCCCTACATGATATGATCAGTGACCCCCATCATCTCCTCCGACCCTCTCTGCTATAGATGTCCTCCTCCATGTCCTGTGTGATGGTGACCCCTACATCTACATGATATGATCAGTGACCCCCATCATCTCCTCCGACCCTCTCTGCTATAGATGTCCTCCTCCATGTCCTGTGTGATGGTGACCCCTACATCTACATGATATGATCAGTGACCCCCATCATCTCCTCCGACCCTCTCTGCTATAGATGTCCTCCTCCATGTCCTGTGTGATGGTGACCCCTACACCTACATGATATGAGCAGTGACCCCCATCATCTCCTCCGACCCTCTCTGCTATAGATGTCCTCCTCCATGTTCTGTGTGATGGTGACCCCTACACCTACATGATATGATCAGTGACCCCCATCATCTCCTCCGACCCTCTCTGCTATAGATGTCCTCCTCCATGTTCTGTGTGATGGTGACCCCCTACATCTACATGATATGATCAGTGACCCCCATCACCTCCTCCGACCCTCTCTGCTATAGATGTCCTCCTCCATGTTCTGTGTGATGGTGACCCCTACATCTACATGATATGATCAGTGACCCCCATCATCTCCTCCGACCCTCTCTGCTATAGATGTCCTCCTCCATGTTCTGTGTGATGGTGACCCCTACATCTACATGATATGATCAGTGACCCCCATCACCTCCTCCGACCCTCTCTGCTATAGATGTCCTCCTCCATGTTCTGTGTGATGGTGACCCCTACACCTACATGATATGATGAGTGACCCCCATCATCTCCTCCGACCCTCTCTGCTATAGATGTCCTCCTCCATGTTCTGTATGATGGTGACCCCTACATGATATGATCAGTGACCCCATCACCTCCTCCGACCCTCTCTGCTATAGATGTCCTCCTCCATGTTCTGTGTGATGGTGACCCCCTACATCTACATGATATGATCAGTGACCCCCATCATCTCCTCCGACCCTCTCTGCTATAGATGTCCTCCTCCATGTTCTGTGTGATGGTGACCCCTACACCTACATGATATGATCAGTGACCCCCATCATCTCCTCCGACCCTCTCTGCTATAGATGTCCTCCTCCATGTTCTGTGTGATGGTGACCCCCTACATCTACATGATATGATCAGTGACCCCCATCACCTCCTCCGACCCTCTCTGCTATAGATGTCCTCCTCCATGTTCTGTGTGATGGTGACCCCTACATCTACATGATATGATCAGTGACCCCCATCATGTCCTCCTCCATGTTCTGTGTGATGGTGACCCCTACATCTACATGATATGATCAGTGACCCCCATCATCTCCTCCGACCCTCTCTGCTATAGATGTCCTCCTCCATGTTCTGTATGATGGTGACCCCTACATGATATGATCAGTGACCCCATCACCTCCTCCGACCCTCTCTGCTATAGATGTCCTCCTCCATGTTCTGTGTGATGGTGACCCCTACACCTACATGATATGATCAGTGACCCCCATCATCTCCTCTGACCCTCTCTGCTATAGATGTCCTCCTCCATGTTCTGTATGATGGTGACCCCTACATGATATGATCAGTGACCCCATCACCTCCTCCGACCCTCTCTGCTATAGATGTCCTCCTCCATGTTCTGTGTGATGGTGACCCCTACACCTACATGATATGAGCAGTGACCTCCATCATCTCCTCCGACCCTCTCTGCTATAGATGTCCTCCTCCATGTTCTGTGTGATGGTGACCCCTACATCTACATGTTAGGATCAATGACCCCCATCATCTCCTCCGACCCTCTCTGCTATAGATGTCCTCCTCCATGTTCTGTGTGATGGTGCCCCCTACATGATATGATCAGTGACCCCCATCATCTCCTCCGACCCTCTCTGCTATAGATGTCCTCCTGCATGTTCTGTGTGATGGTGACCCCTACATCTACATGATATGATCAGTGACCCCCATCATCTCCTCCGACCCTCTCTGCTATAGATGTCCTCCTCCATGTTCTGTGTGATGGTGACCCCTACATGATATGATCAGTGACCCCCATCATCTCCTCCGACCCTCTCTGCTATAGATGTCCTCCTCCATGTTCTGTGTGATGGTGACCCCTACATGATATGATCAGTGACCTCCATCACCTCCTCCGACCCTCTCTGCTATAGATGTCCTCCTCCATGTTCTGTGTGATGGTGACCCCTACATCTACATGATATGATCACTGACCCCCATCATCTCCTCTGACCCTCTCTGCTATAGATGTCCTCCTCCATGTTCTGTGTGATGGTGACCCCTACATGATATGATCAGTGACCCCCATCACCTCCTCCGACCCTCTCTGCTATAGATGTCCTCCTCCATGTTCTGTGTGATGGTGACCCCTACACCTACATGATATGAGCAGTGACCCCCATCATCTCCTCCGACCCTCTCTGCTATAGATGTCCTCCTCCATGTTCTGTGTGATGGTGACCCCTACACCTACATGATATGAGCAGTGACCCCCATCATCTCCTCCGACCCTCTCTGCTATAGATGTCCTCCTCCATGTTCTGTGTGATGGTGACCCCTACACCTACATGATATGATCAGTGACCCCCATCATCTCCTCCGACCCTCTCTGCTATAGATGTCCTCCTCCATGTTCTGTGTGATGGTGACCCCTACATCTCCATGATATGATCAGTGACCCCCATCATCTCCTCCGACCCTCTCTGCTATAGATGTCCTCCTCCATGTTCTGTGTGATGGTGACTCCTACATCTACATGATATGATCAGTGACCCCCATCATCTCCTCCGACCCTCTCTGCTATAGATGTCCTCCTCCATGTTCTGTGTGATGGTGACCCCTACATCTACATGATATGATCAGTGACCCCCATCATCTCCCCCGACCCTCTCTGCTATAGATGTTCTCCTCCATCTTCTGTGTGATGGTGACCCCTACATCTCCATGATATGATCAGTGACCCCCATCATCTCCTCCGACCCTCTCTGCTATAGATGTCCTCCTCCATGTTCTGTGTGATGGTGACCCCTACATGATATGATCAGTGACCCCCATCACCTCCTCCGACCCTCTCTGCTATAGATGTCCTCCTCCATGTTCTGTGTGATGGTGACCCCTACATCTACATGATATGATCAGTGACCCCCATCACCTCCTCCGACCCTCTCTGCTATAGATGTCCTCCTCCATGTTCTGTGTGATGGTGACCCCCTACATCTACATGATATGATCAGTGACCCCCATCATCTCCTCCGACCCTCTCTGCTATAGATGTCCTCCTCCATGTTCTGTGTGATGGTGACCCCTACATCTACATGATATGATCAGTGACCCCCATCACCTCCTCCGACCCTCTCTGCTATAGATGTCCTCCTCCATGTTCTGTGTGATGGTGACCCCTACATCTACATGATATGATCAGTGACCCCCATCACCTCCTCCGACCCTCTCTGCTATAGATGTCCTCCTCCATGTTCTGTGTGATGGTGACCCCTACATGATATGAGCAGTGACCTCCATCATCTCCTCCGACCCTCTCTGCTATAGATGTCCTCCTCCATGTTCTGTGTGATGGTGACCCCTACATCTACATGTTAGGATCAATGACCCCCATCATCTCCTCCGACCCTCTCTGCTATAGATGTCCTCCTCCATGTTCTGTGTGATGGTGCCCCCTACATGATATGATCAGTGACCCCCATCATCTCCTCCGACCCTCTCTGCTATAGATGTCCTCCTGCATGTTCTGTGTGATGGTGACCCCTACATCTACATGATATGATCAGTGACCCCCATCATCTCCTCCGACCCTCTCTGCTATAGATGTCCTCCTCCATGTTCTGTGTGATGGTGACCCCTACATGATATGATCAGTGACCCCCATCATCTCCTCCGACCCTCTCTGCTATAGATGTCCTCCTCCATGTTCTGTGTGATGGTGACCCCTACATGATATGATCAGTGACCTCCATCACCTCCTCCGACCCTCTCTGCTATAGATGTCCTCCTCCATGTTCTGTGTGATGGTGACCCCTACATCTACATGATATGATCACTGACCCCCATCATCTCCTCCGACCCTCTCTGCTATAGATGTCCTCCTCCATGTTCTGTGTGATGGTAACCCCTACATGATATGATCAGTGACCCCCATCACCTCCTCCGACCCTCTCTGCTATAGATGTCCTCCTCCATGTTCTGTGTGATGGTGACCCCTACACCTACATGATATGATCAGTGACCCCCATCATCTCCTCCGACCCTCTCTGCTATAGATGTCCTCCTCCATGTTCTGTGTGATGGTGACCCCTACATCTCCATGATATGATCAGTGACCCCCATCATCTCCTCCGACCCTCTCTGCTATAGATGTCCTCCTCCATGTTCTGTGTGATGGTGACTCCTACATCTACATGATATGATCAGTGACCCCCATCATCTCCTCCGACCCTCTCTGCTATAGATGTCCTCCTCCATGTTCTGTGTGATGGTGACCCCTACATCTACATGATATGATCAGTGACCCCCATCATCTCCCCCGACCCTCTCTGCTATAGATGTTCTCCTCCATCTTCTGTGTGATGGTGACCCCTACATCTCCATGATATGATCAGTGACCCCCATCATCTCCTCCGACCCTCTCTGCTATAGATGTCCTCCTCCATGTTCTGTGTGATGGTGACCCCTACATGATATGATCAGTGACCCCCATCACCTCCTCCGACCCTCTCTGCTATAGATGTCCTCCTCCATGTTCTGTGTGATGGTGACCCCTACATCTACATGATATGATCAGTGACCCCCATCACCTCCTCCGACCCTCTCTGCTATAGATGTCCTCCTCCATGTTCTGTGTGATGGTGACCCCTACACCTACATGATATGATCAGTGACCCCCATCATCTCCTCCGACCCTCTCTGCTATAGATGTCCTCCTCCATGTTCTGTGTGATGGTGACCCCCTACATCTACATGATATGATCAGTGACCCCCATCATCTCCTCCGACCCTCTCTGCTATAGATGTCCTCCTCCATGTTCTGTGTGATGGTGACCCCTACATCTACATGATATGAGCAGTGACCCCCATCATCTCCTCCGACCCTCTCTGCTATAGATGTCCTCCTCCATGTTCTGTGTGATGGTGACCCCTACATCTACATGATATGATCAGTGACCCCCATCATCTCCTCTGACCCTCTCTGCTATAGATGTCCTCCTCCATGTTCTGTGTGATGGTGACCCCTACATGATATGATCAGTGACCCCCATCATCTCCTCCGACCCTCTCTGCTATAGATGTCCTCCTCCATGTTCTGTGTGATGGTGACCCCTACATCTACATGATATGATCAGTGACCCCCATCATCTCCTCCGACCCTCTCTGCTATAGATGTCCTCCTCCATGTTCTGTGTGATGGTGACCCCTACATCTACATGATATGATCAGTGACCCCCATCATCTCCTCCGACCCTCTCTGCTATAGATGTCCTCCTCCATCTTCTGTGTGATGGTGACCCCTACATCTACATGATATGATCAGTGACCCCCATCATCTCCTCTGACCCTCTCTGCTATAGATGTCCTCCTTCATGTTCTGTGTGATGGTGACCCCTACATCTACATGATATGATCAGTGACCTCCATCACCTCCTCCGACCCTCTCTGCTATAGATGTCCTCCTCCATGTTCTGTGTGATGGTGACCCCTACATCTCCATGATATGATCAGTGACCCCCATCATCTCCTCCGACCCTCTCTGCTATAGATGTCCTCCTCCATGTTCTGTGTGATGGTGACCCCTACATCTACATGATATGATCAGTGACCCCCATCATCTCCTCCGACCCTCTCTGCTATAGATGTCCTCCTCCATGTTCTGTGTGATGGTGACCCCTACATCTCCATGATATGATCACTGACCCCCATCACCTCCTCCGACCCTCTCTGCTATAGATGTCCTCCTCCATGTTCTGTGTGATGGTGACCCCTACATCTACATGATATGATCAGTGACCCCCATCATCTCCTCTGACCCTCTCTGCTATAGATGTCCTCCTCCATGTTCTGTGTGATGGTGACCCCTACATCTCCATGATATGATCAGTGACCCCCATCATCTCCTCCGACCCTCTCTGCTATAGATGTCCTCCTCCATGTTCTGTGTGATGGTGACCCCTACATCTACATGATATGATCAGTGACCCCCATCATCTCCTCCGACCCTCTCTGCTATAGATGTCCTCCTCCATGTTCTGTGTGATGGTGACCCCTACATCTCCATGATATGATCACTGACCCCCATCACCTCCTCCGACCCTCTCTGCTATAGATGTCCTCCTCCATGTTCTGTGTGATGGTGACCCCTACATCTACATGATATGATCAGTGACCCCCATCATCTCCTCTGACCCTCTCTGCTATAGATGTCCTCCTTCATGTTCTGTGTGATGGTGACCCCTACATCTACATGATATGATCAGTGACCTCCATCACCTCCTCCGACCCTCTCTGCTATAGATGTCCTCCTCCATGTTCTGTGTGATGGTGACCCCTACATCTCCATGATATGATCAGTGACCCCCATCATCTCCTCCGACCCTCTCTGCTATAGATGTCCTCCTCCATGTTCTGTGTGATGGTGACCCCTACATCTACATGATATGATCAGTGACCCCCATCATCTCCTCCGACCCTCTCTGCTATAGATGTCCTCCTCCATGTTCTGTGTGATGGTGACCCCTACATCTCCATGATATGATCACTGACCCCCATCACCTCCTCCGACCCTCTCTGCTATAGATGTCCTCCTCCATGTTCTGTGTGATGGTGACCCCTACATCTCCATGATATGATCGGTGACCCCCATCATCATGTACATGTAGGGCCTCAGGTCACACATCCGGCACATGATCCGAGTCTGCACAACATCAAGGTGGAGACTAGAGGAAAGCGAAAGTGAAAGTATCAGAGAAGTTTCACTCCCACATATAAGGAAGAAGCAAAAGAAGGAAAGACAAGAAGACCCCAAATATCCACAGATCCTGAGAGTTCTGCCCCTGCACAGGTGCAATACCCCCCACCGGGAAGAGGCCGGGGCACGATCCAACCGAGAAACACAAAGGAAGAGGCCAGAGGTCACATACCTACAGGAGCAGAGATACAGGTAATACACAGGCTACATGTTATATACTACACACAGCAGGTATATAGATACAGCGCCCCCTCCAGGTAATACTTATATACTACACACAGCAGGTATATAGATACAGCGCCCCCTGCAGGTAACAGCGCCCCCTGCAGGTAATACTTGTATACTCCAGACACACAGCAGGTATATAGATACAGCGCCCCCTCCAGGTGATACTTGTATACTACACACAGCAGGTATATAGATACAGCGCCCCCTCCAGGTAATACTTATATACTACACACAGCATGTATATAGATACAGCGCCCCCTCCAGGTGATACTTGTATACTACACACAGCATGTATATAGATACAGCGCCCCCTCCAGGTGATACTTGTATACTACACACAGCAGGTATATAGATACAGCGCCCCCTCCAGGTGATACTTGTATACTACACACACACAGCAGGTATATAGATACAGCGCCCCCTCCAGGTAATACTTATATACTACACACAGCATGTATATAGATACAGCGCCCCCTCCAGGTAATACTTATATACTACACACAGCAGGTAACATGTTCTGTTGTCTCTGCAGATAATCATTATATGGTGATGGACACGGCAGCGATCGCAGACGAGGACCCGCGGCCGTCACTGATCAGATACCCTGCGCCAGCACCCGGGTGAGTGTCCTATGGGGCGACATGTGATCCTTCATTACCCATAATGACTCCAGATACAAGGAGACACTTACCGTCTCTTTACTACTGAATTCTGTTTTGCAAAGAAACTTAAAAGCTTTGCGCCACATTTATCGAGGGATTACAACACGTTAGACACTTTTACTATTTATACGAGACTTAGGGGCGAGGTCACTAAATACTAAAACCTCTTGTGATGTTCTGCCCTCCATCCTGGATCTGGGTCAGTGGCTTCTGAATATAGAGAAAAGCTACAAAACAAAGAACACAGCAAATCAGAAAATCTCAAAAATGGATGTAAACTAAAAACGAATCACTGAAAGTAGAGAAACATCAATACGATAGTAGGTAATAGTGATAGTATAATGGGCAGGTAACTAAGGGCCACCCACCATATGGGATTATACTTGTTATATGGGAGTGTATGGGACTATACAGTGATATATGGGAGTGTATGGGACTGTGCAGTGGTATATGGGAGTGTACGGGACTGTGCAGTGGTATATGGGAGTGTACGGGACTGTGCAGTGGTATATGGGAGTGTATGGGACTGTGCAGTGGTATATGGGAGTGTATGGGACTATACAGTGGTATATGGGAGTGTACGGGACTGTACAGTGGTATATGGGAGTGTACGGGACTGTGCAGTGGTATATGGGAGTGTACGGGACTGTGCAGTGGTATATGGGAGTGTACGGGACTGTGCAGTGGTATATGGGAGTGTACGGGACTGTGCAGTGGTATATGGGAGTGTATGGGACTATACAGTGGTATATGGGAGTGTACGGGACTATACAGTGGTATATGGGAGTGTACGGGACTATGCAGTGGTATATGGGAGTGTACAGGAGTATACAGTGGTATATGGGAGTGTACGGGACTGTGCAGTGGTATATGGGAGTGTACGGGACTGTGCAGTGGTATATGGGAGTGTATGGGACTATACAGTGGTATATGGGAGTGTACGGGACTATGCAGTGGTATATGGGAGTGTACAGGAGTATACAGTGGTATATGGGAGTGTACAGGACTATACAGAGGTATATGGGAGTGTACGGGACTGTGCAGTGGTATATGGGAGTGTACGGGACTATACAGTGGTATATGGGAGTGTACGGGACTATGCAGTGGTATATGGGAGTGTACAGGAGTATACAGTGGTATATGGGAGTGTACGGGACTGTGCAGTGGTATATGGGAGTGTACGGGACTGTGCAGTGGTATATGGGAGTGTACGGGACTGTGCAGTGGTATATGGGAGTGTACGGGACTGTGCAGTGGTATATGGGAGTGTACGGGACTGTGCAGTGATATATGGGAGTGTACGGGACTGTGCAGTGGTATATGGGAGTGTACGGGACTGTGCAGTGGTATATGGGAGTGTACGGGACTGTGCAGTGGTATATGGGAGTGTACGGGACTATACAGTGGTATATGGGAGTGTACGGGACTGTGCAGTGGTATATGGGAGTGTACGGGACTGTGCAGTGGTATATGGGAGTGTATGGGACTGTGCAGTGGTATATGGGAGTGTACGGGACTATACAGTGGTATATGGGAGTGTACGGGACTATGCAGTGGTATATGGGAGTGTATGGGACTATGCAGTGGTATATGGGAGTGTACGGGACTGTACATTGGTATATGGGAGTGTACGGGACTATACAGTGGTATATGGGAGTGTACGGGACTATACAGTGGTATATGGGAGTGTACGGGACTATACAGTGGTATATGGGAGTGTATGGGACTGTACAGTGGTATATGGGAGTGTATGGGACTGTGCAGTGGTATATGGGAGTGTTTGGGACTATACAGTGGTATATGGGAGTGTATGGGACTATACAGTGGTATATGGGAGTGTACAGGAGTATACAGTGGTATATGGGAGTGTATGGGACTGTACAGTGGTATATGGGAGTGTAGGGGACTGTGCAGTGGTATATGGGAGTGTACGGGACTGTGCAGTGGTATATGGGAGTGTATGGGACTGTGCAGTGGTATATGGGAGTGTATGGGACTATACAGTGGTATATGGGAGTGTATGGGACTATGCAGTGGTATATGGGAGTGTACAGGACTATACAGAGGTATATGGGAGTGTACGGGACTGTGCAGTGGTATATGGGAGTGTATGGGACTATACAGTGGTATATGGGAGTGTACGGGACTATGCAGTGGTATATGGGAGTGTATGGGACTGTGCAGTGGTATAAGGGAGTGTATGGGACTATAAAGTGGTATATGGGAGTGTACGGGACTATGCAGTGGTATATGGGAGTGTATGGGACTGTGCAGTGGTATATGGGAGTGTATGGGACTATACAGTGGTATATGGGAGTGTACGGGACTATGCAGTGGTATATGGGAGTGTATGGGACTGTGCAGTGGTATAAGGGAGTGTATGGGACTATACAGTGGTATATGGGAGTGTACGGGACTATGCAGTGGTATATGGGAGTGTATGGCTGTATAAGGGAGTATAATGTCCATGGCCATTGTGGCTTAAATATGCATTATATAACACTGGAGGCCACCTACCCACAGCTGGACCCTGCCTTCACACAGCAGAAGCCCCGAAATCAGCAGGAGATCAACCAACAGAAGGCCATCTACCCACAGCGGGAGGCCTCATTCACACGTGCTCCCATCAGGGATGGCCCAATCACATATATGTATCCACTTCTACATGGCTTCTACATGGACATACATGGGCTTCTACATGGACATACACGGGCTTCTACATGGGCTTCTACATGGACATACATGGGCTTCTACATGGGACTATACAGTGGTATATGGGAGTGTATGGGACTATACAGTGGTATATGGGAGTGTATGGGACTATACAGTGGTATATGGGAGTGTATGGGACTATACAGTGGAATATGGGAGTGTACGGGACTGTACAGTGGTATATGGGAGTGTATGGGACTGTACAGTGGTATATGGGAGTGTAGGGGACTGTGCAGTGGTATATGGGAGTGTATGGGACTGTGCAGTGGTATATGGGAGTGTATGGGACTATACAGTGGTATATGGGAGTGTACGGGACTGTGCAGTGGTATATGGGAGTGTACGGGACGGTGCAGTGGTATATGGGAGTGTATGGGACTATACAGTGGTATATGGGAGTGTATGGGACTATGCAGTGGTATATGGGAGTGTATGGCTGTATAAGGGAGTATAATGTCCATGGCCATTGTGGCTTAAATATGCATTATATAACACTGGAGGCCACCTACCCACAGCTGGACCCTGCCTTCACACAGCAGAAGCCCCGAAATCAGCAGGAGATCAACCAACAGAAGGCCACCTACCCACAGCGGGAGGCCTCATCCACACGTGCTCCCATCAGGGATGGCCCAATCACATACATGTATCCACTGAAACCCAATGGGGAACGAGCACCACGTTTCTTGCGTTGTTTACATGCAGTGGATGGGACTTTTCTCCGTGGCTGCCATCCACGTGTGTAACCTCACACGTCTACAATAGAATTATCCTCTATACTTCATCACCGAACTATCTCTATCCATCTATACATTGTATCCCCATCCCATCCAGAGTACAGAATATACTACAAACCTTTATGTAACTCTGGAGAAATAGAGAAATATACATGGAGATACACGGGCTTCTGTGAGGAGATACATGGGCTTCTACATGGACATACAGGGGCTTCTGCATGGACATACAGGGGCTTCTACATGGACATACAGGGGCTTCTACATGGACATACAGGGGCTTCTACATGGACATACATGGGCTTCTACATGGACATACACAGGCTTCTACATGGACATACACGGGCTTCTACATGGACATACACGGGCTTCTGTGAGGAGATACATGGGCTTCTACATGGACATACACGGGCTTCTGTGAGGAGATACATGGGCTTCTACATGGACATACATGGGCTTCTACATGGACATACATGGGCTTCTACATGGACATACATGGGCTTCTACATGGACATACACGGGCTTCTACATGGACATACACGGGCTTCTACATGGACATACATGGGCTTCTACATGGACATACACAGGCTTCTACATGGAGATACACGGGCTTCTACATGGACATACATGGGCTTCTGTGAGGAGATACATGGGCTTCTGTGAGGACATACACGGGCTTCTACATGGACATACACGGGCTTCTACATGGGCTTCTACATGGACATACACGGGCTTCTACATGGGCTTCTACATGGACATACACGGGCTTCTACATGGGCTTCTACATGGACATACACGGGCTTCTACATGGGCTTCTACATGGACATACACGGGCTTCTACATGGACATACACGGGCTTCTACATGGACATACACGGGCTTCTACATGGGCTTCTACATGGACATAAATGGGCTTCTACATGGACATTCATGGGCTTCTACATGGACATACACAGGCTTCTACATGGACATACACGGGCTTCTACATGGAGATACACGGGCTTCTACATGGACATACACAGGCTTCTACATGGACATACACGGGCTTCTACATGGGCTTCTACATGGACATAAATGGGCTTCTACATGGACATACACAGGCTTCTACATGGACATACACCGACTTCTACATGGACATACACGGGCTTCTACATGGACATACACGGGCTTCTACATGGACATACATGGGCTTCTACATGGGCTTCTACATGGACATACACGGGCTTCTACATGGACATACACGGGCTTCTACATGGACATACACGGGCTTCTACATGGACATACACAGGCTTCTACATGGACATACACGGGCTTCTACATGGAGATACACGGGCTTCTACATGGACATACACAGGCTTCTACATGGACATACACGGGCTTCTACATGGGCTTCTACATGGACATAAATGGGCTTCTACATGGACATACATGGGCTTCTACATGGACATACACAGGCTTCTACATGGACATACACGGGCTTCTACATGGACATACACGGGCTTCTACATGGAGATACATGGGCTTCTACATGGACATACACAGACTTCTACATGGACATACACGGGCTTCTACATGGAGATACACGGGCTTCTACATGGACATACACGGGCTTCTACATGGAGATACACGGGCTTCTACATGGAGATACACGGGCTTCTACATGGACATACACAGGCTTCTACATGGACATACACGGGCTTCTACATGGACATACACGGGCTTCTACATGGACATACACGGGCTTCTACATGGACATACAGGGGCTTCTACATGGACATACACGGGCTTCTACATGGAGATACACGGGCTTCTACATGGACATACATGGGCTTCTACATGGACATACACCGACTTCTACATGGACATACACGGGCTTCTACATGGGCTTCTACATGGACATACACGGGCTTCTACATGGGCTTCTACATGGACATACACGGGCTTCTACATGGACATACACGGGCTTCTACATGGACATACATGGGCTTCTACATGGGCTTCTACATGGACATACACGGGCTTCTACATGGACATACACGGGCTTCTTCATGGACATACACGGGCTTCTACATGGGCTTCTACATGGACATAAATGGGCTTCTACATGGACATACATGGGCTTCTACATGGACATACACAGGCTTCTACATGGACATACACGGGCTTCTACATGGAGATACACGGGCTTCTACATGGACATACACAGGCTTCTACATGGACATACACGGGCTTCTACATGGGCTTCTACATGGACATAAATGGGCTTCTACATGGACATACATGGGCTTCTACATGGACATACACAGGCTTCTACATGGACATACACGGGCTTCTACATGGACATACACGGGCTTCTACATGGAGATACATGGGCTTCTACATGGACATACACGGGCTTCTACATGGACATACATGGGCTTCTACATGGAGATACACGGGCTTCTACATGGACATACATGGGCTTCTACATGGAGATACATGGGCTTCTACATGGACATACACGGGCTTCTACATGGACATACATGGGCTTCTACATGGAGATACACGGGCTTCTACATGGACATACATGGGCTTCTACATGGAGATACACAGGCTTCTACATGGACATACACGGGCTTCTACATGGACATACACGGGCTTCTACATGGACATACAGGGGCTTCTACATGGACATACACGGGCTTCTACATGGAGATACACGGGCTTCTACATGGACATACATGGGCTTCTACATGGACATACACGGGCTTCTACATGGAGATACACGGGCTTCTACATGGAGATACACGGGCTTCTACATGGAGATACACGGGCTTCTACATGGACATACATGGGCTTCTACATGGACATACACGGGCTTCTACATGGAGATACACGGGCTTCTACATGGACATACATGGGCTTCTACATGGACATACACGGGCTTCTACATGGAGATACACGGGCTTCTACATGGAGATACACGGGCTTCTACATGGAGATACATGGGCTTCTACATGGACATACACGGGCTTCTACATGGAGATACACGGGCTTCTACATGGACATACAGGGGCTTCTACATGGAGATACACAGGCTTCTACATGGACATACATGGGCTTCTACATGGACATACACGGGCTTCTACATGGACATACATGGGCAGGATTTATCTTATTTTTTTCCTAGTTATTTTTTTTTGCCAGTTGTATCCAGAAAATCCTTGTTTTGCACATTTTTGAGGATTTTTTTTAGAACTTTTTATAAATTTGCAGTGCAGGACTTTGCATTGTAGTGCTTTATTTTTTTTTGTTGTATTCCAGATGTTGGGCTGATGTTTTGATGTTTGGCCTCATTTATTAGATGCAACTTTTTAAAAAGTCCCAAAAAGAAAATGCAAAACACTCCAGCCCAGGGGGCAGATGGCCAAAAACACTCACATTCACAGTCACCCCCCCCCCCCAACATTTATCAACCTCTACATCAATTACCGTAGATTTTTAATAATAAAGAACTTCAACATAAAGAAATACCCAAAATGCTACTGACCCCCCCCCCAAAAAAAAATGGAATCAACATGTACCAAAGCCCATAATCCAGATGTAAGCCCCTCATACAGCTCCTGCACCTCACAATATCATCTCCCCTACATAAATGGAATGGAAGTATTGTCATGGTGCTCCCGCCGTCCCATATCTTGGGTCACCCTGGCCCCTTCCCCCTCGCTCGTGTGTCGCCCGCCCACCTTACCTGTCCCCCCTCCATCGGCCGTGCGCGCATTCCCGGCTCCTAGGGCGCGTTTCGGATCCGGAAGATTTAAAGGGCCAGCTCGCTGTTACTTGCCGCTCCCTGTCGGATCTTAGTGCAATTTGCCTCAGAAAGCTTGTGTCGTTGCCTAGTGCCTGTCTGCGGATTTCCCGTTGTGACCCCGGTTCCGTTCCTGACCTTGGCTCCGTGCTGTCTGTCCTGACCTCCTGCTTTAATCCTGATGTTGATCCTGTGCTGCCTGTCTCGACCTCCTGCCGGTCCCCGACCTTGGTTCTGCCTAAAGTCTCTGTACCTCGCATTGGCCACCACCGCGTCGCACAGAGTCGCGCCTGTGGAACAACCTGGTGGTACCACGCCGCAGCAAGTCCAACCTGCTCTGTGGCGGCTTTGGTGAAGACCAGGTGCCACTTAGATTCCGGTCCCAGGTGTCGGCTTACGTCATCATCCGTGGTGGTCCTGTGGGCCCACTGCCCCTGGAGCCTGACAGAAATGAAGATGCACATGGAAAACCTCAAACATTCATTAACCATTAATGGTTTCATCTTGTTATCTTGGGTCTCCTTAATAGGGTAATAATCAGGAAGGGCTTCCGGAGCCCCTCTGTGACCTGACTTTACAGGCTGTGACATCGTCCCATCCTCCCCCCTGCTCACGCAGCACTTGTAGAGTGAGCAGGACGTGTTCACTACTACAGATGAGCAGACCGGATCTTTCCGTTCCGGTTCCTGGTTCAGGTCTGTTCCGTGTGACTCAGACATATTGCAGGATCGGCGGCTGAACAGCCAATCGGCTCCCTTGACCAAGTAACAATGGCTGTTATTGGCCAGGGGTGTCCCTGTAATCGATCACAGCTGTAGCTTGTAGCTTAGGGGCTTCAGTTTTTCGGATTCCTCCTTGTTGTCTACGTTACAGTGTAATATCTTGGCTTCTTTCAGTAATGGATGTGATGTCTGTACGGTGGTGGGGGGTGTAGGCGTCCAGTATCCTGCATGGAGTTGTGTAACTATTGGAGGCCGGAGCATCTCCAGCTAAATAATGGTAATTTTTGAAAAAGTAGCTACAAGTAGTGGATCCAGCCTGAGGGGGCACATACCCCCGTACATACATATGGCTTGGGCACATACCCCCGTACATACATATGGCTTGGGCACATACCCCCGTACATACATATGGCTTGGGCACATACCCCCGTACATACATATGGCTTGGGCACATACCCCCGTACATACATATGGCTTGGGCACATACCCCCGTACATACATATGGCTTGGGCACATACCCCCGTACATACATATGGCTTGGGCACATACCCCCGTACATACATATGGCTTGGGCACATACCCCCGTACATACATATGGCTTGGGCACATACCCCCGTACATACATATGGCTTGGGCACATACCCCCGTACATACATATGGCTTGGGCACATACTTCTATGGCTTGGTTTATAATCCTTCATGCCAGGGCCCCCCATGTCGATGATTTAGGGGTCACTTCATGTTCTCCTGGCGGCTTCGCTGCACTGCTCACAGCTGGAGGTTTGCTTCATGTTCCTCTCATGTTCTAAAGTTTTCTTCCTGTTTTCTTCCAAGAAAAAGTAAAAACCTGAGAATCTTCTCTCTGTGTGAGAACGAGGACGTATCACAACTGGCCTATAATCTAACAGAAGATTATACAGGATGCGGCTCCCTGCGCTTTGTATCCGATGAGGACATAAACTTCACAGACATAAAACAATTCACTACAGTCATAATAATCCACCAACCACAGACGGCAAAGGAGACCTTCATGGAGAAGCTCCTGCGCACCGACACCCAAGGTAAGAGACGACTCTGCTGGCAGCTGATGGTAGTTCTTTGTTCCAGGCATTTAGATATGTGATAGATACGAGTCTCATCTCCTCACAGTCACAGAAAAATTCTCCACACACAGACAGTTAGATCCTGTTCTTTTCAGTTTGTAGTGGAGCTAAGAAGGATTTTAGATACACTGCTCACTGCAGGAGAAAGAAGCAGCTACACTGCTCACTGCAGGAGAAAGAAGCAGCTACACTGCTCACTGCAGGAGAAAGAAGCAGCTACACTGCTCACTGCAGGAGAAAGAAGCAGCTACACTGCTCACTGCAGGAGAAAGAAGCAGCTACACTGCTCACTGCAGGAGAAAGAAGCAGCTACACTGCTCACTGCAGGAGAAAGAAGCAGCTACACTGCTCGCTGCAGGAGAAAGAAGCAGGCACACTGCTCACATAGATACATATAGATATCACATCACTGGGGTCAAACAGATACAGATATTGAGGAGGGACATACGTGGAATGATGGGAGTTGTAGTAATAATATAAATAAGTCACTCTTCCAGGATCAGTACAGAAGATATTTGTGGTCACTGACCTTGTGGACAGAGAATCGGAAAGAAGGACGATTGCTGAATGGACTCAGGGACCTTACCACTTCTTACCCCTGGTGACCCTGATTGCGGCTGAGATGGATCGGATCAGTACATTTGATAGATCCGATCTCTCTGCAGAGAGGAGAATGGCAAGAAAAGTGCATCGGATGCTGCGTATCCTGGAGGCGGCTGCAGGTGACATCACTGAGGTTGCTGGGGGAAAGAGCAGCAGTGGATGAAGTACTGGGTTTCTCCTATTTCAATAATCTGTTCCTCTCAGCGGGGGCCACTGATATAAGTGGGTGGGGGTGGGGGCCACTGATATAAGTGGGTGGGGGTGGGGGCCACTGATATAAGTGGGTCGAGGTGGGGGCCCTTGATACAAGTGGGTGGGGGGCCACTGATATAAGTGGGTGGGGGTGGGGGCCACTGATATAAGTGGGTCGAGGTGGGGGCCCTTGATACAAGTGGGTGGGGGGGCCACTGATACAAGTGGGTGGGGGGCCACTGATATAAGTGGGTGTGGGTGGGCAACTGAGATAAGTGGGGGGGGGGGCAACGTATCTCAGAAAATTCTTTAAAGTGTTTTCTCACCATGCAAGTTAGGATAGAGCCTAACTTGCTGATCGGTGGGGGTCCCAGTGATCCTTAGAGAGACCCCCACAAATCACGAGAACGGGGGTTTCGAGGTGCCCGAGATGATTGGAGCAGAAGGGACACGTGCGGCCATCACTGAGACCCCCACCGATTTCCTGTGGATAGGGTGTAACTTGCTTGGTGGGAGACTGACCCCTGAAGTGCTTTGTGTGTTACTTATCCACTTTTTTTCTTACTTCGCAGAAAATGTACAAAATCGATGTCAGAGACACTTGGTAAGTGACGACCCCGGGATCTGTAGATAATGCCCTGCATATAAATTACCAGAAAGGAGGATATCCAACAGGATACCCATGAAGTGACTGAGGCATGAGGGTGGGGCCAGAGGCATGAGGGTGGGGCCGGAAGCATGAGGGTGGGGCCGGAGGCATGAGGGTGGGGCCAGAGGCATGAGGGTGGGGCCAGAGGCATGAGGGTGGGGCCAGAGGCATGAGGGTGGGGCCAGAGGCATGAGGGTGGGGCCGGAAGCGGTATCAGGGTGGGGCAGGCAGAGGCATCAGGGTGGGGCTAGAGACATGAGGGTGGGGCCGGCAGCAGCGAAACTAGGAGAGGCAGAGCCCCATAACAGACTAACAGATAATAGGGGCCATTTACCCTCTCTAAAAATATATCTAATATATAAAGGTGCGTTTGTTGCTAAAGGAATCTGTGCCGTCACGTTTACAATCACCACATTTTGCACGACCTCTCTCTGGGTTTTATAAACAACTAGGAAAATGAAACGTGAGCTCTGATTGGTTCCCGCGGGCATCTAGAGAAGTCCTGCTCTCAAACAAAGTGACAGTCAGAGGCAGTCCCCGGAAAGCGAGAGTGTCAGAGGCAGTCCCCGGAAAGCGAGAGTGTCAGCGGCAGTCCCCGGAAAGCGAGAGTGTCAGCGGCAGTCCCCGGAAAGCGAGAGTGTCAGAGGCAGTCCCCGGAAAGCGAGCGTGTCAGAGGCAGTCCCCGGAAAGCGAGCGTGTCAGAGGCAGTCCCCGGAAAGCGAGAGTGTCAGAGGCAGTCCCCGGAAAGCGAGAGTGTCAGAGGCAGTCCCCGGAAAGCGAGCGTGTCAGAGGCAGTCCCCGGAAAGCGAGCGTGTCAGAGGCAGTCCCCGGAAAGCGAGAGTGTCAGAGGCAGTCCCCGGAAAGCGAGAGTGTCAGAGGCAGTCCCCGGAAAGCGAGAGTGTCAGAGGCAGTCCCCGGAAAGAACGGGTCAGGGGCAGTCCCCGGAAAGAACGGGTCAGGGGCAGTCCCCGGAAAGAACGGGTCAGGGGCAGTCCCCGGAAAGAGAGAGAGTCAGAGGCAGTCCCCGGAAAGAACGGGTCAGGGGCAGTCCCCGGAAAGAACGGGTCAGAGGCAGTCCCCGGAAAGAACGGGTCAGAGGCAGTCCCCGGAAAGAGAGAGAGTCAGAGGCAGTCCCCGGAAAGAACGGGTCAGGGGCAGTCCCCGGAAAGAGAGAGAGTCAGAGGCAGTCCGCGGAATGAGAGTGTCAGAGGCAGTCCCCGGAAAGCGAGAGTGTCAGAGGCAGTCCCCGGAATGAGAGTGTATATAAATAGAGGAAAAAAAGTAACACAGCGCAGGCAATGAATGAAATATTTGATCTGGAATATAGTATATAGCAGTGGTGGCAAACCTATGGCACTGGTGCCAGGGATGGCACTCGGAGGCCTCTCTGTGGGCACTCGGGCTGTCTCCCAGGCACAGAGTTTGCCAGACATGGCATCTTCCTGCAGTCTCAGGCGGTCCAAGTAGGGCCCTGGTATTTTAAAGTGACCCATCCTGTGCTGCATGGTTCTGTTTGAAGAGTGAAAAGGTGTCGGATTGGAGCTCAAAGATTCTGATAGCAATAAGTTTGTTACTGCCTAAATTGCCGTGTTGGCACTTTGGGAAAAGCTAGTGGTTTTTGGGTCTCATTTTGGGCACTCGATCTCTAAAAGGTTCGCCATCACTGCTATATAGTAAAATGGTTAGTCGACACAATGGATCCGGTGGTAGGGAAGATGCCTGGTGTCACAATGCGGCTGCAGATGACCTGGTATCCGAAACTGGAAGGTATCAGATAGGTGCATTCAGTGAAGAGGCAGAGAAAATAGGTCTGTACTGCGCTGCTATGTAGACACAACGTTTTATTCGTAATATGTAAAATAGGTGGACAACGCGTTTCCGGAACGGACTGTTCCCTTCCGCAGGTCCGATAACACATTCTAGAAAGATTTTTTTTTAATATATAAATGAATACAAATGTGGCAATAAAAGTGAATAAAAACAGAGAGGACAGAAACGCATAAGTGAGAAGAACTGGTGCGCCACAATCCGATCGCGTGCGCCAAAATCCCGGGGCAATTCAGGGGAAATTAGCGCAAATCGGAAATATTCGGGTAACACGTCGGGAAAACACGAATCGGGCCCTTAGTAAATGACCCCCAGAGTATCGTTTAACGAGGAAGCCCACAAAATCCATGATGAAATAAGGAAATGAACCGAAAATCAGGAGATACGGCCGTGTGTATAAGTGAGGAGTATACGTACAGCTGGAATCAGGGTCTAGATTTGAGACGGCTTGAAAGCCATGTGAAGATTTAAAAGTTTAAATGCCGGCGGCAGGATGAGCTGCGCACGCGCATGGGATTGGAGCATGCGCAGTTGAACTCCACGGCAGTACGATGTGGAGGGATCGTGGGATGTAATTGTGGACAGCGCTGGAGCTGCGGTAGGTAAGTAGTAGCATAATACAGCTTGGTATATGATATAAGACAGTGATGGCAAACCTTTTGGAGACAGAGTGCCCAAGCTACAACCAAAACCCATTTATATTTTGCAAAGTGCCAACATGACAGTTTAAGCAGTAACTTACTGATGTTCACCAATACAATAGAAAGATGATGGAGAAATTTGGATTATAGCTTCTCTCCAGGGTCCCCTGAAGAGGAAGAATCAGCGGACCCAGAGCAGGAGCTCCAATGACAATCCATCTCTATCTGCACATTCTGTCTCATCCTGTAGTCCTGACAGCCCAGAATGTCGCTTGTATTGGACCACAGGAGAAAGCTTTAAGTCGAATATGGCAAACTATGTGGGTTTAAAGGTCTTGGTGCCCACAGAAAGGGCTCTGAGTGCCACCTCTGGCACCCGTGCCATAGGTTCGCCACCACTGATATAAGACATAATACAGCTTGGTATATGATATATAAGACATAATACAGCTTGGTATATGATATAAGACATAATACAGCTTGGTATGTGATATATAAGACATAATATAGCTTGGTATATGGTATATAAGACATAATACAGCTTGGTATATGATATATAAGACATAATACAGCTTGGTATATGATATATAAGGCATAATACAGCTTGGTATATGATATATAAGGCATAATACAGCTTGGTATATGGTATATAAGACATAATACAGCTTGGTATATGGTATATAAGACATAATATAGCTTGGTATATGATATATAAGGCATAATACAGCTTGGTATATGATATATAAGGCATAATACAGCTTGGTATATGGTATATAAGACATAATAGAGCTTGGTATATGGTATATAAGACATAATAGAGCTTGGTATATGGTATATAAGACATAATAGAGCTTGGTATATGGTATATAAGACATAATAGAGCTTGGTATATGATATATAAGACATAATAGAGCTTGGTATATGATATATAAGACATAATACAGCTTGGTATATGATATATAAGGCATAATACAGCTTGGTATATGGTATATAAGACATAATATAGCTTGGTATATGGTATATAAGACATAATACAGCTTGGTATATGATATATAAGACATAATACAGCTTGGTATATGATATATAAGGCATAATACAGCTTGGTATATGGTATATAAGACATAATACAGCTTGGTATATGATATAAGACATAATACAGCTTGGTATATGATATATAAGACATAATACAGCTTGGTATATGGTATATAAGACATAATACAGCTTGGTATATGATATATAAGGCATAATATAGCTTGGTATATGGTATATAAGACATAATACAGCTTGGTATATGATATATAAGACATAATACAGCTTGGTATATGATATATAAGACATAATATAGCTTGGTATATGATATAAGACATAATATAGCTTGGTATATGATATATAAGACATAATATAGCTTGGTATATGGTATATAAGACATAATATAGCTTGGTATATGATATATAAGGCATAATATAGCTTGGTATATGGTATATAAGACATAATATAGCTTGGTATATGGTATATAAGACATAATACAGCTTGGTATATGGTATATAAGACATAATACAGCTTGGTATATGGTATATAAGACATAATATAGCTTGGTATATGATATATAAGACATAATACAGCTTGGTATATGGTATATAAGACATAATACAGCTTGGTATATGATAAAAGACATAATACAGCTTGGTATATGGTATATAAGACATAATACAGCTTGGTATATGGTATATAAGACATAATACAGCTTGGTATATGATATATAAGGCATAATATAGCTTGGTATATGGTATATAAGACATAATATAGCTTGGTATATGATATATAAGACATAATACAGCTTGGTATATGATATATAAGACATAATATAGCTTGGTATATGATATATAAGACATAATACAGCTTGGTATATGATATATAAGACATAATATAGCTTGGTATATGATATATAAGACATAATACAGCTTGGTATATGATATATAAGACATAATATAGCTTGGTATATGGTATATAAGACATAATACAGCTTGGTATATGATATATAAGACATAATATAGCTTGGTATATGGTATATAAGACATAATACAGCTTGGTATATGGTATATAAGACATAATAGAGCTTGGTATATGATATATAAGACATAATATAGCTTGGTATATGGTATATAAGACATAATACAGCTTGGTATATGATATATAAGACATAATATAGCTTGGTATATGATATAAAAGACAATGGGCCACATTTATCACTTGTTTTTTCTGTTGTTTTTGCGCCTTTTCGTTTAGGCGCACCGTTTTTGCGCCATTTTTGCGATTAAACGTCAAATTAGCCGCGCAGCAAAAATAACCACCTTTCCCTCATCTATCGTTCAATTCCAGATGTTTTGCTGCGCCTAATGATATTCATCACGTGCGACTTTTGCATTTAGGCGCAAAAACGGGCGCAAAAACACTCCAGCTCGAAGGTGGCGTTATCTGAGAAGAAAGCACTGAGCCCCTTTGCAGAACAGCTCATTTCTAGCAGCAGAGCTCAGCCAGACCCTGCAGACACTGGAACATATAATAGATACAATTAGATACATTACAGACAGGAGCTGCAGACTCTATTTACAGTTCATCACCTTCTATTTACAAAACAATCTGCAAACCCTGAGCTCACAGCAAGAGCAAGAGAAGTTTGCACAAGTTTGCAGAAGCTTGCAGAATTTTGCAGATACTACATACAAGTGTCCCCCATGTAATTCTGCACAGTGTCTGAGGGGGATATTGAGCAGAATTACAGGGGTGCAGCAGGAGACCAGCACTGGGGGATCCCCTCCAGGAGAAGCCCCTGCTGCGGAGGTCACTGGGTGCTGGGTGTCACACACCTGGGTGCTGCTGAGGAGGTCACTGGGTGCAGGGTGTCACACACCTGGGTGCTGCTGAGGAGGTCACTGGGTGCTGGGTGTCACACACCTGGGTGCTGCTGTGAGTGTTATCTTCATTCTGGGCTGTGGGAGAAGCAGAGAGGAGCTTGTAGCAGGATCACATGTAACTGCCCGAATCTAACATTGCGCCTAAACTGTGTTAAAGTAAAGTGATTAATAAGAGGCAGAAAATATACTTATCACAGATGGTTGTAGCTTGTGATAATTCTGGCAAAACAGTGCGCCCGAATTTAGGCGCAACTACTACACTTAGGCGCACAAAAGTGATAAATGTGGCCCATAATATAGCTTGGTATATGATATATAAGACATAATACTGCTTGGTATATGATATATAAGACATAATACAGCTTGGTATATGATATAAGACATAATACAGCTTGGTATATGATATATAAGACATAATACAGCTTGGTATATGATATATAAGGTATAATACAGCTTGGTATATGATATATAAGGCATAATACAGCTTGGTATATGATATATAAGACATAATATAGCTTGGTATGTGGTATGTAAGACATAATACAGCTTGGTATATGATATATAAGACATAATACAGCTTGGTATATGATATATAAGGTATAATATAGCTTGGTATATGGTATATAAGACATAATACAGCTTGGTATATGATATATAAGACATAATATAGCTTGGTATATGATATATAAGGTATAATACAGCTTGGTATATGGTATATAAGACATAATAGAGCTCGGTATATGATATATAAGACATAATACAGCTTGGTATATGATATATAAGACATAATACAGCTTGGTATATGTTATATATAAGACATAATACAGCTTGGTATATGATATATAAGACATAATACAGCTTGGTATATGATATATAAGACATAATATAGCTTGGTATATGATATATAAGACATAATACAGCTTGGTATATGGTATATAAGACATAATACAGCTTGGTATATGATATATAAGACATAATATAGCTTGGTATGTGGTATGTAAGACATAATACAGCTTGGTATATGATATATAAGACATAATACAGCTTGGTATATGATATATAAGGTATAATATAGCTTGGTATATGGTATATAAGACATAATACAGCTTGGTATATGATATATAAGACATAATATAGCTTGGTATATGATATATAAGGTATAATACAGCTTGGTATATGGTATATAAGACATAATACAGCTTGGTATATGATATATAAGACATAATACAGCTTGGTATATGATATATAAGACATAATATAGCTTGGTATATGGTATATAAGACATAATACAGCTTGGTATATGGTATATAAGACATAATAGAGCTTAGTATATGATATATAAGACATAATATAGCTTGGTATATGGTATATAAGACATAATACAGCTTGGTATATGGTATATAAGACATAATACAGCTTGGTATATGATATATAAGACATAATGGGCCACATTTATCACTAGTTTTTTCTGTTGTTTTTGCGCCTTTTCGTTTAGGCGCACCGTTTTTGCGCCATTATTGCGATTAAACGTCAAATTAGCCGCACAGCTAAAATAACCACCTTTCCCTCATCTATCGTTCAATTCCAGATGTTTTGCTGCGCCTAATGATATTCATCACGTGCGACTTTTGCATTTAGGCGCAAAAACGGGCGCAAAAACACTCCAGCTCGAAGGTGGCGTTATCTGAGAAGAAAGCACTGAGCCCCTTTGCAGAAGAGCTCATTTCTAGCAGCAAAGCTCAGCCAGACACTGGAACATATAATAGATACAATTAGATACATTACAGACACTGGAACATATAATAGATACATTAGATACACTGCAGACACTAGAACATATAATAGATACATTAGATACATTACAGACACTAGAACAGATCATACAGACATTACATACACTGCAGACACCACAGACATTACAGACAGGAGCTGCAGACTCTATTTACAGTTCATCACCTTCTATTTACAAAACAATCAAAACCTGAGCTCACAGCAAGAGAGAAGAGAAGTTTGCACAAGTTTGCAGAAGCTTGCAGAAGTTTGCAGATACTACATACAAGTGTCCCCCATGTAATTCTGCACAGTGTCTGAGGGGGATATTGTGCAGAATTACAGGGGTGCAGCAGGAGACCAGCATTGGGGGATCCCCTCTAGGAGAAGCCCCTGCTGAGGAGGTCACTGGGTGCTGGGTGTCACACACCTGGGTGCTGCTGAGGAGGTCACTGGGTGCAGGGTGTCACACACCTGGGTGCTGCTGAGGAGGTCACTGGGTGCTGGGTGTCACACACCTGGGTGCTGCTGTGAGTGTTATCTTCATTCTGGGCTGTGGGAGAAGCAGAGAGGAGCTTGTAGCAGGATCACATGTAAGAGCCTGAATCTAACATTGCGCCTAAACTGCGCCTAAACTGCGCCTAAACTGTGTTAAAGTAAAGTGATTAATAAGAGGCAGAAAATATACTTATCACAGATGGTTGTAGCTTGTGATAATTCTGGCAAAACAGTGCGCCTGAATTTAGGCGCAACTACTACACTTAGGCGCACAAAAGTGATAAATGTGGCCCAATATAGCTTGGTATATGATATATAAGACATAATATAGCTTGGTATATGATATATAAGACATAATATAGCTTGGTATATGATATATAAGACATAATATAGCTTGGTATATGATATATAAGACATAATACAGCTTGGTATATGATATATAAGACATAATACAGCTTGGTATATGGTATATAAGACATAATACAGCTTGGTATATGATATATAAGACATAATACAGCTTGGTATATGATATATAAGACATAATACAGCTTGGTATATGGTATATAAGACATAATACAGCTTGGTATATGGTATATAAGACATAATACAGCTTGGTATATGATATATAAGACATAATACAGCTTGGTATATGATATATAAGACATAATACAGCTTGGTATATGATATATAAGACATAATACAGCTTGGTATGTATTACATTTGGGTATATATTTATATATTATTATAGTAATAGTGGATGATATATAAGAGAAGAGGAGGAGAAGTTCTGAGTCGGTGACTTTTTGCACATATTACATAAGTTTCTCTTTCAGATCAATATCGGGATTTTCTCCAGATCCGATGAGAGTGATTATTCCTGGCTGAAGACGCTGCTGGAATCCCAGGACTTCAGTGTCCGCTCTTGTGTCATCTCCAACACAGACTCTCAGTTCTACAAGGGTTTATCTCAGTGTAAAGTCGGGATCCTGTATCACACCAAGAACAGAGGGAGAATCAATGTGACCGATGTGATGGGCTCTCTGTATGATGAGGAGCTGAAGGACCTCTACACCAGACTTGGTAAGAGGTGGAGGGTGACAGCTGGGTCTTGTGTATGATGAGGAGCTGAAGGACCTCTACACAAGACTTGGTAAGAGCTGGGTCTTGTGTATGATGAGGAGCTTAAGGACCTCTACACCAGACTTGGTAAGAGCTGGGTCTTGTGTATGATGAGGAGCTGAAGGACCTCTACACCTAACTTGGTAAGAGCTGGGTCTTGTGTATGATGAGGAGCTGAAGGACCTCTACACCAGACTTGGTAAGAGCCGGGTCTTGTGTATGATGAGGAGCTGAAGGACCTCTACACCAGACTTGGTAAGAGCTGGGTCCTGTGTATGATGGGAGCTGAAGGACCTCTACACCAGACTTGGTAAGAGCTGGGTCTTGTGTATGATGAGGAGCTGAAGGACCTCTGCACCAGACTTGGTAAGAGGTGGGTCTTGTGTATGATGGGAGCTGAAGGACCTCTACACCAGACTTGGTAAGAGCTGGGTCTTGTGTATGATGAGGAGCTGAAGGACCTCTACACCAGACTTGGTAAGAGCCGGGTCTTGTGTATGATGAGGAGCTGAAGGACCTCTACACCAGACTTGGTAAGAGCTGGGTCTTGTGTATGATGAGGAGCTGAAGGACCTCTACACTAGACTTGGTAAGAGCTGGGTCTTGTGTATGATGGGAGCTGAAGGACCTCTACACTAGACTTGGTAAGAGCTGGGTCTTGTGTATGATGGGAGCTGAAGGACCTCTACACTAGACTTGGTAAGAGCCGGGTCTTGTGTATGATGAGGAGCTGAAGGAACTTTACACCAGACTTGGTAAGAGCTGGGTCCTGTGTATGATGGGAGCTGAAGGACCTCTACACCAGACTTGGTAAGAGCTGGGTCTTGTGTATGATGAGGAGCTGAAGAACCTCTACACCAGACTTGGTAAGAGCTGGGTCTTGTGTATGATGAGGAGCTGAAGGACCTCTGCACCAGACTTGGTAAGAGCCGGGTCTTGTGTATGATGAGGAGCTGAAGGACCTCTACACCAGACTTGGTAAGAGCCGGGTCTTGTGTATGATGGGAGCTGAAGGACCTCTACACCAGACTTGGTAAGAGCTGGGTCTTGTGTATGATGAGGAGCTGAAGGACCTCTGCACCAGACTTGGTAAGAGCTGGGTCTTGTGTATGATGAGAGCTGAAGGACCTCTACACTAGACTTGGTAAGAGCTGGGTCTTGTGTATGATGAGGAGCTGAAGGACCTCTACACCAGACTTGGTAAGAGCTAGGTCTTGTGTATGATGAGGAGCTGAAGGACCTCTACACCAGACTTGGTAAGAGCTGGGTCTTGTGTATGATGAGGAGCTTAAGGACCTCTACACCAGACTTGGTAAGAGCTGGGTCTTGTGTATGATGAGGAGCTGAAGGACCTCTACACCAGACTTGGTAAGAGCTGGGTCTTGTGTATGATGAGGAGCTGAAGGACCTCTGCACCAGACTTGGTAAGAGCCGGGTCTTGTGTATGATGAGGAGCTGAAGGACCTCTACACCAGACTTGGTAAGAGCTGGGTCTTGTGTATGATGAGGAGCTGAAGGACCTCTACACCAGACTTGGTAAGAGGTAGGTCTTGTGTATGACGGGAGCTGAAGGACCTCTACACTAGACTTGGTAAGAGCTGGGTCTTGTGTATGACGGAATCTGGGACATCTCTCCATGAGACTTGATAAGAGATAGACCATGGCCGAGTGGTGGCCCCCTGGGTCCTTATGCTTATGGAGGGGCCATGGCCTCTAAATCGCTTCTCCAGTCACAAAATCTGCAAGTGCTCAAAGATTCTGCAGAACAATCATTAGAAACTAGAGCGAGGCAAAGGAAGCTCTTCTGCACCTCCTGACCCTGTACCATGTATCAGCCTGAACATGTGATATTATTACACTGCAGACATCCCGGCCCCTCCTGACCCTGTACCATGTATCAGCCATAAGATGTGATATTATTACACTGCAGACATCCCGGCCCCTCCTGACCCTGTACCATGTATCAGCCATAAGATGTGATATTATTACACTGCAGACATCCCGGCCCATCCTGACCCTGTACCATGTATTATCCATAACATGTGATATTATTACACTGCAGACATCCCAACCCCTCCTGACCCTGTATCATGTATCATTCATAACATGTGATATTATTACACTGCAGACATCCCGGCCCCTCCTGACCCTGTATCATGCATCATCCATAACATGTGATATTATTACACTGCAGACATCCCCGCCCCTCCTGACCCTGTATCATGTATCATCCATAACATGTGATATTATTACACTACAGACATCCCGGCCCCTCCTGACCCTGTATCATGTATCATCCATAACATGTGATATTATTACACTGCAGACATCCCGGCCCCTCCTGACCCTGTACCATGTATTATCCATAACATGTGATATTATTACACTGCAGACATCCCGGCCCCTCCTGAACCTGTATCATCCATAACATGTGATAATATTACACTACAAACATCCTGCTCCTCCTGACCCTGTACCATGTATCATCCATAACATGTCATATTATTACACTGCAGACATCCCGGCCCCTCCTGACCCTGTACCATGTATCATCCATAACATGTGATATTATTACACTGCAGACATCCCGCCCCCTCCTGACCCTGTACCATGTATCATCCATAACATGTCATATTATTACACTGCAGACATCCCGGCCCCTCCTGACCCTGTACCATGTATCATCCATAACATGTGATATTATTACACTACAGACATCCCGGCCCCTCCTGACCCTGTACCATGTATCATCCATAACATGTGATATTATTACACTGCAGACATCCCGGCCCCTCCTGACCCTGTACCATGTATCATCCATAACATGTGATATTATTACACTGCAGACATCCCGGCCCCTTCTGACCCTGTACCATGTATCATCCATAACATGTCATATTATTACACTGCAGACATCCCGGCCCCTCCTGACCCTGTACCATGTATCATCCATAACATGTCATATTATTACACTGCAGACATCCCGGCCCCTCCTGACCCTGTACCATGTATCATCCATAACATGTGATATTATTACACTGCAGACATCCCGCCCCCTCCTGACCCTGTACCATGTATTATCCATAACATGTGATATTATTACACTGCAGACATCCCGGCCCCTCCTGACCCTGTACAATGTATCATCCATAACTTGATATTATTACACTGCAGACATCCCGGCCCCTCCTGACCCTGTACCATGTATCATCCATAACATGTGATATTATTACACTGCAGACATCTCAGCCCCTCCTGACCCTGTACCATGTATCATCCATAACTTGATATTATTACACTGCAGACATCCCGGCCCCTCCTGACCCTGTACCATGTATCATCCATAACATGTGATATTATTACACTGCAGACATCTCAGCCCCTCCTGACCCTGTACCATGTATCATCCATAACATGTGATATTATTACACTGCAGACATCCCAGCCCCTCCTGACCCTGTACCATGTATCATCCATAACATGTGATATTATTACACTGCAGACATCCCGGCCCCTCCTGACCCTCTACCATGTATCATCCATAACATGTGATATTATTACACTGCAGACATCCCGGCCCCTCCTGACCCTGTACCATGTATCATCCATAACATGTGATATTATTACACTGCAGACATCCCGGCCCCTCCTGACCCTCTACCATGTATCATCCATAACATGTGATATTATTACACTGCAGACATCTCAGCCCCTCCTGACCCTGTACCATGTATCATCCATAACATGTGATATTATTACACTGCAGACATCCCGGCCCCTCCTGACCCTGTACCATGTATCATCCATAACATGTGATATTATTACACTGCAGACACCCCGGCCCCTCCTGACCCTGTACCATGTATCATCCATAACATGTGATATTATTACACTGCAGACATCCCGGCCCCTCCTGACCCTGTACCATGTATCATCCATAACATGTGATATTATTACACTGCAGACATCCCGGCCCCTCCTGACCCTGTACCATGTATTATCCATAACATGTGATATTATTACACTGCAGACATCCCGGCCCCTCCTGACCCTGTACCATGTGTCATCCATAACATGTGATATTATTACATTGGGGTCATAGTGATCCCTCCTGACCCTGTATCATGTGTCATCCTTACCACGTGTGGTTTGTGATGTCTCCAAAGTTAAGGTGGTGACTTGTGATCTACAATGTTCTTTCTCTATAGGGAAGAAGAATGTTTTTGTGGTGATTGATGATCTGGAGAACAGCAGTAATGACCACAAAAACAACATCCTGAAGCTTCAGCCAAGTATCAAGCAAATGTCAGAAGACCTGATCCTGATCAGCCATGAGGAGAAGACATGGACCTGTCCCAGAAGCTTCACCGAGGACAGAAAAGAAGCCACGAGAAAACTGCATCTTCTGAAAGCTACGATGAAGAATACGACGCTCGGTAACATCTTGTTGTATCAACTCCCATTAACAACGATACAATGATACAATTATACTTACATCTTTATTGTATCGGGAAATGTCACTTCCAGACTCACAACCCATCCAGGTGAAAGATTAGTGATACTTTCCCCACCTGTAAGTAGAGAAGGTAGAGAGGTGTCCAGCACCATTCAGGCAAGTGCAACATCCCCCACCGGGGCCTTTTCTTGGGGCCTGGAATACCGGAGTGGCTGGCGCTTGCGGCCTAGGGCACGCTGGGGACCGGAGGGCTGTCCTACAGCCTGGCAGCTCTCCAGCAGGTGGTGTGTGCAAGAAATATGGAGGGTGAGGCTGATGTACAGACTTAGTGTCTGTAAGATAGGTCCATGGGTAATGGATGGGGAGCTTGTGGTGGTAACAGCCGTATCCAGGGATCAGACGGAGGCAACGTTGTGCAAATCAATTCACGGTTCTTAATTGAACAACAGGCAATGGGCCTAAATGGTCTCACAGCAGATTCTGGTACTGGAGTGGTCGTGGAGAGGAGTCCTCAGGAATAAAGCACCAGCCCGGTAGTAGATGGAGCCTGGGATGGAGCTGTGTCCAAGCTGTAGAAGCTGCAGCTCTGGATTGGAGTCTCCTGACTCTGGCCCTGGGATTAGCCACGTATCAGTACGGATGGTGCACTGACACACTCTGTCTCTGCGCTCTGTCTCTGCGCTCTGTCTCTGCGCTCTGTCTCTGCGCTCTGTCTCTGCACTCCTCCCTGCCCGGGGGTTTTATTCTCCTGGTCAGGTGGTGGCTCCTCCCCAATCACACTCCAGGTTACAATCCAGCCAACTCATTGGTCAATAACTAACTCATAGTTAACTGTTGCCTTTCCAGGCCGCATTCACAGGCTCTAATTACTAAGCCTCTCCTGTCTCAGCTTCTGACACTTTTGCAACACCTACTTAACCCTTTGCATCCGCAGGGGTGTTGCAGAAGTATAAAAAATCTTCTTTATTGGACATCACAGGATAAGAGGAGGTCCTGAGCTTGGGCCGCGTGTTTCAGATATAACAATTTAAGCTTTATTACATTTCTCAGCACAGATGGCACCGCCATGGGCACGGACACCAGGGCCAGTATACAGAATGAATGCATCTGTGTATAATCCAATGGGGGACATTTATCATTAGGAATCTTGTGTCCATGTAAAGTCTGTCTCTTAGCTGCTCGGCTGCTGTCACATTTATTATTACTTTCTCAAGTAACATTCATCTTTTTCTCATAAGGTCAAGAAGGTGGAAAGAGTAAAGGGACTTTAAGCAAAGGAAACATCATACAGAGCATTAACAACGTCGGTAATTACATTTCTTTTACATTCTTAGAACATAGTAATATCATTAAAGGGAATCATCAGGTGTGATCCCGCGGACTCCAGCCAGTGTTATGTATAGTCCCTGGAGAGATGTGTAATCAGACCTCACACTGCTGTGCTCTGTGCTCTCTGCAGCCAGTGTTATGTATTGTCCCTGGAGAGATGTGTAATCAGACCTCACACTGCTGTGCTCTGTGCTCTCTGCAGCCAGTGTTATGTATTGTCCCTGGAGAGATGTGTAATCAGACCTCATGCTGCTGTGCTCTGTGCTCTCTGCAGCCAGTGTTATGTATTGTCCCTGGAGAGATGTGTAATCAGACCTCACACTGCTGTGCTCTGTGCTCTCTGCAGCCAATGTTATGTATTGTCCTAGGAGAGATGTGTAATCAGACCTCACACTGCTGTGCTCTGTGCTCTCTGCAGCCAGTGTTATGTATTGTCCCTGGAGAGATGTGTAATCAGACCTCACACTGCTGTGCTCTGTGCTCTCTGCAGCCAGTGTTATGTACTGTCCCTGGAGAGATGTGTAATCATACCTCACACTGCTGTGCTCTGTGCTCTCTGCAGCCCGTGTCATGTATTGTCCCTGGAGAGATGTGTAATCAGACCTCACACTGCTGTGCTCTGTGCTCTCTGCAGCCAGTGTTATGTACTGTCCCTGGAGAGATGTGTAATCAGACCTCTCACTGCTGTGCTCTGTGCTCTCTGCAGCCTCCCTGGGGAGACGTGTAATCAGACCTCACACTGCTGTGCTCTGTGCTCTCTGCAGCCAGTGTTATGTATTGTCCTAGGAGAGATGTGTAATCAGACCTCACACTGCTGTGCTCTGTGCTCTCTGCAGCCAGTGTTATGTATTGTCCCTGGAGAGATGTGTAATCAGACCTCACACTGCTGTGCTCTGTGCTCTCTGCAGCCAGTGTTATGTATAGTCCCTGGAGAGATGTGTAATCAGACCTCACACTGCTGTGCTCTGTGCTATCTGCAGCCAGTGTTATGTATAGTCCCTGGAGAGATGTGTAATCAGACCTCACACTGCTGTGCTCTGTGCTCTCTGCAGCCAGTGTTATGTATTGTCCCTGGAGAGATGTGTAATCAGACCTCACACTGCTGTGCTCTGCGCTCTCTGCAGCCAGTGTTATGTATTGTCCCTGGAGAGATGTGTAATCAGACCTCACACTGCTGTGCTCTGTGCTCTCTGCAGCCAGTGTTATGTATTGTCCCTGGAGAGATGTGTAATCAGACCTCACACTGCTGTGCTCTGTGCTCTCTGCAGCCAGTGTTATGTATTATCCATAGAGAGATGTGTAATCAGACCTCACACTGCTGTGCTCTGTGCTCTCTGCAGCCAGTGTTATGTATGGTCCCTGGAGAGATGTGTAATCAGACCTCACACTGCTGTGCCCTGTGCTCTCTGCAGCCAATGTTATGTACTGTCCCTGGAGAGATGTGTAATCAGACCTCACACTGCTGTGCTCTGTGCTCTCTGCAGCCAGTGTTATGTATTATCCATAGAGATATGTGTAATCAGACCTCACACTGCTGTGCTCTGTGCTTTCTGCAGCCAGTGGTATGTATTATCCATAGAGAGATGTGTAATCAGACCTCACACTGCTGTGCTCTGTGCTCTCTGCAGCCAGTGTTATGTATTGTCCCTGGAGAGATGTGTAATCACACCTCACACTGCTGTGCCCTGTGCTCTCTGCAGCCAATGTTATGTACTGTCCATGGAGAGATGTGTAATCAGACCTCACACTGCTGTGCTCTGTGCTCTCTGCAGCCAGTGTTATGTATTATCCCTGGAGAGATGTGTAATCAGACCTCACACTGCTGTGCTCTGGGCTCTCTGCAGCCGGTGTTATGTATTGTCCCTGGAGAGATGTGTAATCAGACCTCACACTGCTGTGCTCTGTGCTCTCTGCAGCCAGTGTTATGTATTGTCCCTGGAGAGATGTGTAATCAGACCTCACACTGCTGTGCTCTGTGCTCCCTGCAGCCAGTGTTATGTATTGTCCCTGGAGAGATGTGTAATCAGACCTCACACTGCTGTGCTCTGTGCTCTCTGCAGCCAGTGTTACGTATTGTCCCTGGAGAGATGTGTAATCAGACCTCACACTGCTGTGCTCTGTGCTCTCTGCAGCCAGTGTTATGTATTGTCCCTGGAGAGATGTGTAATCAGACCTCACACTGCTGTACTCTGTGCTCTCTGCAGCCTGTGTTATCTATTGTCCCTGGAGAGATGTGTAATCAGACCTCACACTGCTGTGCTCTGTGCTCTCTGCAGCCAGTGTTATGTATTGTCCTGGAGAGATGTGTAATCAGACCTCACACTGCTGTGCTCTGTTCTCTCTGCAGCCAGTGTTATGTATTGTCCCCGGAGAGATGTGTAATCAGACCTCACACTGCTGTGCTCTGTGCTCTCTGCAGCCAGTGTTATGTATTGCCCCTGGAGAGATGTGTAACCAGACCTCACACTGCTGTGCTCTGTGCTCTCTGCAGCCAGTGTTATGTATTGTCCCTGGAGAGATGTGTAATCACACCTCACACTGCTGTGCTCTGTGCTCTCTGCAAACAGTGTTATGTATTGTCCTGGAGAGATGTGTAATCAGACCTCACACTGCTGTGCTCTGTGCTCTCTGCAGCCAGTGTTATGTATTGTCGCTGGAGAGATGTGTAATCAGACCTCACACTGCTGTGCTCTGTGCTCTCTGCAGCCAGGGTTATGTATTGTCCCTGGAGAGATGTGTAATCAGACCTCACACTGCTGTGCTCTGTGCTCTCTGCAGCCAGTGTTATGTATTGTCCTGGAGAGATGTGTAATCAGACCTCACACTGCTGTGCTCTGTGCTCTCTGCAGCCTGTGTTATGTATTGTCCCTGGAGAGATGTGTAATCAGACCTCACACTGCTGTGCTCTGTGCTCTCTGCAGCCAGTGTTATGTATTGTCCCTGGAGAGATGTGTAATCAGACCTCACACTGCTGTGCTCTGTGCTCTCTGCAACCAGTGTTATGTATTGTCCCTGGAGAGATGTGTAATCAGACCTTACACTGCTGTGCTCTGTGCTCTCTGCAGCCTGTGTTATGTATTGTCCCTGGAGAGATGTGTAATCAGACCTCACACTGCTGTGCTCTGTGCTCTCTGCAGCCAGTGTTATGTATTATCCCTGGAGAGATGTGTAATCATACCTCACACTGCTGTGCTCTCTGCAGCCAGTGTTATGTATGGTCCCTGGAGAGATGTGTAATCAGACCTCACACTGCTGTGCTCTGTGCTCTCTGCAGCCAGTGTTATGTTTTGTCCCTGGAGAGATGTGTTATCAGACCTCACACTGCTGTGCTCTGTGCTCTCTGCAGCCAGTGTTATGTATTGTCCCTGGAGAGATGTGCAATCAGACCTCACACTGCTGTGCTCTGTGCTCTCTGCAGCCAGTGTTATGTATTGTCCCTAGAGAGATGTGTAATCAGACCTTACACTGCTGTGCTCTGTGCTCTCTGCAGCCAGTGTTATGTACTGTCCCTGGAGAGATGTGTAATCAGACCTCACACTGCCGTGCTCTGTGCTCTCTGCAGCCAGTGTTATATACTGTCCCTGGAGAGATGTGTAATCAGACCTCACACTGCTGTGCTCTGTGCTCTGTGCAGCCAGTGTTATGTACTGTCCATGGAGAGATGTGTAATCAGACCTCACACTGCTGTGCTCTGTGCTCTCTGCAGCCAGTGTTATGTAATGTCCCTGGAGAGATGTGTAATCAGACCTTACACTGCTGTGCTCTGTGCTCTCTGCAGCCAGTGTTATGTATTGTCCCTTGAGAGATGTGTAATCAGACCTCTCACTGCTGTGCTCTGTGCTCTCTGCAGCCAGTGTTATGTACTGTCCCTGGAGAGATGTGTAATCAGACCTTACACTGCTGTGCTCTGTGCTCTCTGCAGCCAGTGTTATGTATTATCCCTGGAGAGATGTGTAATCAGACCTCACACTGCTGTGCTCTCTGCAGCCAGTGTTATGTATTATCCCTGGAGAGATGTGTAATCAGACCTCACACTGCTGTGCTCTGTGCTCTCTGCAGCCAGTGTTATGGATTGTCCCTGGAGAGATGTGTAATCAGACCTCACACTGCTGTGCTCTGGGCTCTCTGCAGCCAGTGTTATGTATTGTCCCTGGAGAGATGTGTAATCAGACCTCACACTGCTGTGCTCTCTGCAGCCAGTGTTATGTATTGTCCCTGGAGAGATGTGTAATCAGACCTCACACTGCTGTGCTCTGTGCTCTCTGCAGCCAGTGTTATGTATTGTCCCTGGAGAGATTTGTAATCAGACCTCACACTGCTGTGCTCTGTGCTCTCTGCAGCCAGTGTTATGTATTGTCCCTGGAGAGATGTGTAATCAGACCTCACACTGCTGTGCTCTGTGATCTCTGCAGCCAGTGTTATGTATTGTCCCTGGAGAGATGTGTAATCAGACCTCACACTGCTGTGCTCTGTGCTCTCCACAGCCAGTGTTATGTATTGTCCCTGGAGAGATGTGTAATCAGACCTCACACTGCTGTGCTCTGTGCTCCCTGCAGCCAGTGTTATGTATTGTCCCTGGAGAGATGTGTAATCAGACCTCACACTGCTGTGCTCTGTGCTCTCTGCAGCCAGTGTTGTGTATTGTCCCTGGAGAGATGTGTAATCAGACCTCACACTGCTGTGCTCTGTGCTCTCTGCAGCCAGTGTTATGTACTGTCCCTGGAGAGATGTGTAATCAGACCTCACACTGCCGTGCTCTGTGCTCTCTGCAGCCAGTGTTATGTACTGTCCCTGGAGAGATGTGTTATCAGACTTCACACTGCTGTGCTCTGTGCTCTCTGCAGCCTGTGTTATGTATTGTCCCTAGAGAGATGTGTAATCAGACCTCACACTGCTGTGCTCTGTGCTCTCTGCAGCCAGTGTTATGTATTGTCCCTGGAGAGATTTGTAATCAGACCTCACACTGCTGTGCTCTGTGCTCTCTGCAGCCAGTGTTATGTATTGTCCCTGGAGAGATGTGTAATCAGACCTCACACTGCTGTGCTCTGTGATCTCTGCAGCCAGTGTTATGTATTGTCCCTGGAGAGATGTGTAATCAGACCTCACACTGCTGTGCTCTGTGCTCTCCACAGCCAGTGTTATGTATTGTCCCTGGAGAGATGTGTAATCAGACCTCACACTGCTGTGCTCTGTGCTCCCTGCAGCCAGTGTTATGTATTGTCCCTGGAGAGATGTGTAATCAGACCTCACACTGCTGTGCTCTGTGCTCTCTGCAGCCAGTGTTGTGTATTGTCCCTGGAGAGATGTGTAATCAGACCTCACACTGCTGTGCTCTGTGCTCTCTGCAGCCAGTGTTATGTACTGTCCCTGGAGAGATGTGTAATCAGACCTCACACTGCCGTGCTCTGTGCTCTCTGCAGCCAGTGTTATGTACTGTCCCTGGAGAGATGTGTTATCAGACTTCACACTGCTGTGCTCTGTGCTCTCTGCAGCCTGTGTTATGTATTGTCCCTAGAGAGATGTGTAATCAGACCTCACACTGCTGTGCTCTGTGCTCTCTGCAGCCTGTGTTATCTATTGTCCCTGGAGAGATGTGTAATCAGACCTCACACTGCTGTGCTCTGTGCTCTCTGCAGCCAGTGTTATGTATTATCCCTGGAGAGATGTGTAATCATACCTCACACTGCTGTGCTCTGTGCTCTCTGCAGCCAGTGTTATGTATTGTCCCTGGAGAGATGTGTAATCAGACCTCACACTGCTGTACTCTGTGCTCTCTGCAGCTAGTGCTATGTATTATCCCTGGAGAGATGTGTAATCAGACATCACACTGCTGTGCTCTGTGCTCTCTGCAGCCAGTGTTATGTATTGTCCCTGGAGAGATGTGTAATCAGACCTCACACTGCTGTGCGCTGTGCTCTCTGCAGCCAGTGTTATGTACTGTCCCTGGAGAGATGTGTAATCAGACCTCACACTGCTGTGCTCTGTGCTCTCTGCAACCAGTGTTATATATTGTCCCTGGAGAGATGTGTAATCAGACCTCACACTGCTGTGCTCTGTGCTCTCTGCAGCCAGTGTTATGTATTGTCCCTGGAGAGATGTGTAATCAGACCTCACACTGCTGTGCTCTGTGCTCTCTGCAGCCAGTGTTATGTATTGTCCCTGGAGAGATGTGTAATCAGACCTCACACTGCTGTGCTCTGTGCTCTCTGCAGCCAGTGTTATGTATTATTCCTGGAGAGATGTGTAATCAGACCTCACACTGCTGTGCTCTGTGCTCTCTGCAGCCAGTGTTATATACTGTCCCTGGAGAGATGTGTAATCAGACCTTACACTGCTGTGCTCTGTGCTCTCTGCAGCCAGTGTTATGTATTATCCCTGGAAAGATGTGTAATCATACCTCACACTGCTGTGCTCTGTGCACACTGCTGTGCTCTGTGCTCTCTGCAGCCAGTGTTATATATTGTCCCTGGAGAGATGTGTAATCAGACCTCACACTGCTGTGCTCTGTGCTCTCTGCAGCCAGTGTTATGTATTGTCCCTGGAGAGATGTGTAATCAGACCTCACACTGCTGTGCTCTGTGCTCTCTGCAGCCAGTGTTATGTACTGTCCCTGGAGAGATGTGTAATCAGACCTCACACTGCCGTGCTCTGTGCTCTCTGCAGCCAGTGTTATGTACTGTCCCTGGAAAGATGTGCAATCAGACCTCACACTGCTGTGCTCTCTGCAGCCAGTGTTATGTATGGTCCCTGGAGAGATGTGTAATCAGACCTCACACTGCTGTGTTCTGTGCTCTCTGCAGCCAGTGTTGTGTATTGTCCCTGGAGAGATGTGTAATTAGACCTCACACTGCTGTGCTCTGTGCTCTCTGCAGCCAGTGTTATGTAGTGTCCCTGGAGAGATGTGTAATCAGACCTCACACTGCTGTGCCCTGTGCTCTCTGCAGCCAGTGTTATGTATCATCCCTGGAGAGATGTGTAATCAGACCTCACACTGCTGTGCTCTGTGCTCTCTGCAGCCAGTGTTATGTATTGTCCCTGGAGAGATGTGTAATCAGACCTCACACTGCTGTGCTCTGTGCTCTCTGCAGCCAGTGTTATGTAATGTCCCTGGAGAGATGTGTAATCAGATCTCACACTGCTGTGCTCTGTGCTCTCTGCAGCCAGTGTTATGTATTGTCCCTGGAGAGATGTGTAATCAGACCTCACACTGCTGTGCTCTGTGCTCTCTGCAGCCAGTGTTATGTATTGTCCCTGGAGAGATGTGTAATCAGACCTCACACTGCTGTGCTCTGTGCTCTCTGCAGCCAGTGTTGTGTATTGTCCCTGGAGAGATGTGTAATCAGACCTCACACTGCTGTGCTCTGTGCTCTCTGCAGCCAGTGTTATGTATGGTCCCTGGAGAGATGTGTAATCAGACCTCACACTGCTGTGTAGATCTGCTAGAGTAGATCGTACAGTGTCCTATCTGCAGGCAGCATGTTATAGAGCAGGAGGAGCTGAGCACATTGTACATAGTGTCCTATCTGCAGGCAGCATGTTATAGAGCAGGAGGAGCTAAGCAGGTTGTACATAGTGTCCTATCTGCAGGCAGCATGTTATAGAGCAGGAGGAGCTGAGCAGATTGTACATAGTGTCCTATCTGCAGGCAGCATGTTATAGTGCAGGAGGAGCTGTGAGGATTGTACATAATGTCCTATCTGCAGGCAGCATGTTATAGAGCAGGAGGAGCTGTGAGGATTGTACATAGTGCCCTATCTGCAGGCAGCATGTTATAGAGCAGGAGGAGCTGAGCAGATTGTACATAGTGTCCTATCTGCAGGCAGCATGTTATAGAGCAGGAGGAGCTGAGCAGATTGTACATAGTGTCCTATCTGCAGGCAGCATGTTATAGTGCAGGAGGAGCTGAGCAGATTGTACATAGTGTCCTATCTGCAGGCAGCATGTTATAGAGCAGGAGGAGCTGATTATACATAGTGTCCTATCTGCAGGCAGCATGTTATAGAGCAGGAGGAGCTGAGCAGATTGTACATAGTGTCCTATCTGCAGGCAGCATGTTATAGTGCAGGAGGAGCTGAGCAGATTGTACATAGTGTCCTATCTGCAGGCAGCATGTTATAGAGCAGGAGGAGCTGATTATGCATAGTGTCCTATCTGCAGGCAGCATGTTATAGAGCAGAAAGAGCTGAGCAGATTGTACATAGTGTCCTATCTGCAGGCAGCATGTTATAGAGCAGGAGGAGCTGAGCAGATTGTACATAGTGTCCTATCTGCAGGCAGCGTGTTATAGAGCAGGAGGAGCTTAGCATATTGTACATAGTTTCCTATCTGCAGACAGCATGTTATAGAGCAGGAGGAGCTGAGCAGATTGTACAGTGTCCTATCTGCAGGCAGCATGTTATAGAGCAGAAAGAGCTGAGCACATTGTACATAGTGTCCTATCTGCAGGCAGCATGTTATAGAGCAGGAGGAGCTGTGAGGATTGTACATAGTGCCCTATCTGCAGGCAGCATGTTATAGAGCAGGAGGAGCTGAGCAGATTGTACATAGTGTCCTATCTGCAGGCAGCATGTTATAGAGCAGGAGGAGCTGAGCAGATTGTACATAGTGTCCTATCTGCAGGCAGCATGTTATAGTGCAGGAGGAGCTGAGCAGATTGTACATAGTGTCCTATCTGCAGGCAGCATGTTATAGAGCAGGAGGAGCTGATTATACATAGTGTCCTATCTGCAGGCAGCATGTTATAGAGCAGGAGGAGCTGAGCAGATTGTACATAGTGTCCTATCTGCAGGCAGCATGTTATAGTGCAGGAGGAGCTGAGCAGATTGTACATAGTGTCCTATCTGCAGGCAGCATGTTATAGAGCAGGAGGAGCTGATTATGCATAGTGTCCTATCTGCAGGCAGCATGTTATAGAGCAGAAAGAGCTGAGCAGATTGTACATAGTGTCCTATCTGCAGGCAGCATGTTATAGAGCAGGAGGAGCTGAGCAGATTGTACATAGTGTCCTATCTGCAGGCAGCGTGTTATAGAGCAGGAGGAGCTGAGCATATTGTACATAGTTTCCTATCTGCAGACAGCATGTTATAGAGCAGGAGGAGCTGAGCAGATTGTACAGTGTCCTATCTGCAGGCAGCATGTTATAGAGCAGAAAGAGCTGAGCACATTGTACATAGTGTCCTATCTGCAGGCAGCATGTTATAGAGCAGGAGGAGCTGAGCAGATTGTACATAGTGTCCTATCTGCAGGCAGCATGTTATAGAGCAGGAGGAGCTGAGCAGATTGTACATAGTGTCCTATCTGCAGGCAGCATGTTATAGAGCAGGAGGAGCTGAGCAGATTGTACATAGTGTCCTATCTGCAGGCAGCATGTTATAGAGCAGGAGGAGCTGAGCAGATTGTACATAGTGTCCTATCTGCAGGCAGCGTGTTATAGAGCAGGATGAGCTGAGCAGATTGTACATAGTGTCCTATCTGCAGGCAGCATGTTATAGAGCAGGAGGAGCTGTGCAGATTGTACATAGTTTCCTATCTGCAGACAGCATGTTATAGAGCAGGAGGAGCTGAGCAGATTGTACATAATGTCCTATCTGCAGGCAGCATGTTATAGAGCAGGAGGAGCTGAGCACATTGTACATAGTGTCCTATCTGCAGGCAGCATGTTATAGAGCAGGAGGAGCTGATTATACATAGTGTCCTATCCGCAGGCAGCATGTTATAGAGCAGGAGGAGCATTCCATTTCTCACCGCCATATGACTTCAGGACTATAAAACTGAAAATATTAACAGTACAACAAAAACCTGCAACTTGTAGGGGGGGGGGGGGGGGCAGGAATGCTTTGATGCCACAGATCCAAGAGGAAATAGTGATATGAGCCGGCTCCTTTAACCCGCCAAAAATTGGGATAAAAGTGGTGTGGATTGACTCATTGGCCTGCCAAGAAGAGCCGGACTTCCCATCACTGAGAGGAAGAGAAGTAGATGACGGCCCCTTATAAAGCCAGGAAACAGGAAGGAGGAGGAGAGACCACTGTGGCATCACCCGGCTCAGTAACGTGTAGTGCAGAGACTAAGCTGGAAGCCGCATTCAGCAGTCCAGCTGCACCTTCCCTAACTGGTCAGTAATGTGTCGCCTCTATGCACTTCTCTGGATTGTGTGACAATTACTGAGCAGCTGGTCCTCCTTACACCAGAGATCTGTTTAGTGTGGACCTCCAGAACCGCTCAGAGTCCATGTGCTGGAATCCCGGGTCTCAGCCATAGAGCAGCGGCCACATTGTAGTGCGAGGAGGAATGTGCCGGAGCAGGGAGCCCGTATTCCTCATCCCGGAACGTGTAATGCTACAAATAGTAACAATGAAGTTCTACCTTCTCACATGTGGGTTGTATCTGTTATTCTGATCAGATCCGATTGTATCAGGGCAGACCCAGATCCTGAGGGGTTCACTTACTTTTTCCTGACAGTGGAGTGATGTGAATTTGTTATAGAAAACTTTCAAAGATTCATAAATGATCTAATTTTTTATCTTCTATTTTACAGAGTTAAACCTACCCAAGGTGAGTATTTGTGGTTCTGACCCGTCTGGCTGTCAGTGTGAATGGTGCCCAGATAAGATGTAGCAGAGCTGAGAGTGTTGTGAGGTGCAGAATATCCTGCCGTATAAGGAGGAACATTAGGCGTCGCTTCTCTGCTTTCTGTTACCTCCGCTCATCCAGTTAACGACTTCACTTGCCATAATTATAGGAGGGAGGGCCCCATAGTAGACTTCTAATTGGGGGCCCTATTTACCCTTAACAAAATACATATTTGTACACTGAAACATGTTTATACAATCATATATACACACATTTATATACATACAGCATAAACATCCATGAAGCTTATGCATACCATGTATACATACATAAAGTGCCATACACAGATACAGTATATACACAGACATATAGCATATACATATCATATATACATACATACAGTACCATGTACACCCATAAATCATTTACACAGACATACAGCATATGCACACCATATATACATACATACAGTACCATACATACCCATGCATCATATACACAGACATATAGCATATACACATCATATATACATACATACAGTACCATATACACCCATGCATCATATACACACCATATATACATACATACATACACACACACATACAGTACCATATACAGACATACAGCATATACACAGACATATAGCATAAACATACCATATATACATACATACAGTACCATATACATGCATGTATCATATACACAGACATACAGCATATGCACACCATATATACATACATATAGTACCATACATACCCATGCATCATATACACAGACATATAGCATATACATGCCATATATACATACATACATACATACAGTACCATATACAGACATATAGCATATACACACCATATATACATACATACAGTACCATATACACAGACATACATTATATACACAAATACAGCATATGCGCACCATATATACATACATACAGTACCATACATACCCATGCATCATATACGCAGACATATAGCATATACACATCATATATACATACATACAGTACCATGTACACCCATACATCATTTACACAGACATACAGCATATGCACACCATATATACATAAATACAGTACCATACATACCCATGCATCATATACACAGACATATAGCATATACACATCATATATACATACATACAGTACCATATACACCCATGCATCATATACACACCATATATACATACATACATACACACACACATACAGTACCATATACAGACATACAGCATATACACAGACATATAGCATAAACATACCATATATACATACATACAGTACCATATACATGCATGTATCATATACACAGACATACAGCATATGCACACCATATATACATACATATAGTACCATACATACCCATGCATCATATACACAGACATATAGCATATACACGCCATATATACATACATACATACATACAGTACCATATACAGACATATAGCATATACACACCATATATACATACATACAGTACCATATACACAGACATACATTATATACACAAATACAGCATATGCGCACCATATATACATACATACAGTACCATATATACCCATGCATCATATACACAGACATATAGCATATACACACCATATATACATACATACAGTACCATATACAGACATACAGCATAGACACAGACATACAGCATATACACAACATATATACATACATACAGTACTATATATACCCATACATCATAGACACAGACATACAGCATATACATACCATATATTCATACTTACAGTACCATAAACAGACATCCAGAATATACATAGACATATAGCATATACACACCATATATACATACATAAAGTACCATATACAGGCATACAGCATATGCACACCATTTATAAATACATACAGTGCCATATACAGACATACATCATATACATATGCATACAGCATATACACACCATATAAACATACATACAGCACCATATACACACATGCATCATATACACAGACATACAGCATATACACACCATATATACATACATACAGTACCATATACAGACATACAGCATATACACAGACATATAGCATATACACACCATATATACATATATACATACATACAGTACCATATACAGACATGCATCATTTACACAGACATACAGCATATGCACACCATATATACATAATTACAGTACCATATACACCCATGGATCATATACACAGACATACAGCATATACACACCATATATACATACATACAGTACCATATACACCCATGGATCATATACACTGACATACAGCATATACACATCATATATACATACATACAGTAAAATATACAGACATACAGCATATACACACCATATATATATATATATATATATATATATATATATATACAGTACCATATACACACATGCATCATATACACAGATACACAGCAGATACACACCATATATACATACATACATACATACAGTACCATATACACCCGTGGATCATATACACAGACTTACAGCATATAAACACCATATATACATACATTCATACATACATACATACAGTACCATACACAGACATACAGCATATACACACCATATATACATACTTACAGTACCATATACACCCATGGATCATATACACAGACCTACAGCATATACATACCATATATACATACAGTACCATATACACCCATGCATCATATACACAGAGATACAGCATATACACACCATATATTCATACTTACAGTACCATATATACCCATGCATCATATACTAAGACATACGGCATATACACACCATATATACATACATACATACAGTACCATATACACAGACATACAGCATATACACACCATATATACATACATACAGTACCATACACAGACATACAGCATATACACACCATATATACATACATACAGTACCATGTACAGACATACAGTATATACACAGACATACAGCATATACACACCATAAACACCCATGCATCATATACACAGACCTACAGCATATACACACCATATATACATACATACAGTACCATATACAGACATACAGCATATACACAGACATACAGCATATACACACCATATATACATACATACAGTACCATACATACCCATGCATCATATACACAGACATATAGCATATACACATCATATATACATACATACAGTACCATACACAGACATACAGTATATACACAGACATACAGCATATACATACCATATATACATACATACAGTACCATACACAGACATACAGCATTTACACACCATAAACACCCATGCCTCATATACACAGACATATGCCGTGGCTGCTACCCCTGTAGTTGTGCCCCTTCTTACTAAACTTAATGGCCCAAATTTATTAAAGCCTCTGACCGAGTTTTTTGTTGGACTTGGTTCTTTTTTTGTGCAAACTGCACAGTCATGTAAGAAGTGTCCGGCCACATTTGTGTCACACGTGACCCTTTTGTGGCACGGCTGCACTGAAGGGGCGTCTAGTGCTCAGTCACATCATGTACCAAATTTATCATACATAGCCGGACAATAGTGTGTCGCCCATGGTAAAGGAGCAGCAAGAAAAGTGATGCACCAGATTCATGAGGACTGGGCGCCAGAAATCCTGAACACTACACAGGTAACTGCACATAGTACACCCCCTGCACATAGTACACACCCTGCACACTACACAGGGCACTGCACTTAGTACACACCCTGTACATAGTACACACGACCCTGCACATAGTACACCCCCTGCACATAGTACACCCCCTGCACATAGTACACCCTGCACATAGTACACCCCCAGGACATACATAGTACACCCTGCACATAATAGACACCCTGCAAATAGTACACCCCCTGCACATAGTACACACTGCACATAGTACACAGACCCTGCACATAGTACACACTGCACATAGTACACCCCCTGCACAGAGTACACACCCTGCACACTACACAGGTAACTGCACTTAGTACACACCCTGCACATAGTACACACTGCCCTGCACATAGTACACACTGCACATAGTACAACCCCTGCACATAGTACACCCCCTGCACATAGTACACCCCCTGCACATAGTACACCCACTGCACATAGTACACACTGCACATAGTACACAGACCCTGCACATAGTACACACTGCACATAGTACACCCCCCTGCACATAGTACACACCCCTGCACATATTACACACCCCTGCACAAAGTACACCCCCTGCACATAGTACACCCCCTGCACATAGTACACACCCTGCACACTACACAGGTAACTGCACTTAGTACACACCCTGTACATAGTACACACGACCCTGCACATAGTACACACTGCACATAGTACACCCCCTGCACATAGTACACCCTGTACATAGTACACACGACCCTGCACATAGTACACACTGCACATAGTACACCCCCTGCACATAGTACACCCCCTGCACATAGTACACCCCACTGCACATAGTACACCCACTGCACATACTACACACACTGCACATAGTACACCCTGCACATAGTACAACCCCTGCACATAGTACACACCCTGCCCACTACACAGGGCACTGCACTTAGTACACACCCTGTACATAGTACACACGACCCTGCACATAGTACACCCCCTGCACATAGTACACCCCCTGCACATAGTACACACTGCACATAGTACACAGACCCTGCACATAGTACACACTGCACATAGTACACCCCCTGCACATAGTACACACCCTGCACACTACACAGGTAACTGCACTTAGTACACACCCTGCACATAGTACACACGACCCTGCACATAGTACACACTGCACATAGTACACACTGCACATAGTACAACCCCTGCACATAGTACACCCCCTGCACATAGTACACCCCTTGCACATAGTACACACGACCCTGCACATAGTACACACTGCACATAGTACACACCCTGCACACTACACAGGGCACTGCACTTAGTACACACCCTGCACATAGTGCACACGACCCTGCACATAGTACACCCCCTGCACATAGTACACCCCCTGCACATAGTACACCCCCTGCACATAGTACACCCCCTGCACATAGTACACACTGCACATAGTACACAGACCCTGCACATAGTACACACTGCACATAGTACACCCCCTGCACATAGTACACACCCTGCACACTACACAGGTAACTGCACTTAGTACACACCCTGTACATAGTACACACGACCCTGCACATAGTACACACTGCACATAGTACACCCCCTGCACATAGTACACCCCCTGCACATAGTACACCCCCTGCACATAGTACACCCCCTGCACATAGTGCACACCCTGCACATAGTGCACACCCTGCACATAGTACACACCCTGCACATAGTACACACCCTGCACATAGTACACACTGCACATAGTACACACACCCTGCACATAGTACACACCCAGAATATAGTACACCCCCTGCACATAGTACACATGACCCTGCACATAGTGCACACGACCCTGTACATAGTACACACGACCCTGTACATAGTACACACGACCCTGTACATAGTACACACGACCCTGCATATAGTACACACGACCCTGCATATAGTACACACGACCCTGCATATAGTACACAGGACCCTGCATATAGTACACAGGACCCTGCATATAGTACACAGGACCCTGCATACAGTACACAGGACCCTGCATATAGTACACAGGACCCTGCATATAGTACACAGGACCCTGCATATAGTACACAGGACCCTGCATATAGTACACAGGACCCTGCACATAGTACACACCCCCTTCTCATAGTACACACCCCCTTCTCATAGTACACACCCCCTTCTCATAGTACACACCCCCTTCTCATAGTACACACCCCCTTCTCATAGTACACATCCCCTGCACATAGTACACATCCCCTGCACATAGTACACATCCCCTGCACATAGTACACACCCGGCATATAGTACACCCCCTGCACATTGTACACACCCCTTGCACATTGTACACACCCCCTGCGCATGGTACACACACTGCACATAGTACACACACTGCACATAGTACACCCTGCACATAGTACACACCCCCTGCACATAGTACACACCCCCTATAGTACACCCCCTCTGCACATAGTACACCCCCTCTGCACATAGTACACCCCCCCTGCACATAGTACACCCCCCCTGCACATAGTACACACCCTGCACATAGTACACACCCCCTTCTCATAGTACACATCCCCTGCTCATAGTACACATCCCTTGCACATAGTACACATCCCCTGCACATAGTACACCCCCTGCACATTGTACACACCCCCTGCACATTGTACACACTGCACATAGTACACACCCCTTGCACATAGTACACACCCTCTGCACAGAGTACACACCCTCTGCACAGAGTATACACCCTCTGCACATAGTATACACCCTTCACATAATGCACACTGCACTGTTCTTAGTAAATGTGGGTCATTGTACACTATATTGTCAGGTGGGCGGGTCCTGGGCTAGAGAACACATACTGACCCCACCCAATTGACAATAGTGAAACTAGCTAACATGTGTAATATCTGTGTCGGCATCAGAAGAAGGGTCTATAGATATAAAGCGCTGGAGATGGCGGTGGTGTCGAGGGATGGAGAATCCTTTAACCCTTTCCAGACACAGTCATTTTTGAGTTTTTTTCCTTTCAACCTTCCAGAAGACGAAACTTTCTTATTTCTCCATTTATAAAGCATTAGGTGGAGCATTAGGAGGTTTATTGTTTTGGGGAGAAACTGTTCCCCCATAATAGCTTCATATTCTGTACCTTGTGCCTGAGACAATTCTGAATGTGGTGGGAGACAAAAGCCTCAGATTGTACAGATTTATCTCCCTGACCACAAGAAGAGATGAACATGTCCATGAATCAAGAGGTCCATGAGGGAGAAGGTCCATGAGGGAGAAGGTCCAGGAGGGAGAAGGTCCAGGAGGGAGAAGGTCCAGGAGGGAGAAGGTCCAGGAGGGAGAAGGTCCAGGAGGGAGAAGGTCCAGGAGGGAGAAGGTCCAGGAGGGAGAAGGTCCAGGAGGGAGAAGGTCCAGGAGGGAGAAGGTCCAGGAGGGAGAAGGTCCAGGAGGGAGAAGGTCTATGAGTGAGACGGTCTATGAGTGAGACGGTCTATGAGTGAGACGGTCTATGAGTGAGAAGGTCCATGAGGGAGAAGGTCCAGGAGGGAGAAGGTCCAGGAGGGAGAAGGTCCAGGAGGTAGACGGTCTATGAGTGAGACGGTCTATGAGTAAGAAGGTCCATGAGGGAGAAGGTCCAGGAGGGAGAAGGTCCAGGAGGGAGAAGGTCCAGGAGGGAGAAGGTCCAGGAGGGAGAAGGTCCAGGAGGGAGAAGGTCCAGGAGGGAGAAGGTCCAGGAGGGAGAAGGTCCAGGAGGGAGAAGGTCCAGGAGGGAGAAGGTCCAGGAGGGAGAAGGTCCAGGAGGGAGAAGGTCCAGGAGGGAGAAGGTCCATGAGTGAGACGGTCTATGAGTAAGAAGGTCCATGAGGGAGAAGGTCCATGAGTAAGAAGGTCCATGAGGGAGAAGGTCTATGTCCATGTCATTTAAAAGACAAGAAGTTGTACAAGTCAATAAATGTTTTGGAACCTTCTGCTTGATTTAGATTTGAAAATCCCCCCCATGTTACGATTTTGTGGTAATTTATTTCTTTCTTCTTTTGTTGATCAGTTTATGAAGAAGCCAGTAGGGATTTTCTCCAGATCCGATGAGAGTGATTATTCCTGGCTGAAGACACTTCTGGAATCCCAGGACTTCAGTGTCCGCTCTTGTGTCATCTCCAACACAGACTCTCAGTTCTACAAGGGTTTATCTCAGTGTAAAGTCGGGATCCTGTATCACACCAAGAACAGAGGGAGAATCAATGTGACCGATGTGATGGACTCTCTGTATGATGAGGAGCTGAAGGACCTCTACACAAGACTTGGTAAGAGCTGGGTCTTGTGTATGATGAGGAGCTGAAGGACCTCTACACCAGACTTGGTAAGAGCTGGGTCTTGTGTATGATAAGGAGCTGAAGGACCTCTACACCAGACTTGGTAAGAGCCGGGTCTTGTGTATGATGAGGAGCTGAAGGACCTCTACACTAGACTTGGTAAGAGCTGGGTCTTGTGTATGATGAGGAGCTGAAGGACCTCTACACAAGACTTGGTAAGAGCTGGGTCTTGTGTATGATGAGGAGCTGAAGGACCTCTACACCAGACTTGGTAAGAGCTGGGTCTTGTGTATGATGTGGAGCTGAAGGACCTCTACACCAGACTTGGTAAGAGCTGGGTCCTGTGTATGATGAGGAGCTGAAGGACCTCTACACCAGACTTGGTAAGAGCTGGGTCTTGTATATGATGAGGAGCTGAGGGACCTCTACACCAGACTTGGTAAGAGCTGGGTCTTGTGTATGATGAGGAGCTGAAGGACCTCTACACCAGACTTGGTAAGAGCTGGGTGTTGTATATGATGAGGAGCTGAGGGACCTCTACACCAGACTTGGTAAGAGCTGGGTCTTGTGTATGATGAGGAGCTGAAGGACCTCTACACCAGACTTGGTAAGAGCTGGGTCTTGTGTATGATGAGGAGCTGAAGGACCTCTACACCAGACTTGGTAAGAGCTGGGTCTTGTGTATGATGAGGAGCTTAAGGACCTCTACACCAGACTTGGTAAGAGCTGGGTCTTGTGTATGATGAGGAGCTTAAGGACCTCTACACCAGACTTGGTAAGAGCTGGGTCTTGTGTATGATGAGGAGCTGAAGGACCTCTACACCAGACTTGGTAAGAGCTGGGTCTTGTGTATGATGACCTGAGGTCTAGTAAGAGAAGGAGGATTGTCTGGATGATCCTGAGCTTCCATTCTCCTCAGCTAGACAATTATGTGGATGGTAGTGACGATATATACGTAGGGTTAACTAGTGGACCTATAAACTATATACAGGATGGAATGGGTGACAGTAATGACCTATGTGTGAGGAGCGGAGGCAGGTAAAGGCTCAGTTAGTTTTTGGCTGAAAGCTTTGAAGCTTTTATTGTCACATTGTGAGAACCACGGATGGGAGCAGCGAGGTTGGATGTCCACTTGTGGGACCTCTTGGGATAATCTGCAGCTGTGAGATCTGGGATGTAGTAATCCTCTTCATTATCCTCTGCAGGAAAGAAGAACGTGGTTGTGGTGATTGATGATCTGGAGGACATCAGCGATACCATGAAGAGAAGACTCCTCAGCACTCAGCCCAGCATAGCGTCTCTAGCCCAAGATCTGATACTGGTGAAGAGCGGCTCTCCGGAGGAGAAGATGAGGACAACGAAAGATGCTATGAAAAATCTCTTACGCTGAGCAGCGCCTATAACACCGTGTGCCACATTTACTAAAACAGGGCAGGGTGTACCATGTGCAGTGTGTACTATGTGCAGTGTGTACTATGTTCAGTGTCCTGTGTACTATGTGCAGGGTGTGTACTATGTGCAGGGTGTGTACTATATGCAGGGTGTGTACTATATGCAGGGTGTGTACTATATGCAGGGTGTGTACTATGTGCAGGGTGTACTATGTGCAGTGTGTACTATGTGCAGTGTCCTGTGTACTATGTGCAATGTCCTGTGTACTATGTGCAGGGGGTGTGTACTATGTGCAGGGGGTGTGTACTATGTGCAGGGTGTGTACTATGTGCAGTGTCCTGTGTACTATGTGCAGTGTCCTGTGTACTATGTGCAGTGTCCTGTGTACAATGTGCAGGGTCCTGTGTATTATGTGCAGGGTGTACTATGTGCAGTGTGTACTATGTGCAGTGTGTGTACTATGTGCAGTGTGTGTACTATGTGCAGGGTGTACTATGTGCAGGGTGTACTATGTGCAGTGTCCTGTGTACTATGTGTCTGGTCCTCATGGCACTGGATACGCTACTAATCCTGTAGGTGGGTCAGTTCTATCTGGGCCACACGTTGGGATGAGTCACATAGTATTATGGTTGTGATCTCTCGGTGAGGATAGCGCCAGACACAGCAGATGTCATCTGGACTGATCCTATACAATGTCCTGTGTACCGGGATTGGGCTCAGAACCAGTTGCAGCGTCACCAGATGAGCGGCTTTCCTATATATAACATGGTGGACTATATAATATTGCACACTATGGGGAAAGCTTTTAGGTGTGAAATAAACAAGAAGACACTTTCACCATTGCATATGACATCAGCAGAAACATGCAGTCAGATTGTGGGGGCCACTTACAGATCCCATGAATCTCCCGGAATGGCCCCTCCCTGTGTCTGGGTGATGGAGGGTTATGGCTGATTCTCTCTTGCCCTATAGATCCGTCCTGCGGCCGCAGTCCGTGTGTCTTGTTATTGCCTTGTTAGAGCGGCCACTAATAGGTTCTATGTTCTGCTGAGCCTGATTGTTGTACTTGTCTGGATAATGTTATATAATGTCTATTATTAACCAATAAAAAGATACTTAAAAGAAAGACCCTCAGTGACTGGAGACAAAGGTGGTATAATAACTTCTGATTGGTGCCGAATCTTCTGGTGTCCACAAGTCATAAGATAATGAGACAAGATACAAAGATCTTCTATCAGTATATAGTACCAGAAAACTGGTGCAGACACTTTATAACATGTACAAGATACAAAGATCTTCTATAACAACAAAGTACCAGAAAACTGGTGCAGACACTGTAATAAATATGGCCAACTGTCTCGCTGCTTTGTGTCCTGTTTCTGCCCTGCAGCGCTCACCCCTCACCTCTCGCCTCTCACCCCTTGCCTCTCACAGCTCACCCCTTGCCTCTCACCTCTCGTTTCTCACCCCTCACCTCTCACCTCTCGCCTCTCGCTTCTCGCCTCTCACCTCTCACCTCTCGCCTCTCGCCTCTCACCTCTCACCTCTCACCTCTCGCCTCTCGATTCTCGCCTCTCACCTCTCACCCCTCGCCTCTCACCTCTCACCTCACACCTCTCACCTCTCACATCTCACCCCTCACCTCTCGCCTCTCGATTCTCGCCTCTCACCTCTCACCCCTCGCCTCTCGCCTCTGGCCTCTCACCTCTCACCTCTCACCTCACACCTCTCACCTCTCGCCTCTCACCTCTCACATCACGCCTCTCACCTCTCGCCTCTCACCTCTTCACCCGATTTGCAGCTCCTGGGGATCGTCTTCTCCTCCGGAGCTTTATGATCTTTTTAAACCTTTATCAGAACTTTTCTTTATTTCGCCCTCTTTGACCCCTATAACTTTTTCTCATACAAGTTGTTTTAGGAATTTTTTTCTTTTATTTATTCATCTCTATTTGTGTTTTAGGGAAAGAAAGGTTTACATTTTTAGATTTTGTTAATTTTTTAAAAACCTTTTTCCATTTCTTACTATTTTTGAGCCTCTCAAGCCCTGGGTGCCTGTTCATGTACACAATACCCTGTACATTGCCCCTGTGATGTCCTCCTGTCATGGCGGCTTCTATGACCATCTGTTATAGTATTTCCACAGATGAGACAGAACCGCTGCTCTCTTACCCTCCCGCCATCCACCGACCATCTCCTCGCTCCGCCATTCTGACATGTAAAGGGCCAGACGCGCTGATAAATGGCGCTGGCCGGCTGCCCTTTCTGTTTAAATCACAGCACTTTCCTTTGTCCCCTGCCGGATTTTCATGCCTTGTGCCCTAGAGAAAGCTTTGTTCCTATGCCCTGTGCTGATATTGTGATTTCCTGTTGTGACTCTGGTTCCGTTACTGACTTTGCTCCGGTGCTGCCTGTCCTGATCTCCTGCTACGTCCCCGACTCTGATCCTGTGCCACCTGTCCTGATCTCCTGCTACATCCCCGACTCTGATCCTGTGCCACCTGTCCTGATCTCCTGCTACATCCCTGACTCTGATCCTGTGCTGTCTGTCCTGATCTCCTGCTACATCCCTGACTCTGATCCTGTGCTGTCTGTCCTGATCTCCTGCTACATCCCCGACTCTGATCCTGTGCTGCCTGTCCTGATCTCCTGCTACATCCCCGACTCTGATCCTGTGCCGCCTGCCCTGATCTCCTGCTACATCCCTGACTCTGATCCTGTGCTGCCTGTCCTGATCTCCTGCTACATCCCGACTCTGATCCTGTGCTGCCTGTCCTGATCTCCTGCTACATCCCCGACTCTGATCCTGAGCCGCCTGTCCTGATCTCCTGCTACATCCCTGACTCTGATCCTGTGCTGCCTGTCCTGATCTCCTGCTATATCCCCGACTCTGATCCTGAGCCGCCTGTCCTGATTTCCTGCTACATCCCTGACTCTGATCCTGTGTCACCTGTCCTGATCTGTACATTCCTGACTCTGATCCTGTGCTGCATGTCCTGATCTCCTGCTACATCCCCGACTCTGATCCTGTGCTGCCTGCCTGATCTCCTGCTACATCCCCGACTCTGATCCTGTGCCTCCTGTCCTGATCTCCTGCTATAACCCCGACTCTGATCCTGTGCCACCTGCCCTGATCTCCTGCTACATCCCCGACTCTGATCCTGTGCCACCTGTCCTGATCTCCTGCTACATCCCTGACTCTGATCCTGTGCTGTCTGTCCTGATCTCCTGCTACATCCCTGACTCTGATCCTGTGCTGTCTGTCCTGATCTCCTGCTATAACCCCGACTCTGATCCTGTGCCACCTGTCCTGATCTCCTGCTACATCCCCGACTCTGATCCTGTGCCACCTGTCCTGATCTCCTGCTACATCCCTGACTCTGATCCTGTGCTGTCTGTCCTGATCTCCTGCTACATCCCTGACTCTGATCCTGTGCTGTCTGTCCTGATCTCCTGCTACATCCCCGACTCTGATCCTGTGCTGCCTGTCCTGATCTCCTGCTACATCCCCGACTCTGATCCTGTGCCGCCTGCCCTGATCTCCTGCTACATCCCTGACTCTGATCCTGTGCTGCCTGTCCTGATCTCCTGCTACATCCCGACTCTGATCCTGTGCTGCCTGTCCTGATCTCCTGCTACATCCCCGACTCTGATCCTGAGCCGCCTGTCCTGATCTCCTGCTACATCCCTGACTCTGATCCTGTGCTGCCTGTCCTGATCTCCTGCTATATCCCCGACTCTGATCCTGAGCCGCCTGTCCTGATTTCCTGCTACATCCCTGACTCTGATCCTGTGTCACCTGTCCTGATCTGTACATTCCTGACTCTGATCCTGTGCTGCATGTCCTGATCTCCTGCTACATCCCCGACTCTGATCCTGTGCTGCCTGCCTGATCTCCTGCTACATCCCCGACTCTGATCCTGTGCCTCCTGTCCTGATCTCCTGCTATAACCCCGACTCTGATCCTGTGCCACCTGCCCTGATCTCCTGCTACATCCCCGACTCTGATCCTGTGCCTCCTGTCCTGATCTCCTGCTATAACCCCGACTCTGATCCTGTGCCACCTGCCCTGATTTCCTGCTACATCACCGACTCTGATCCTGTGCCGCCTTTCCTGATCTCCTGCTACATCCCCGACTCTGATCCTGTGCTGCCATCCTGATCTGCTACATCCCCGACTCTGATCCTGTGCCGCCTGTCCTGATCTCCTGCTACATCCCCGACTCTGATCCTGTGCCGCCTGTCCTGATCTGCTACATCCCCGACTCTGATCCTGTGCTGCCATCCTGATCTGCTACATCCCCGACTCTGATCCTGTGCCGCCTGTCCTGATCTCCTGCTACATCCCCGATTCTGATCCTGTGCTGCCTGTCCTGATCTCCTGCTACATCCCCGACTCTGATCCTGTGCCACCTGCCCTGATCTCCTGCTACATCCCTGACTCTGATCCTGTGCTGCCTGTCCTGATCTCCTGCTACATCCCCGACTCTGATCCTGTGCTGCCATCCTGATCTGCTACATCCCCGACTCTGATCCTGTGCCGCCTGTCCTGATCTCCACACGTTGGGATGACTCTGATCCAGTGCTGCCTGTCCTGATCTCCTGCTACATCCCGACTCTGATCCTGTGCTGCCTGTCCTGATCTCCTGCTACATCCCCGACTCTGATCCTGAGCCGCCTGTCCTGATCTCCTGCTACATCCCTGACTCTGATCCTGTGCTGCCTGTCCTGATCTCCTGCTATATCCCCGACTCTGATCCTGTGTCACCTGTCCTGATCTGTACATTCCTGACTCTGATCCTGTGCTGCATGTCCTGATCTCCTGCTACATCCCCGACTCTGATCCTGTGCTGCCTGCCTGATCTCCTGCTACATCCCCGACTCTGATCCTGTGCCTCCTGTCCTGATCTCCTGCTATAACCCCGACTCTGATCCTGTGCCACCTGCCCTGATCTCCTGCTACATCCCCGACTCTGATCCTGTGCCTCCTGTCCTGATCTCCTGCTATAACCCCGACTCTGATCCTGTGCCACCTGCCCTGATTTCCTGCTACATCACCGACTCTGATCCTGTGCCGCCTTTCCTGATCTCCTGCTACATCCCCGACTCAGATCCTGTGCTGCCATCCTGATCTGCTACATCCCCGACTCTGATCCTGTGCCGCCTGTCCTGATCTCCTGCTACATCCCCGACTCTGATCCTGTGCCGCCTGTCCTGATCTGCTACATCCCCGACTCTGATCCTGTGCTGCCATCCTGATCTGCTACATCCCCGACTCTGATCCTGTGCCGCCTGTCCTGATCTCCTGCTACATCCCCGATTCTGATCCTGTGCTGCCTGTCCTGATCTCCTGCTACATCCCTGACTCTGATCCTGTGCCACCTGCCCTGATCTCCTGCTACATCCCTGACTCTGATCCTGTGCTGCCTGTCCTGATCTCCTGCTACATCCCCGACTCTGATCCTGTGCTGCCATCCTGATCTGCTACATCCCCGACTCTGATCCTGTGCCGCCTGTCCTGATCTCCACACGTTGGGATGACTCTGATCCAGTGCTGCCTGTCCTGATCTCCTGCTACATCCCGACTCTGATCCTGTGCTGCCTGTCCTGATCTCCTGCTACATCCCCGACTCTGATCCTGAGCCGCCTGTCCTGATCTCCTGCTACATCCCTGACTCTGATCCTGTGCTGCCTGTCCTGATCTCCTGCTATATCCCCGACTCTGATCCTGTGTCACCTGTCCTGATCTGTACATTCCTGACTCTGATCCTGTGCTGCATGTCCTGATCTCCTGCTACATCCCCGACTCTGATCCTGTGCTGCCTGCCTGATCTCCTGCTACATCCCCGACTCTGATCCTGTGCCTCCTGTCCTGATCTCCTGCTATAACCCCGACTCTGATCCTGTGCCACCTGCCCTGATCTCCTGCTACATCCCCGACTCTGATCCTGTGCCTCCTGTCCTGATCTCCTGCTATAACCCCGACTCTGATCCTGTGCCACCTGCCCTGATTTCCTGCTACATCACCGACTCTGATCCTGTGCCGCCTTTCCTGATCTCCTGCTACATCCCCGACTCTGATCCTGTGCTGCCATCCTGATCTGCTTCATCCCCGACTCTGATCCTGTGCCGCCTGTCCTGATCTCCTGCTACATCCCCGACTCTGATCCTGTGCCGCCTGTCCTGATCTGCTACATCCCCGACTCTGATCCTGTGCTGCCATCCTGATCTGCTACATCCCCGACTCTGATCCTGTGCCGCCTGTCCTGATCTCCTGCTACATCCCCGATTCTGATCCTGTGCTGCCTGTCCTGATCTCCTGCTACATCCCCGACTCTGATCCTGTGCCACCTGCCCTGATCTCCTGCTACATCCCTGACTCTGATCCTGTGCTGCCTGTCCTGATCTCCTGCTACATCCCCGACTCTGATCCTGTGCCGCCGTCCTGATCTGCTACATCCCCGACTCTGATCCTGTGCCGCCTGTCCTGATCTCCTGCTACATCCCCGATTCTGATCCTGTGCTGCCTGTCCTGATCTCGTGCTACATCCCCGACTCTGATCCTGTGCCGCCTGTCCTGATCTCCTGCTACATCCCCGACTCTGATCCTGTGCCACCTGCCCTGATCTCCTGCTACATCCCTGACTCTGATCCTGTGCTGCCTGTCCTGATCTCCTGCTACATCCCCGACTCTGATCCTGTGCTGCCTGTCCTGATCTCCTGCTACATCCCCGACTCTGATCCTGTGCTGCCTGTCCTGATCTCCTGCTACATCCCCGACTCTGATCCTGTGCCACCTGCCCTGATCTCCTGCTACATCCCTGACTCTGATCCTGTGCTGCCTGTCCTGATCTCCTGCTACATCCCGACTCTGATCCTGTGCTGCCTGTCCTGATCTCCTGCTACATCCCCGACTCTGATCCTGAGCCGCCTGTCCTGATCTCCTGCTACATCCCTGACTCTGATCCTGTGCTGCCTGTCCTGATCTCCTGCTATATCCCCGACTCTGATCCTGAGCCGCCTGTCCTGATTTCCTGCTACATCCCCGACTCTGATGCTGAGCCGCCTGTCCTGATCTCCTGCTACATCCCCGACTCTGATGCTGAGCCGCCTGTCCTGCTCTCCTGCCTGTCTGTGTCTACAATTCTGCTCAACGTCTTGGCTGCCACCGCGGACAAAGTTGGACCTGTGGAATGACCTGGTGGTACCACGCCGCAGCAAATCCAACCTGCTTTGCGCTGGGCTCTGGTGAAAACCGGGTGCCCTTAGACTCCGCTCCCAGGTGTCGGCTTGTGTCATCGTCCACGTTGGTCCACTACCCCTGGAGTCTGACAACAGCTGATATACACATATAATAAACCTTGTCTTAATGTTAGTTCCTTACAGTATGAGAGACCCCACAAGAGCAGAGAAGGGGTTTAATGGGGGTTTTGGTGATGGTGGATTCCATTTAAAAGAAGATGTTTGTGAAATATCGGGTCACATTTGTGCCCAGAGAGGATGTAAACTATTGTTTTTGCAACATCCCCCATCGCCTTTTCTCATGGCCTGGAGCGGAGTGGCCTAGAGCACGCTGATGTCACGGTGCTTGGTATGGGGACCGAGGGCTGATGTCGCGGTGCTTGGTATGAGGACCGGAGGGCTGTCCTACAGCCTGGCAACTCTCCATTAGGTGGTGTGTGCAAGAAATAGGGAGGGAGAGGCTGATGTACTGGTTCTCCCTGGGGCAACCCCTTAGTGTCTGTAAGATAAGCCCCTGGGTAATGGATGGGGAGCCCGTGGTGGTAACAGCCATATCCAGGGATCATACGGAGGTAACGCTGTGCAAATCAACTTACAGTTCTTTATTCAACAGTAGGCAATGGTCCAAAACAATTAACATAGGATTCTGGCTACTGGAGTGGTCATGGAGAGAGGTCCGCAGGGATATTGCACCAGCCTGGTAGTAGATGCAGGCTGGCATAGTTGAGGTGGAGCTGTGTCCAAGTTGTGGAAACTGCAGCTCTGGGCTAGAGTCTCCAGACTCACCCCAAGTGTCAGGCAGTAGGCCTGAGGCACTATGAGTTCCTCGGATTGGTATCTGGCAGCACTGAGGGTGAGCTGCACACACTGGCTCCTCACTGAGACCTTAGACCATGTGCTTCCACCCAGCAGAGGTATTTATACTCCCCCTGGTCAGGTGGTCACACCTCTCCAATCACACGCCAGATAACAATACAGCCACATCATTGGATAATTACTTACACCAACTTAACTGTTGCCTTTCCGGGCAATATTTACAGCTGCATGCTATATCCAGATTCTAGAACCTTCCTAGAAAGGTGATCAATCTCCCTAACAGCTCCTGACCCGAGGAGGGCGCTATTCATAACTACCCACCTGTCTATGCATTGGCCGGGGTGTTGTATTTTCTTTTCCAAAACGTCAGAAGTTTCCACCACCATCTACTCTCCTCTCTTCTCCTTTCTTCTTCCTTTCTTTCTTCTTCCTTTTTTTCTTCCTCTTGTCTCCACTTGTGTTTTTCCTGCTCCAGGTCGGCCTGGTATATGTAATTTAGTAGGAACTTCCTGCGCTGCACCCGCTGGGCCCGGGGGCCTCTCTCCTCGTTCAGGGAGGAGGTGACACATTCCAGGGCCTTGGTAAGGATCTTCAGGATGTCCTCGGTTTTCCCCTGCGCCGGGCTGTGGTCTTGCCTGGTGAAGTTCTCTATGGCTATAATTTCCTTGGCTCCCAGAGACCTGAACATTTCTTTCATATTTTTGACAATACCGCGTTCTCTCTTGGTGATGACGACGATGGGGACGATTCCTGCAGGAGACAGAGAAGTGAGAAGATAGATATAAGACGCTGTCCCTATAGTTCAAGGCGATTTACAGAACTTTGTGTTATTGCAGAGAGATTGCCCTGGCACAGAGAGGGGGGAACTCAGGCCGGGACAAATGTGGGGCCCTGGGCAAATGCCCACTATGCCTATCCATAGCGCCGGCCCTGAACTCAGACCATCTTCTCCAGCGACACTGGATCTACCTGTATTTTGTCTACGTTGTCTCTATGGCCATTGGTAAAGGTAAAAGGTCTATGTTTCAATGATATCAAACATAATCCACATCCACAGCCGAGGTATGAGGCATTCTGCCGGGGGAAGCACTGTGGGGAGGTGAGATGTATGCTGGGAATGTTGGGAGGTGAGATATATCCTGGGAATGTTGGGAGGTGAGATGTATCCTGGGAAAGTTGGGAGGTGAGATGTATCCTGGGAAAGTTGGGAGGTGAGATGTATCCTGGGAAAGTTGGGAGGTAAAATGTATCCTGGGAATGTTGGGAGGTGAAATGTATCCTGGGAATGTTGGGAGGTGAGATATATCCTGGGAATGTTGGGAGGTGAGATGTATCCTGGGAAAGTTGGGAGGTGAGATGTATCCTGGGAAAGTTGGGAGGTGAGATGTATTCTGGGAAAGTTGGGACGTGAGATATATCCTGGGAAAGTTGGGAGGTGAGATGTATGCTGGGAAAGTTGGGAGGTGAAATGTATTCTGGGAAAGTTGGGAGGTGAAATGTATCCTGGGAAAGTTGGGAGGTGAAATGTATCCTGGGAAAGTTGGGAGGTGAGATGCATGCTGGGAAAGTTGGGAGGTGACATGTATCCTGGGAAAGTTGGGAGGTGAGATGTATCCTGGGAAAGTTGGGAGGTGAGATGTATCCTGGGAATGTTGGGAGGTGAGATGTATCCTGGGAAAGTTGGGAGTTGAGATGCATGCTGGGAAAGTTGGGAGGTGAGATGTATCCTGGGAAAGTTGGGAGGTGAGATGCATGCTGGGAAAGTTGGGAGGTGAGATGCATGCTGGGAAAGTTGGGAGGTGAGATGCATGCTGGGAAAGTTGGGAGGTAAGATGTATCCTGGGAAAGTTGGGAGGTGAGATGTATCCTGGGAAAGTTGGGAGGTGAGATGCATGCTGGGAAAGTTGGGAGATGAGATGCATGCTGGGAAAGTTGGGAGGTGAGATGCATGCTGGGAAAGTTGGGAGGTAAGATGTATCCTGGGAAAGTTGGGAGTTGAGATGCATGCTGGGAAAGTTGGGAGGTGAGATGCATGCTGGGAAAGTTGGGAGGTGAGATGCATGCTGGGAAAGTTGGGAGGTGAGATGCATGCTGGGAAAGTTAAACTCATCTTCTGTTTTTGTGTTCTCCAGTTCTTTATCCTTCTTCCATGTGAGGCTCCTCTCTCTATCCTTTATTATACTGGAATGTTCTACTCATCCCTTAATCTTATGGGAAATGCATTAAGACTGGCGGAGACTATAGTAAATCTGAGGGGCCCCGGCGTTCACACCTCTGACCACCCCAACGGGCCCCAATGTGTTATTGGAGTGGGAGAAGCCGGTGAAGTGTCCGGGAGGCGGAGACCTATGAGCCTGTTCTGGACTGGGGGAGGAGGGGAATGAAGGTCTTCCTCGTGGTACCTGTCATTTTGTAACAGTTTTCTATCAGTTCCTTCATTTCTTCCTTCTCTTCCTCTGGAAGTATATGTTCCACACTGAAAACATGAAAGTGAATATCAGTTAATAAGACATTTTAGAAGGAACAATGATCTCCTTGCAGGCGTCTGACAGAGCGAGGAGCCAGGGCTGATCCAAGATCACACACATGTATATCCCTACGAGAGGGAGGGGCATCAATGGAGGGAAAATGACATGAAAGGTCACATAAGGGCAATGTCTCTCCAGCCGTACACCTGAAAGGGAACCTGTCAGCAGGGACCTCATGCTCACTACAGACAGACCATCGCCCCTGCAGTGCACATCTGTCCTTCTGCTTCTGTATGGTCGGAAGGACACTGCGGTAATGGGGAAGATTATACATAAGACAGGAGGGGGGATGATTGGATGGAAGCCCAGAATCTGGGAAGTTAGTGAGGGATCAAATAAGAAAAAATGCAGCCTACAATATGATAAACGAGACAAGGAGGACGGTAAGAAAGATCGGAAGAATATATAATACCTTACTATATACAATCCCCCTATATACAGTCATAGGTAAAATAATAACATTGAACTCACCTTCCTTCGTTCCCCCGATGCGCACCGTCCTCCTCTTCCCTCGCGGTATCAGGGTGGATATCGGATGTAAACAAAGATGGGCACGCCCCAGACTACAGGCTGCAGACATCGCACACAGCACCGCCAGCAGCAGGGCGCCGCCATCTTTATTTACATCCGCATTATTGTTCCCTCGCTCTGCCATAGACTGATTCAGGGCACATTGCGGGATTCGGCCCAGGGAGCCCAGAGCCAAATACACTATTGGCGATTCGGGCAGTCAACAGTTTTCCCCTTTAAGGGCAAAGTGGTGGGGGCCCTGGGGCTCGCGCCCCGTGCGCCCCCACCCTATTATCCGGCCCTGTATAGTGTGGAAAGGTAATTCAGGACACATTTACGTTGTGCTTCCGTTTTTGTATTCCAACAGAAAATGAGAAGGCTGTAAAACAATGGGAAGATTCATTACGGCTTCTCCGACAGTTTTCTGGTTTTGTTTTGGTTTAACACGATGTGTTTTGTGTTTGTTGTAGAAATCCGTCCATCTGATGGTAAACAGAAGCAGTTCCCTTCCATGTGTTATAATAGCAAATACCGTGCTGCAGCTGCCATTATTCATGGTGTTCAGAATGTGGAGCTGGATACAAATGGTTGTGTGATACAATCTCATGCCGGGCGGAGGGCGGGGACGTCATGTGATCCGTCTGACTAATGTAACAATATGAAGCTATTTAGTTTGTACATTGTCATTTTTTATTTTGTGTGTGTGAAGATATATAAAAAGATATAAAAAGACTGAAGGATCATTTTAAATATTGTAATTAAAGACTTTGGGGCAGATTTACTTACCCGGTCCATTCGCGATCCAGCGGCGTGTTCTCTGCGCTGTATTCGGGTCCGGCCGGGATTTATTAAGGCAGTTCCTCCGATGTCCACCAGGTGGCGCTGCTGCGCTGAAAAGCATCGGAATACACCGAGCCGGGCTGACTAAAGGTAAGTGCAAGCTCCGCAACAGATTTTTTGTTTTAAATGCAGCGGTTTTTCCGAATCCGTCGGGTTTTCATTTGGCCACGCCCCCCGATTTCCGTCGCGTGCATGCCAGCGCCGATGCGCCACAATCCGATCGCGTGCGTCAAAATTCCGGGGCAATTCAGGGGAAATCGTCGCAAATCGGAAATATTCGGGTAACATGTCGGGAAAACGTGAATCGGGCCCTTAGTAAATGACCCCCTTTGTGTGACCCCGTTGTCTAATCAGTGACCCCTCACCTGTGCACCAGGATGGGGACAATGAAGTCGGAGTAGTTCGGGTCCAGGTCGGCATCCTCCAGCTTGTCCATCACCTCTGAGTAGTTCTTCTTCCACTCCACCTCTTCTCCAATGGGGATAAAGTTCCCTGGAAATGGCAGAATATACAAAACGTAAAAGTGTCAGGAAATGAGCGACACAAGTTATGAGTAAGGGGGGTTACAGACGGGTCTAACACCCCAATGTGATCACAGGGATCTGCAGCTTCCTCCCATCATCTCATGATTAGGAGCCCTGACCACAGTATAACATCATCTGCGCCAGGAGCGAGGGATCCAGGGTCCTGTATGTTCCATATTCTGCACAGGAACATGTAATGAAATCACAGATCCTCCACCTATAAGAGAGGGACAGGAAAGGGGGGGGGGGAATATCTTCTTTTAGATTTTCTGGGGTACAAGAATCGGGGGGCGGCTGTGGTTCAGTTGTTTTGCAGTATATTGTACCACTTAGTATTCACGCACAACCAAGAGGTCTAAGAATAACAAGAATAATTATAAAAAACTATAAAAATCTAATTAAGAATACACAACCTCTCCCTATATCAAATATACGAGGCATCACCAGGGAAACAGTGCAGAGAGGGAGGGCACATAACAAGCCCCATTACCAGTGATTTTTAGGCTTTTCTGCCCACATCCATCGCACCAAAAGTGGCCTCCGGGGCAGACAAGTGAGCGGTGTGGGCGGAGGCGAAGGAGCGCAACCAGAAAGGCGCTGGTTCCTATAGCTAAAAACCTCCTCCAGGTGATGTCTGGTCTACACGGAGACCCTTCCAGTTCTACCGAGAGGGAAGAACAAACCAGTCGGGGTGCAAAATGTCAGACTTAATGGGGCTCATTTCTGTTGGACTGTAGGTTCTTTTTGGTGCTCAGTCGGACCGTGCACCAGATTTATCATGCAAAGTCCGACAGAACTGAGTTGCACGACCCATGTTAAAGGTGCACTAGTAAGTGGTCAGTGTTGGGGGCAGACAACCGCAAAGGATCATGGGAAAAGATTTTTTCACTCTCAGCCAAGAAACTTTTTTATTGAAGTCATTTTTTTTAAATGAGCCACAATATGCAAACACTGGACAAATACTATAGAAACACATCCATTAATTATTGCTTTTCCTCATCAGTCGTCGTGGTACTCACCCAGTTGGGCGTAGATCTCGGCTCTCTGGAAGTTGTTCTCCTTGCTGTACCCCCTGTTGTCCACCAGGGTGATGTTCTCGGTGAGCTTGTAGGCTTTCCTTATGGTGGTCACGGCTCCATGATCTTGTCTTTCTCCGGCTTCTGCGTGTTCTATAAATTCTTCCTCATGGATCACGTACTTACAGGAGTTGATGAAGGAAGATTTTCCATGACCGTTGTAACCAAAGAGCTGCAGCAGGACCCGTGTGTAGCCCTGGTTACCTCGAGGTCCTCCATCCAGGGAGAAGCTGAGGATGTGTGCCCGGAGCTGCTGGTTGTCCATTCCTTACAGATGTCTCCCCTCTGGATATTCTTGGATATATTTAGTGCGGTCAGACTCCCGGTCCCTCCCTCGTGTTACTTCCTGCTCCTGGATACTTTCACTTTAGCTTTTAGATTCCGGGAATAGGAATGCGAGTTCTATGAAATAGAAACTAAGTCTCCAGGATTATCTTATTGATGTGATCACCCATGGGTGCTCTGTGACATACAATGAGAGGGGTATCCTATGCACACGGCCCAATTTCCACCAGTTTTGGTGTATTTCTGCCCTGCATGCCAGTATGGGTGCGGTGGGATGAGGAACAGAATGGACAGGGGGTAGGTGGCCAGCTGCCATATTTACTATAGTCTCCACCGGACTGGCGTAGAGTACAGCTGAAATCTCTGCCGCCCACAGAGCTTACATGTAGTTAGTGTCCAGAGCCAGTGGCCCACATTTACTAAGAGCAGTGTGTGCTATGTGCAGTGTGTACTATGTGCAGTGTGTACTATGCACATGGTGTACTATGTGCAGGGTGTGTACTATATGCAAGGTGTGTACTATATGCAGGTTGTGTACTATGTGCAGGGGGTGTACTATGTGCAGGATGTGTACTATGTGCAGGATGTGTACTATGTGCAGTGTGTACTATGTGCAGGGTGTGTACTATGTGCAGGATGTTTATTATGTGCAGTGTGTACTATGTGCAGGGTGTGTACTATGTGCAGTGTGTACTATGTGCAGGGTGTGTACTATGTGCAGGGGGTGTACTATGTGCAGGGTGTACTATGTGCAGGGTGTGTACTATATGCAGGTTGTGTACTATGTGCAGGGGGTGTACTATGTGCAGGTGGTGTACTATGTGCAGGGGGTGTACTGTGTGCAGGGTGTGTACTATGTGCAGGGTGTGTACTATGTGGAGGGTGTGTACTATGTGCAGGGGGTGTACCATGTGCAGGGGGTGTACCATGTGCAGGGGGTATACCATGTGCAGGGTGTGTACTATGTGCAGGGGGTGTACTATGTGAAGTGTGTACTATGTGCAGTGTGTACTATGTGCAGTGTGTGCTATATGCAGTGTGTACTATGTGCAGGGTGTGTACTTTGTGCAGGGGGGTGTACTATGTGCAGGGTGTGTACTATATGCAGTGTGTACTATGTGCAGGGGGTGTACTATGTGCAGGGGGTGTACTATGTGCAGGGGGTGTACTATGTGCAGGGGGTGTACTATGTGCAGGGGGTGTACTATGTGCAGGGTGTACTATGTGCAGGGTGTGTACTTTGTGCAGGGGGTGTACTATGTGCAGGGTGTGTACTATGTGCAGGGTGTGTACTAGGTGCAGGGTGTGTACTAGGTGCAGGGTGTGTACTATGTGCAGGGTGTGTATTATGTGCAGGGTGTACTATGTGCAGGGTGTGTACTTTGTGCAGGGGGGTGTACTATGTGCAGGGTGTGTACTATATGCAGGGTGTACTATGTGCAGTGTCCTGTGTGCTATGTGCAGGGTGTACTATATGCAGTGTGTACTATGTGCAGTGTGCTGTGTACTATGTGCAGGGGGTGTACTATGTGCAGTGTGTACTATGTGCAGGGTGTGTACTATGTGCAGGATGTGCAATATGTGCAGGGGGTGTACTATGTGCAGTGTGTACTATGTGCAGGGTGTGTACTAGGTGCAGTGTGTACTATGTGCAGGGGTTGTACTATGTGCAGTGTGTACTATGTGCAGGGGTTGTACTATGTGCAGTGTCATGTGTACTATGTGCAGGGGGTGTACTATGTGCAGTGTGTACTATGTGCAGGGTGTACTATGTGCAGTGTGTACTATGTGCAGTGTGTACTATGTGCAGGGGTTGTACTATGTGCAGTGTCATGTGTACTATGTGCAGGGTGTACTATGTGCAGGGTGTGTACTATATGCAGGTTGTGTACTATGTGCAGGGGGTGTACTATGTGCAGGTGGTGTACTATGTGCAGGGGGTGTACTGTGTGCAGGGTGTGTACTATGTGCAGGGGGTGTACTATGTGGAGGGTGTGTACTATGTGCAGGGGGTGTACCATGTGCAGGGGGTGTACCATGTGCAGGGGGTATACCATGTGCAGGGTGTGTACTATGTGCAGGGGGTGTACTATGTGAAGTGTGTACTATGTGCAGTGTGTACTATGTGCAGTGTGTGCTATATGCAGTGTGTATTATGTGCAGGGTGTGTACTTTGTGCAGGGGGGTGTACTATGTGCAGGGTGTGTACTATATGCAGTGTGTACTATGTGCAGGGGGTGTACTATGTGCAGGGGGTGTACTATGTGCAGGGGGTGTACTATGTGCAGGGGGTGTACTATGTGCAGGGTGTACTATGTGCAGGGTGTGTACTTTGTGCAGGGGGTGTACTATGTGCAGGGTGTGTACTATGTGCAGGGTGTGTACTAGGTGCAGGGTGTGTACTAGGTGCAGGGTGTGTACTATGTGCAGGGTGTGTATTATGTGCAGGGTGTACTATGTGCAGGGTGTGTACTTTGTGCAGGGGGGTGTACTATGTGCAGGGTGTGTACTATATGCAGGGTGTACTATGTGCAGTGTCCTGTGTGCTATGTGCAGGGTGTACTATATGCAGTGTGTACTATGTGCAGTGTGCTGTGTACTATGTGCAGGGGGTGTACTATGTGCAGTGTGTACTATGTGCAGGGTGTGTACTATGTGCAGGATGTGCAATATGTGCAGGGGGTGTACTATGTGCAGTGTGTACTATGTGCAGGGTGTGTACTAGGTGCAGTGTGTACTATGTGCAGGGGTTGTACTATGTGCAGTGTGTACTATGTGCAGGGGTTGTACTATGTGCAGTGTCATGTGTACTATGTGCAGGGGGTGTACTATGTGCAGTGTGTACTATGTGCAGGGTGTACTATGTGCAGTGTGTACTATGTGCAGTGTGTACTATGTGCAGGGGTTGTACTATGTGCAGTGTCATGTGTACTATGTGCAGGGTGTACTATGTGCAGGGTGTGTACTATATGCAGGTTGTGTACTATGTGCAGGGGGTGTACTATGTGCAGGTGGTGTACTATGTGCAGGGGGTGTACTGTGTGCAGGGTGTGTACTATGTGCAGGGGGTGTACTATGTGGAGGGTGTGTACTATGTGCAGGGGGTGTACCATGTGCAGGGGGTGTACCATGTGCAGGGGGTATACCATGTGCAGGGTGTGTACTATGTGCAGGGGGTGTACTATGTGAAGTGTGTACTATGTGCAGTGTGTACTATGTGCAGTGTGTGCTATATGCAGTGTGTATTATGTGCAGGGTGTGTACTTTGTGCAGGGGGGTGTACTATGTGCAGGGTGTGTACTATATGCAGTGTGTACTATGTGCAGGGGGTGTACTATGTGCAGGGGGTGTACTATGTGCAGGGGGTGTACTATGTGCAGGGGGTGTACTATGTGCAGGGGGTGTACTATGTGCAGGGTGTACTATGTGCAGGGTGTGTACTTTGTGCAGGGGGTGTACTATGTGCAGGGTGTGTACTATGTGCAGGGTGTGTACTAGGTGCAGGGTGTGTACTAGGTGCAGGGTGTGTACTATGTGCAGGGTGTGTATTATGTGCAGGGTGTACTATGTGCAGGGTGTGTACTTTGTGCAGGGGGGTGTACTATGTGCAGGGTGTGTACTATATGCAGGGTGTACTATGTGCAGTGTCCTGTGTGCTATGTGCAGGGTGTACTATATGCAGTGTGTACTATGTGCAGTGTGCTGTGTACTATGTGCAGGGGGTGTACTATGTGCAGTGTGTACTATGTGCAGGGTGTGTACTATGTGCAGGATGTGCAATATGTGCAGGGGGTGTACTATGTGCAGTGTGTACTATGTGCAGGGTGTGTACTAGGTGCAGTGTGTACTATGTGCAGGGGTTGTACTATGTGCAGTGTGTACTATGTGCAGGGGTTGTACTATGTGCAGTGTCATGTGTACTATGTGCAGGGGGTGTACTATGTGCAGTGTGTACTATGTGCAGGGTGTACTATGTGCAGTGTGTACTATGTGCAGTGTGTACTATGTGCAGGGGTTGTACTATGTGCAGTGTCATGTGTACTATGTGCAGGGGGTGTACTATGTGCAGTGTCCTGTGTGCTATGTGCAGGGTGTACTATATGCAGTGTGTACTATGTGCAGTGTCCTGTGTACTATGTGCAGGGGGTGTACTATGTGCAGTGTGTACTATGTGCAGGGTGTGTACTATGTGCAGGGTGTGTACTATGTGCAGGGTGTGTACTATGTGCAGGGGTTGTACTATGTGCAGTGTCATGTGTACTATGTGCAGCGGGTGTACTATGTGCAGTGTGTACTATGTGCAGGGGGTGTACTATGTGCAGGGGGTGTACTATGTGCAGTGGTGTACTATGTGCAGGGGGTGTACTATGTGCAGGGTGTACTATGTGCAGGGGATGTACTATGTGCAGGGTCCTGTGTACTATGTGCAGGGGGTGTGTGTACTATGGGCAGTGTGTACTATGTGCAGGGTGTACTATGTGCAGGGGGTGTGTGTACTATGGGCAGTGTGTACTATGTGCCGGGTGTACTATGTGCAGGGTGTGTGTGTACTATGTGCAGTGTCCTGTGTACTATGTGCAGGGTGTGTACTATGTGCAACGTGTGTACTATGTGCAGTGTGTACTATGTGCTGTGTGTACTATGTGCAGTGTCCTGTGTACTATGTGCAGGGGGTGTGTACTATGTGCAGGGGGTGTACAATGTGCGGGGGGTGTACTATGTGCAGGGTGTGTACTATGTGCAGGGTGTGTACTATGTGCAGGGTGTGTACTATGTGCAGGGGTTGTACTATGTGCAGTGTCATGTGTACTATGTGCAGGGGGTGTACTATGTGCAGTGTGTACTATGTGCAGGGGGTGTACTATGTGCAGGGGGTGTACTATGTGCAGTGGTGTACTATGTGCAGGGGGTGTTCTATGTGCAGGGTGTGTACTATGTGCAGGGTGTGTACTATGTGCAGGGTGTGTACTATGTGCAGGGGTTGTACTATGTGCAGTGTCATGTGTACTATGTGCAGGGGGTGTACTATGTGCAGTGTGTACTATGTGCAGGGGGTGTACTATGTGCAGGGGGTGTACTATGTGCAGTGGTGTACTATGTGCAGGGGGTGTACTATGTGCAGGGGGTGTACTATGTGCAGGGGGTGTACTATGTGCAGTGGTGTACTATGTGCAGGGGGTGTACTATGTGCAGGGTGTACTATGTGCAGGGGATGTACTATGTGCAGGGTCCTGTGTACTATGTGCAGGGGGTGTGTGTACTATGGCAGTGTGTACAATGTGCAGGGTGTACTATGTGCAGGGGGTGTGTGTACTATGGGCAGTGTGTACTATGTGCAGGGTGTACTATGTGCAGGGGGTGTGTGTACTATGGGCAGTGTGTACTATGTGCAGGGGGTGTACTATGTGCAGGGGGTGTGTGTACTATGGGCAGTGTGTACTATGTGCAGTGTGTACTATGGGCAGTGTGTTCTATGTGCAGTGTGTTCTATGTGCAGGGTGTACTATGTGCTGGGTGTACTATGTGCAGGGGGTGTACTATGTGCAGGGTCCTGTGTACTATGTGCAGGGGGTATGTGTACTATGGCAGTGTGTACTATGTGCAGGGGGTGTGTGTACTATGGGCAGTGTGTACTATGTGCAGGGTGTACTATGTGCAGGGGGTGTGTGTACTATGGGCAGTGTGTACTATGTGCAGGGTGTACTATGTGCAGGGGGTGTGTGTACTATGGGCAGTGTGTACTATGTGCAGGGGGTGTACTATGTGCAGGGGGTGTGTGTACTATGGGCAGTGTGTACTATGTGCAGTGTGTACTATGGGCAGTGTGTACTATGTGCAGTGTGTTCTATGTGCAGGGTGTACTATGTGCTGGGTGTACTATGTGCAGGGGGTGTACTATGTGCAGGGTCCTGTGTACTATGTGCAGGGGGTGTGTGTACTATGGCAGTGTGTACTATGTGCAGGGTGTACTATGTGCAGGGGGTGTGTGTACTATGGGCAGTGTGTACTATGTGCAGGGTGTACTATGTGCAGGGGGTGTGTGTACTATGGGCAGTGTGTACTATGTGCAGGGTGTACTATGTGCAGGGGGTGTGTGTACTATGGGCAGTGTGTACTATGTGCAGTGTGTACTATGGGCAGTGTGTACTATGTGCAGTGTGTTCTATGTGCAGGGTGTACTATGTGCTGGGTGTACTATGTGCAGGGTGTGTACTATGTGCAGGGTGCACAAAGAATAATATCTGATATATATATATATATATATATATATATATATATATATATATACTGTATCTCCTGTATACTGTGTGTATATACTGTATTCCTCCTGTATACTGAGTATATACTGTATCTCCTGCATGCTGTGTAAATACTGTATCTCTCCTGTATACTCTGTGTATATAATATATACTTGGTCGCTGTCTCCTTCCTGTTTTCTGGTTTATTTTTGCTGCTTAGAACTGAAAATGAAAGTAAAAAGAAAAACAAACTGCGAAGAGAAGGAGAAGAGAAGAGAAGGATCTACAGGTCAGTGATCAGAGAAATCTATAAAAAGAGGGACACAGGAGCCAAATGTTGTATAGAGAGGAGATCTCATAACTGTATATAGAGAGGAGATCTCATAACTGTATATATAGAGAGGAGATCCCATAACTGTATATAGAGAGGAGATCCCATAACTGTATATATAGAGAGGAGATCCCATAACTGTATATAGAGAGAGGAGATCCCATAACTGTATATAGAGAGGAGATCCCATAACTGTATATAGAGGAGATCCCATAACTGTATATAGAGAGGAGAGATTCCATAAATATATATATAGACGAGATCCCATAACCGTATATAGAGAGAGGAGATCCCATAACTGTATATATAGAGAGGAGATCCCATAACTGTATATAGAGAGGAGATCCCATAACTGTATATAGAGGAGATCCCATAACTGTATATAGAGAGGAGAGATTCCATAACTATATATAGAGAGGAGATCCCATAACTGTATATAGAGAGAGGAGATCCCTTAACTGTATATAGAGAGGAGAGATCCCATAACTGTATATAGAGAGGAAATCCCATAACTATATATATAGAGGAGATCCCATGACTGTATATAGAGAGGAGATCCCATAACTGTATATAGAGAGGAGATCTCATAACTGTATATAGAGAGGAGATCCCATAACTGTATATAGAGGAGATCCCATAACTATATATAGAGAGGAGATCCCATAACTGTATATAGAGAGGAGATCCCATAACTGTATATAGAGAGGAGATCCCATAACTATATATATAGAGAGGAGATCCCATAACTGTATATAGAGAGGAGATCCCATAACTATATATAGAGAGGAAATCCCATAACTGTATATATAGAGAGGAGATCCCATAACTGTATATAGAGAGGAGATCCCATAACTGTATATAGAGAGGAGATCCCATAACTGTATATAGAGAGAGGAGATCCCATAACTGTATATATAGAGAGAGGAGATCCCATAACTGTATATATAGAGAGAGGAGATCCCATAACTGTATATAGAGAGGAGATCTCATAACTGTATATAGAGAGGAGATCCCATAACTGTATATAGAGAGGAGATCCCATAACTGTATATAGAGAGGAGATCCCATAACTGTATATATAGAGAGAGGAGATCCCATAACTGTATATAGAGAGGAGATCTCATAACTGTATATAGAGAGGAGATCCCATAACTGTATATAGAGGAGATCCCATAACTATATATAGAGAGGAGAGATTCCATAACTATATATAGAGAGGAGATCCCATAACTGTATATAGAGAGAGGAGATCCCATAACTGTATATAGAGAGGAGAGATCCCATAACTGTATATAGAGAGGAAATCCCATAACTATATATATAGAGGAGATCCCATGACTGTATATAGAGAGGAGATCCCATAACTGTATATAGAGAGGAGATCTCATAACTGTATATAGAGAGGAGATCCCATAACTGTATATAGAGGAGATTCCATAACTATATATAGAGAGGAGATCCCATAACTGTATATAGAGAGGAGATCCCATAACTGTATATAGAGAGGAGATCCCATAACTATATATAGAGAGGAGATCCCATAACTGTATATAGAGAGGAGATCCCATAACTATATATAGAGAGGAAATCCCATAACTGTATATATAGAGAGGAGATCCCATAACTGTATATAGAGAGGAGATCCCATAACTGTATATAGAGAGGAGATCCCATAACTGTATATATAGAGAGAGGAGATCCCATAACTGTATATAGAGAGGAGATCTCATAACTGTATATAGAGAGGAGATCCCATAACTGTATATAGAGAGGAGATCCCATAACTGTATATAGAGAGGAGATCCCATAACTGTATATAGAGAGGAGAGATTCCATAACTATATATAGAGAGGAGATCCCATAACTGTATATAGAGAGGAGAGATTCCATAACTATATATAGAGAGGGGATCCCATAACTATATATAGAGAGGAGATCCCATAACTGTATATATAGAGGAGATCCCATGACTGTATATAGAGAGGAGATCCCATAACTGTATATAGAGAGGAGATCTCATAACTGTATATAGAGAGGAGATCCCATAACTGTATATAGAGGAGATCCCATAACTATATATAGAGAGGAGATCCCATAACTGTATATAGAGAGAGGAGATCCCATAACTGTATATAGAGAGAGGAGATCCCATAACTGTATATATAGAGAGGAGATCCCATAACTGTATATAGAGAGGAGATCCCATAACTGTATATAGAGAGGAGATCTCATAACTGTATATAGAGAGGAGATCCCATAACTGTATATAGAGAGGAGATCCCATAACTGTATATAGAGAGGAGATCCCATAACTGTATATAGAGAGGAGATGTCATAACTGTATATAGAGAGGAGATCCCATAACTGTATATAGAGAGGAGATCCCATAACTGTATATAGAGAGGAGATCCCATAACTATATATAGAGAGGAGATCCCATAACTGTATATAGAGAGGAGAGATTCCATAACTATATATAGAGAGGAGATCCCATAACTATATATAGAGAGGAGATCCCATAACTGTATATATAGAGGAGATCCCATGACTGTATATAGAGAGGAGATCCCATAACTGTATATAGAGAGGAGATCTCATAACTGTATATAGAGAGGAGATCCCATAACTGTATATAGAGGAGATCCCATAACTATATATAGAGAGGAGATCCCATAACTGTATATAGAGAGAGGAGATCCCATAACTGTATATAGAGAGAGGAGATCCCATAACTGTATATATAGAGAGGAGATCCCATAACTGTATATAGAGAGGAGAGATTCCATAACTATATATAGAGAGGAAATCCCATAACTATATAGAGAGAGGAAATCCCAATACTATATATAGAGAGGAGATCCCATAACTGTATATATAGAGGAGATCCCATGACTGTATATAGAGAGGAGATCCCATAACTGTATATAGAGAGGAGATCTCATAACTGTATATAGAGAGGAGATCCCATAACTGTATATAGAGGAGATCCCATAACTATATATAGAGAGGAGATCCCATAACTGTATATAGAGAGGAGATCCCATAACTGTATATAGAGAGGAGATCCCATAACTGTATATAGAGAGGAGATCCCATAACTATATATAGAGAGGAGATCCCATAACTGTATATATAGAGAGGAGATCCCATAACTGTATATAGAGAGGAGATCTCATAACTGTATATAGAGAGGAGATCCCATAAATGTATATAGAGGAGATCCCATAACTGTATATAGAGAGGAGATCCCATAACTGTATATAGAGAGAGGAGATCCCATAACTGTATATAGAGGAGATCCCATAACTGTATATAGAGAGGAGAGATTCCATAACTATATATAGAGAGGAGATCCCATAACTGTATATAGAGAGGAGATCCCATAACTGTATATAGAGAGGAGATCCCATAACTATATAGAGAGAGGAGATCCCATAACTGTATATAGAGGAGATCCCATAACTGTATATAGAGAGGAGAGATTCCATAACTATATATAGAGAGGAGATCCCATAACTGTATATAGAGAGGAGATCCCATAACTGTATATAGAGAGGAGATCCCATAACTATATATAGAGAGGAGATCCCATAACTGTATATATAGAGAGGAGATCCCATAACTGTATATAGAGAGGAGATCTCATAACTGTATATAGAGAGGAGATCTCATAACTGTATATAGAGAGGAGATCCCATAAATGTATATAGAGAAGAGATCCCATAACTGTATATAGAGAGGAGATCCCATAACTGTATATAGAGAGGAGATCCCATAACTGTATATAGAGAGGAGATCCCATAACTGTATATAGAGAGATGAGAGATCCCATAATTGTATATAGAGAGAGGAGATCCCATAACTGTATATAGAGAGGAGATCCCATAACTGTATATAGAGAGGAGATCCCATAACTGTATATAGAGAGAGGAGAGATCCCATAATTGTATATAGAAAGAGGAGAGATCCCATAATTGTATATAGAGAGAGGAGATCCCATAACTATATATAGAGAGAAGATCCCATAACTGTATATAGAGAAGAGATCCCATAACTATATATAGAGAGGAGATCCCATAACTGTATATAGAGAGGAGATCCCATAACTGTATATAGAGAGGAGATCCCATAACTGTATATAGAGAGAGGAGATCCCATAACTGTATATAGAGAGAGGAGATCCCATAACTGTATATAGAGAGGAGATCCCATAACTGTATATAGAGAGGAGAGATCCCATAACTGTATATAGAGAAGAGATCCCATAACTGTATATAGAGAGGAGATCCCATAACTGTATATAGAGAGGAGATCCCATAACTGTATATAGAGAGAGGAGAGATCCCATAATTGTATATAGAGAGAGGAGATCCCATAACTGTATATAGAGAGGAGATCCCATAACTGTATATAGAGAGGAGATCCCATAACTGTATATAGAGAGGAGATCCCATAACTGTATATAGAGAGAGGAGAGATCCCATAATTGTATATAGAGAGAGGAGATCCCATAACTATATATAGAGAGAAGATCCCATAACTGTATATAGAGAAGAGATCCCATAACTATATATAGAGAGGAGATCCCATAACTGTATATAAAGAGGAGATCCCATAACTGTATATAGAGAGGAGATCCCATAACTGTATATAGAGAGGAGATCCCATAACTGTATATAGAGAGGAGATCCCATAACTGTATATAGAGAGAGGAGATCCCATAACTGTATATAAAGAGGAGATCCCATAACTGTATATAGAGAGGAGATCACATAACTGTATATATAGAGAGGAGATCCCATAACTGTATATAGAGAGAGGAGAGATCTCATAACTGTATATATAGAGAGGAGATCCCGTAACTGTATATAGAGAGAGGAGATCCTTTAACTGTATATAGAGAGGAGATCCCATAACTATATATAGAGAGGAGAGATCCCATAACTGTATATAGAAAGGAGATCCCATAACTGTATATATAGAGAGGAGTGATCCCATAACTGTATATAGAGAGAGGAGATCCCATAACTGTATATAGAGAGAGGAGATCCCATAACTGTATATAGAGAGAGGAGATCCTTTAACTGTATATAGAGAGGAGATCCCATAACTATATATAGAGAGGAGAGATCCCATAACTGTATATAGAAAGGAGATCCCATAACTGTATATATAGAGAGGAGTGATCCCATAACTGTATATAGAGAGAGGAGATCCCATAACTGTATATAGAGAGAGGAGATCCCATAACTGTATATAGAGAGAGGAGATCCCGTAACTGTATATATAGAGAGGAGATCCCATAACTGTATATAGAGAGAGGAGATCCCATAACTGTATATATAGAGAGGAGATCCCATAACTGTATATAGAGAGAGGAGATCCCATAATTGTATATATAGAGAGGAGATCCCATAACTGTATATATAGAGAGGAGATCCCATAACTGTATATATAGAGAGAGGAGATCCCATAACTGTATATAGAGAGAGGAGATCCCATAACTGTATATAGAGAGGAGATCCCATAACTGTATATAGAGAGAGGAGATCCCATAACTGTATATAGAGATAGGAGATCCCATTACTGTATATATATAGAGGAGATCCCATAACTGTATATAGAGAGGAGAGATCCCATAACTGTATATAGAGAGGAGATCCCATAACTGTATATAGAGAGAGGAGATTTCATAACTGTATATATAGAGAGGAGATCCTATAACTGTATATAGAGAGGAGATCCTATAACTGTATATAGAGAGAGGAGATCCCATAACAGTATATAGAGAGAGGAGAGATCCCATAACTGTATATATAGAGAGGAGATCCCGTAACTGTATATAGAGAGAGGGGATCCTTTAACTGTATATAGAGAGGAGATCCCATAACTATATATAGAGAGGAGAGATCCCATAACTGTATATAGAGAGGAGATCCCATAACTGTATATATAGAGAGGAGATCCTATAACTGTATATAGAGAGGAGATCCCATAACTGTATATATAGAGAGGAGAGATCCCATAACTGTATATAGAGAGAGGAGATCCCATAACTGTATATAGAGAGGAGAGATCCCATAACTGTATATAGAGAAGAGATCCCATAACTATATATAGAGAGGAGATCCCATAACTGTATATAGAGAAGAGATCCCATAACTATATATAGAGAGGAGATCCCATAACTGTATATAGAGAGGAGATCCCATAACTGTATATAGAGAGGAGATCCCATAACTGTATATAGAGAGAGGAGATCCCATAACTGTATATAGAGAGAGGAGATCCCATAACTGTATATAGAGAGGAGAGATCCCATAACTGTATATAGAGAGAGGAGATCCCATAACTGTATATAGAGAGGAGAGATCCCATAACTGTATATAGAGAGAGGAGATCCCATAACTGTATATAGAGAGGTGAAATCCCATAACTGTATATAGAGAGAGGAGAGATCCCATAACTGTATATAGAGAGGAGAGATCTCATAACTGTATATAGAGAGGAGATCCCATAACTGTATATAGAGAGGAGATCCCATAACTGTATATAGAGAGGAGATCCCATAACTGTATATAGAGAGAGGAGAGATCCCATAATTGTATATAAAGAGAGGAGATCCCATAACTATATATAGAGAGAAGGTCCCATAACTGTATATAGAGAAGAGATCCCATAACTATATATAGAGAGGAGATCCCATAACTGTATATAGAGAGGAGATCCCATAACTGTATATAGAGAGGAGATCCCATAACTGTATATAGAGAGAGGAGATCCCATAACTGTATATAGAGAGGAGATCCCATAACTGTATATAGAGAGGAGATCCCATAACTGTATATAGAGAGAGGAGATCCCATAACTGTATATAAAGAGGAGATCCCATAACTGTATTTAGAGATAGGAGATCCCATAACTGTATATAAAGAGGAGATCCCATAACTGTATATAGAGATAGGAGATCCCATAACTGTATATAGAGAGGAGATCCCATAACTGTATATAGAGAGAGGAGATCCCATAACTGTATATAAAGAGGAGATCCCATAACTGTATATAGAGATAGGAGATCCCATAACTGTATATAGAGAGGAGATCCCATAACTGTATATATAGAGAGGAGAGATCCCATAACTGTATATAGAGAGGAGAGATCCCATAACTGTATATATAGAGAGGAGATCCCATAACTGTATATATAGAGAGGAGATCCCGCAACTGTATATAGAGAGAGGAGATCCTTTAACTGTATATAGAGAGGAGATCCCATAACTATATATAGAGAGGAGAGATCCCATAACTGTATATAGAAAGGAGATCCCATAACTGTATATATAGAGAGGAGAGATCCCATAACTGTATATAGAGAGAGGAGATCCCATAACTGTATATAGAGAGAGGAGATCCCATAACTGTATATAGAGAGAGGAGATCCCGTAACTGTATATATAGAGAGGAGATCCCATAACTGTATATAGAGAGAGGAGATCCCATAACTGTATATATAGAGAGGAGATCCCATAACTGTATATAGAGAGGAGATCCCATAACTGTATATAGAGAGAGGAGATCCCATAACTGTATATATAGAGAGGAGATCCCGTAACTGTATATAGAGAGAGGAGATCCCATAACTGTATATATAGAGAGGAAATCCCATAACTGTATATAGAGAGGAGATCCCATAACTGTATATAGAGAGAGGAGATCCCATAACTGTATATATAGAGAGGAGAGATCCCATCACTGTATAAAGAGAGAGGAGATCCCATAACTGTATATAGAGAGGAGAGATCCCATAACTGTATATAGGGAGAGGAGATCCCATAACTGTATATAGAGAGAGGAGATCCCATAACTATATATAGAGAGGAGATCCCATAACTGTATATAGAGAGGAGATCCCAAAACTATATATAGAGAGGAGATCCCATAACTGTATATAAAGAGGAGAGATCCCATAACTGTATATAGAGAAGAGATCCCATAACTGTATATAGAGAGGAGATCCCATAACTGTATATAGAGAGGAGATCCCATAACTGTATATAGAGAGGAGATCCCATAACTGTATATAGAGAGAGGAGAGATCCCATAATTGTATATAGAGAGAGGAGATCCCATAACTGTATATAGAGAGGAGATCCCATAACTGTATATAGAGAGGAGATCCCATAACTGTATATAGAGAGAGGAGAGATCCCATAATTGTATATAGAGAGAGGAGATCCCATAACTATATATAGAGAGAAGATCCCATAACTGTATATAGAGAAGAGATCCCATAACTATATATAGAGAGGAGATCCCATAACTGTATATAGAGAGGAGATCCCATAACTGTATATAGAGAGGAGATCCCATAACTGTATATAGAGAGAGGAGATCCCATAACTGTATATAGAGAGAGGAGATCCCATAACTGTATATAGAGAGAGGAGATCCCATAACTGTATATAGAGGAGATCCCATAACTATATATAGAGAGGAGATCCCATAACTGTATATAGAGAGGAGATCCCATAACTGTATATAGAGAGGAGATCCCATAACTGTATATAGAGAGGACATCCCATAACTATATATAGAGAGGAGATCCCATAACTGTATATATAGAGAGGAGATCCCATAACTTTATATAGAGAGGAGATCCCATAACTGTATATAGAGGGGAGATCCCATAACTGTATATATAGAGAGAGGAGATCCCATAACTGTATATAGAGAGAGGAGATCCCATAACTGTATATAGAGAGGAGATCCCATAACTATATATAGAGAGAGGAGATCCCATAACTATATATAGAGAGGAGATCCCATAACTGTATATAGAGAGGAGATCCCATAACTATATATAGAGAGGAGATCCCATAACTATATATAGAGAGGAGATCCCATAACTGTATATAGAGAGGAGATCCCATAACTATATATAGAGAGGAGATCCCATAACTGTATATAGAGAGGAGATCCCAAAACTATATATAGAGAGGAGATCCCATAACTGTATATAGAGAGGAGAGATCCCATAACTGTATATAGAGAAGAGATCCCATAACTGTATATAGAGAGGAGATCCCATAACTGTATATAGAGAGGAGATCCCATAACTGTATATAGAGAGGAGATCCCATAACTGTATATAGAGAGAGGAGAGATCCCATAATTGTATATAGAGAGAGGAGATCCCATAACTGTATATAGAGAGGAGATCCCATAACTATATATAGAGAGGAGATCCCATAGCTATATATAGTAGAGATATATAGAGAGAGGAGAGATCCCATAACTGTATATAGAGAGAGGAGAGATCCCATAACTGTATATAGAGAGGAGAGATCCCATAACTGTATATAGAGAGAGGAGAGATCCCATAATTGTATATAGAGAGAGGAGATCCCATAACTATATATAGAGAGAAGGTCCCATAACTGTATATAGAGAAGAGATCCCATAACTATATATAGAGAGGATATCCCATAACTGTATATAGAGAGGAGATCCCATAACTGTATATAGAGAGGAGATCCCATAACTGTATATAGAGAGAGGAGATCCCATAACTGTATATAGAGAGGAGATCCCATAACTGTATATAGAGAGGAGATCCCATAACTGTATATAGAGAGAGGAGATCCCATAACTGTATATAAAGAGGAGATCCCATAACTGTATTTAGAGATAGGAGATCCCATAACTGTATATAAAGAGGAGATCCCATAACTGTATATAGAGATAGGAGATCCCATAACTGTATATAGAGAGGAGATCCCATAACTGTATATAGAGAGAGGAAATCCCATAACTGTATATAAAGAGGAGATCCCATAACTGTATATAGAGATAGGAGATCCCATAACTGTATATAGAGAGGAGATCCCATAACTGTATATATAGAGAGGAGAGATCCCAAAACTGTATATAGAGAGGAGAGATCCCATAACTGTATATATAGAGAGGAGATCCCATAACTGTTTATATAGAGAGGAGATCCCGTAACTGTATATAGAGAGAGGAGATCCTTTAACTGTATATAGAGAGGAGATCCCATAACTATATATAGAGAGGAGAGATCCCATAACTGTATATAGAAAGGAGATCCCATAACTGTATATATAGAGAGGAGAGATCCCATAACTGTATATAGAGAGAGGAGATCCCATAACTGTATATAGAGAGAGGAGATCCCATAACTGTATATAGAGAGAGGAGATCCCGTAACTGTATATATAGAGAGGAGATCCCATAACTGTATATAGAGAGAGGAGATCCCATAACTGTATATATAGAGAGGAGATCCCATAACTGTATATAGAGAGGAGATCCCATAACTGTATATAGAGAGAGGAGATCCCATAACTGTATATATAGAGAGGAGATCCCATAACTGTATATAGAGAGGAGATCCCATAACTGTATATAGAGAGAGGAGATCCCATAACTGTATATATAGAGAGGAGATCCCGTAACTGTATATAGAGAGAGGAGATCCCATAACTGTATATATAGAGAGGAAATCCCATAACTGTATATAGAGAGGAGATCCCATAACTGTATATAGAGAGAGGAGATCCCATAACTGTATATATAGAGAGGAGAGATCCCATCACTGTATAAAGAGAGAGGAGATCCCATAACTGTATATAGAGAGGAGAGATCCCATAACTGTATATAGGGAGAGGAGATCCCATAACTGTATATAGAGAGAGGAGATCCCATAACTATATATAGAGAGGAGATCCCATAACTGTATATAGAGAGGAGATCCCAAAACTATATATAGAGAGGAGATCCCATAACTGTATATAGAGAGGAGAGATCCCATAACTGTATATAGAGAAGAGATCCCATAACTGTATATAGAGAGGAGATCCCATAACTGTATATAGAGAGGAGATCCCATAACTGTATATAGAGAGGAGAGATCCCATAACTGTATATAGAGAGGAGATCCCATAACTGTATATAGAGAGAGGAGATTCCATAACTGTATATATAGAGAGGAGATCCTATAACTGTATATAGAGAGGAGATCCTATAACTGTATATAGAGAGAGGAGATCCCATAACAGTATATAGAGAGAGGAGAGATCCCATAACTGTATATATAGAGAGGAGATCCCGTAACTGTATATAGAGAGAGGGGATCCTTTAACTGTATATAGAGAGGAGATCCCATAACTATATATAGAGAGGAGAGATCCCATAACTGTATATAGAGAGGAGATCCCATAACTGTATATATAGAGAGGAGATCCTATAACTGTATATAGAGAGGAGATCCCATAACTGTATATATAGAGAGGAGAGATCCCATAACTGTATATAGAGAGGAGAGATCCCATAACTGTATATAGAGAGAGGAGATCCCATAACTGTATATAGAGAGGAGAGATCCCATAACTGTATATAGAGAGAGGAGATCCCATAACTGTATATAGAGAGGTGAAATCCCATAACTGTATATAGAGAGAGGAGAGATCCCATAACTGTATATAGAGAGGAGAGATCTCATAACTGTATATAGAGAGGAGATCCCATAACTGTATATAGAGAGGAGATCCCATAACTGTATATAGAGAGGAGATCCCATAACTGTATATAGAGAGAGGAGAGATCCCATAATTGTATATAGAGAGAGGAGATCCCATAACTATATATAGAGAGAAGGTCCCATAACTGTATATAGAGAAGAGATCCCATAACTATATATAGAGAGGAGATCCCATAACTGTATATAGAGAGGAGATCCCATAACTGTATATAGAGAGGAGATCCCATAACTGTATATAGAGAGAGGAGATCCCATAACTGTATATAGAGAGGAGATCCCATAACTGTATATAGAGAGGAGATCCCATAACTGTATATAGAGAGAGGAGATCCCATAACTGTATATAAAGAGGAGATCCCATAACTGTATTTAGAGATAGGAGATCCCATAACTGTATATAAAGAGGAGATCCCATAACTGTATATAGAGATAGGAGATCCCATAACTGTATATAGAGAGGAGATCCCATAACTGTATATAGAGAGAGGAGATCCCATAACTGTATATAAAGAGGAGATCCCATAACTGTATATAGAGATAGGAGATCCCATAACTGTATATAGAGAGGAGATCCCATAACTGTATATATAGAGAGGAGAGATCCCATAACTGTATACAGAGAGGAGAGATCCCATAACTGTATATATAGAGAGGAGATCCCATAACTGTATATATAGAGAGGAGATCCCGTAACTGTATATAGAGAGAGGAGATCCTTTAACTGTATATAGAGAGGAGATCCCATAACTATATATAGAGAGGAGAGATCCCATAACTGTATATAGAAAGGAGATCCCATAACTGTATATATAGAGAGGAGATCCCATAACTGTATATAGAGAGGAGAGATCCCATAACTGTATATAGAGAAGAGATCCCATAACTGTATATAGAGAGGAGATCCCATAACTGTATATAGAGAGGAGATCCCATAACTGTATATAGAGAGGAGATCCCATAACTGTATATAGAGAGAGGAGAGATCCCATAATTGTATATAGAGAGAGGAGATCCCATAACTGTATATAGAGAGGAGATCCCATAACTGTATATAGAGAGGAGATCCCATAACTGTATATAGAGAGAGGAGAGATCCCATAATTGTATATAGAGAGAGGAGAGATCCCATAATTGTATATAGAGAGAGGAGATCCCATAACTATATATAGAGAGAAGATCCCATAACTGTATATAGAGAAGAGATCCCATAACTATATATAGAGAGGAGATCCCATAACTGTATATAGAGAGGAGATCCCATAACTGTATATAGAGAGGAGATCCCATAACTGTATATAGAGAGAGGAGATCCCATAACTGTATATAGAGAGAGGAGATCCCATAACTGTATATAGAGAGGAGATCCCATAACTGTATATAGAGAGGAGAGATCCCATAACTGTATATAGAGAAGAGATCCCATAACTGTATATAGAGAGGAGATCCCATAACTGTATATAGAGAGGAGATCCCATAACTGTATATAGAGAGGAGATCCCATAACTGTATATAGAGAGAGGAGAGATCCCATAATTGTATATAGAGAGAGGAGATCCCATAACTGTATATAGAGAGGAGATCCCATAACTGTATATAGAGAGGAGATCCCATAACTGTATATAGAGAGGAGATCCCATAACTGTATATAGAGAGAGGAGAGATCCCATAATTGTATATAGAGAGAGGAGATCCCATAACTATATATAGAGAGAAGATCCCATAACTGTATATAGAGAAGAGATCCCATAACTATATATAGAGAGGAGATCCCATAACTGTATATAGAGAGGAGATCCCATAACTGTATATAGAGAGGAGATCCCATAACTGTATATAGAGAGAGGAGATCCCATAACTGTATATAGAGAGAGGAGATCCCATAACTGTATATAGAGAGGAGATCCCATAACTGTATATAGAGAGGAGATCCCATAACTGTATATAGAGAGAGGAGATCCCATAACTGTATATAAAGAGGAGATCCCATAACTGTATATAGAGAGGAGATCACATAACTGTATATATAGAGAGGAGATCCCATAACTGTATATAGAGAGAGGAGAGATCTCATAACTGTATATATAGAGAGGAGATCCCGTAACTGTATATAGAGAGAGGAGATCCTTTAACTGTATATAGAGAGGAGATCCCATAACTATATATAGAGAGGAGAGATCCCATAACTGTATATAGAAAGGAGATCCCATAACTGTATATATAGAGAGGAGTGATCCCATAACTGTATATAGAGAGAGGAGATCCCATAACTGTATATAGAGAGAGGAGATCCCATAACTGTATATAGAGAGAGGAGATCCCGTAACTGTATATATAGAGAGGAGATCCCATAACTGTATATAGAGAGAGGAGATCCCATAACTGTATATATAGAGAGGAGATCCCATAACTGTATATAGAGAGAGGAGATCCCATAATTGTATATATAGAGAGGAGATCCCATAACTGTATATATAGAGAGGAGATCCCATAACTGTATATATAGAGAGAGGAGATCACATAACTGTATATAGAGAGAGGAGATCCCATAACTGTATATATAGAGAGAGGAGATCCCATAACTGTATATAGAGAGAGGAGATCCCATAACTGTATATAGAGAGGAGATCCCATAACTGTATATAGAGATAGGAGATCCCATTACTGTATATATATAGAGGAGATCCCATAACTGTATATAGAGAGGAGAGATCCCATAACTGTATATAGAGAGGAGATCCCATAACTGTATATAGAGAGAGGAGATTCCATGACTGTATATATAAAGAGGAGATCCTATAACTGTATATAGAGAGGAGATCCCGTAACTGTATATAGAGAGAGGGGATCCTTTAACTGTATATAGAGAGGAGATCCCATAACTATATATAGAGAGGAGAGATCCCATAACTGTATATAGAGAGGAGATCCCATAACTGTATATATAGAGAGGAGATCCTATAACTGTATATAGAGAGGAGATCCCATAACTGTATATATAGAGAGGAGAGATCCCATAACTGTATATAGAGAGAGGAGATCCCATAACTGTATATAGAGAGGAGAGATCCCATAACTGTATATAGAGAAGAGATCCCATAACTATATATAGAGAGGAGATCCCATAACTGTATATAGAGAAGAGATCCCATAACTATATATAGAGAGGAGATCCCATAACTGTATATAGAGAGGAGATCCCATAACTGTATATAGAGAGGAGATCCCATAACTGTATATAGAGAGAGGAGATCCCATAACTGTATATAGAGAGGAGATCCCATAACTGTATATAGAGAGGAGAGATCCCATAACTGTATATAGAGAGAGGAGATCCCATAACTGTATATAGAGAGGAGAGATCCCATAACTGTATATAGAGAGAGGAGATCCCATAACTGTATATAGAGAGGTGAAATCCCATAACTGTATATAGAGAGAGGAGAGATCCCATAACTGTATATAGAGAGGAGAGATCTCATAACTGTATATAGAGAGGAGATCCCATAACTGTATATAGAGAGGAGATCCCATAACTGTATATAGAGAGGAGATCCCATAACTGTATATAGAGAGAGGAGAGATCCCATAATTGTATATAGAGAGAGGAGATCCCATAACTATATATAGAGAGAAGGTCCCATAACTGTATATAGAGAAGAGATCCCATAACTATATATAGAGAGGAGATCCCATAACTGTATATAGAGAGGAGATCCCATAACTGTATATAGAGAGGAGATCCCATAACTGTATATAGAGAGAGGAGATCCCATAACTGTATATAGAGAGGAGATCCCATAACTGTATATAGAGAGGAGATCCCATAACTGTATATAGAGAGAGGAGATCCCATAACTGTATATAAAGAGGAGATCCCATAACTGTATTTAGAGATAGGAGATCCCATAACTGTATATAAAGAGGAGATCCCATAACTGTATATAGAGATAGGAGATCCCATAACTGTATATAGAGAGGAGATCCCATAACCGTATATAGAGAGAGGAGATCCCATAACTGTATATAAAGAGGAGATCCCATAACTGTATATAGAGATAGGAGATCCCATAACTGTATATAGAGAGGAGATCCCATAACTGTATATATAGAGAGGAGAGATCCCATAACTGTATATAGAGAGGAGAGATCCCATAACTGTATATATAGAGAGGAGATCCCATAACTGTATATATAGAGAGGAGATCCCGTAACTGTATATAGAGAGAGGAGATCCTTTAACTGTATATAGAGAGGAGATCCCATAACTATATATAGAGAGGAGAGATCCCATAACTGTATATAGAAAGGAGATCCCATAACTGTATATATAGAGAGGAGAGATCCCATAACTGTATATAGAGAGAGGAGATCCCATAACTGTATATAGAGAGAGGAGATCCCATAACTGTATATAGAGAGAGGAGATCCCGTAACTGTATATATAGAGAGGAGATCCCATAACTGTATATAGAGAGAGGAGATCCCATAACTGTATATATAGAGAGGAGATCCCATAACTGTATATAGAGAGGAGATCCCATAACTGTATAAAGAGAGAGGAGATCCCATAACTGTATATATAGAGAGGAGATCCCGTAACTGTATATAGAGAGAGGAGATCCCATAACTGTATATATAGAGAGGAAATCCCATAACTGTATATAGAGAGGAGATCCCATAACTGTATATAGAGAGAGGAGATCCCATAACTGTATATATAGAGAGGAGAGATCCCATCACTGTATAAAGAGAGAGGAGATCCCATAACTGTATATAGAGAGGAGAGATCCCATAACTGTATATAGGGAGAGGAGATCCCATAACTGTATATAGAGAGAGGAGATCCCATAACTATATATAGAGAGGAGATCCCATAACTGTATATAGAGAGGAGATCCCAAAACTATATATAGAGAGGAGATCCCATAACTGTATATTGAGAGGAGAGATCCCATAACTGTATATAGAGAAGAGATCCCATAACTGTATATAGAGAGGAGATCCCATAACTGTATATAGAGAGGAGATCCCATAACTGTATATAGAGAGGAGATCCCATAACTGTATATAGAGAGAGGAGAGATCCCATAATTGTATATAGAGAGAGGAGATCCCATAACTGTATATAGAGAGGAGATCCCATAACTGTATATAGAGAGGAGATCCCATAACTGTATATAGAGAGGAGATCCCATAACTGTATATAGAGAGAGGAGAGATCCCATAATTGTATATAGAGAGAGGAGATCCCATAACTATATATAGAGAGAAGATCCCATAACTGTATATAGAGAAGAGATCCCATAACTATATATAGAGAGGAGATCCCATAACTGTATATAGAGAGGAGATCCCATAACTGTATATAGAGAGGAGATCCCATAACTGTATATAGAGAGAGGAGATCCCATAACTGTATATAGAGAGAGGAGATCCCATAACTGTATATAGAGAGGAGATCCCATAACTGTATATAGAGAGGAGATCCCATAACTGTATATAGAGAGAGGAGATCCCATAACTGTATATAAAGAGGAGATCCCATAACTGTATATAGAGAGGAGATCCCATAACTGTATATATAGAGAGGAGATCCCATAACTGTATATAGAGAGAGGAGAGATCTCATAACTGTATATATAGAGAGGAGATCCCGTAACTGTATATAGAGAGAGGAGATCCTTTAACTGTATATAGAGAGGAGATCCCATAACTATATATAGAGAGGAGAGATCCCATAACTGTATATAGAGAGAGGAGATCCCATAACTGTATATAGAAAGGAGATCCCATAACTGTATATATAGAGAGGAGTGATCCCATAACTGTATATAGAGAGAGGAGATCCCATAACTGTATATAGAGAGAGGAGATCCCATAACTGTATATAGAGAGAGGAGATCCCGTAACTGTATATATAGAGAGGAGATCCCATAACTGTATATAGAGAGAGGAGATCCCATAACTGTATATATAGAGAGGAGATCCCATAACTGTATATAGAGAGGAGATCCCATAACTGTATATAGAGAGAGGAGATCCCATAACTGTATATATAGAGAGAAGATCCCGTAACTGTATATAGAGAGAGGAGATCCCATAAATGTATATATAGAGAGGAGATCCCATAACTGTATATAGAGAGGAGATCCCATAACTGTATATAGAGAAAGGAGATCCCATAACTGTATATATAGAGAGGAGAGATCCCATAACTGTATATATAGAGAGGAGATCCCGTAACTGTATATAGAGAGAGGAGATCCTTTAACTGTATATAGAGAGGAGATCCCATAACTATATATAGAGAGGAGAGATCCCATAACTGTATATAGAAAGGAGATCCCATAACTGTATATATAGAGAGGAGTGATCCCATAACTGTATATAGAGAGAGGAGATCCCATAACTGTATATAGAGAGAGGAGATCCCATAACTGTATATAGAGAGAGGAGATCCCGTAACTGTATATATAGAGAGGAGATCCCATAACTGTATATAGAGAGAGGAGATCCCATAACTGTATATATAGAGAGGAGATCCCATAACTGTATATAGAGAGGAGATCCCATAACTGTATATAGAGAGAGGAGATCCCATAACTGTATATATAGAGAGAAGATCCCGTAACTGTATATAGAGAGAGGAGATCCCATAAATGTATATATAGAGAGGAGATCCCATAACTGTATATAGAGAGGAGATCCCATAACTGTATATAGAGAAAGGAGATCCCATAACTGTATATATAGAGAGGAGAGATCCCATAACTGTATAAAGAGAGAGGAGATCCCATAACTGTATATAGAGAGGAGAGATCCCATAACTGTATATAGGGAGAGGAGATCCCATAACTGTATATAGAGAGAGGAGATCCCATAACTGTATATAGAGAGAGGAGATCCCATAACTGTATATAGAGAGAGGAGATCCCATAACTGTATATATAGAGAGGAGATCCCCTAACTGTATATAGAGAGAGGAGATCCCATTACTGTATATATGGAGAGGAGATCCCATAACTGTATATAGAGAGGAGATCACATAACTGTATATAGAGAGAGGAGATCCCATAACTGTATATAGAGAGGAGAGATCTCATAACTGTATATAGAGAGGAGAGATCCCATAACTGTATATAGAGAGGAGAGATCCCATAACTGTATATAGAGAGGAGAGATCCCATAACTGTATATAGAGAGGAGATCCCATAACTGTATATAGAGAGAGGAGATCCCATAACTGTATATAGAGAGAGGAGAGATCCCATAACTGTATATAGAGAGAGGAGAGATCCCATAACTGTATATAATGAGAGGAGAGATCCCATAACTGTATCTAGAGAGAGGAGATTCCATAACTGTATATAGAGAGGAGAGATCCCATAACTGTATATAGAGAGAGGAGAGATCCCATAACTGTATATAGAGAGAGGAGATCCTTTAACTGTATATAGAGAGGAGATCCCATAACTATATATAGAGAGGAGAGATCCCATAACTGTATATAGAGAGGAGATCCCATAACTGTATATATAGAGAGGAGAGATCCCATAACTGTATATAGAGAGAGGAGAGATCCCATAACTGTATATAGAGAGAGGAGATCCCATAACTGTATATAGAGAGAGGAGAGATCCCATAACTGTATATAGAGAAAGCAGATCCCATAACTGTATATACAGAGGAGAGATCCCATAATTGTATATATAGAGAGGAGATCCCATAACTGTATATATAGAGAGGAGATCCCATAACTGTATATAGAGAGAGAGGAGATCCCATAACTGTATATAGAGAGAGGAGATCCCATAACTGTATATAGAGAGGAGATCCCATAACTGTATATAGAGAGAGGAGATCCCATAACTGTATATAGAGATAGGAGATCCCATTACTGTATATATATAGAGGAGATCCCATAACTGTATATAGAGAGGAGAGATCCCATAACTGTATATAGAGAGGAGATCCCATAACTGTATATAGAGAGAGGAGATTCCATAACTGTATATATAGAGAGGAGATCCTATAACTGTATATAGAGAGGAGATCCTATAACTGTATATAGAGAGAGGAGATCCCATAACAGTATATAGAGAGAGGAGAGATCCCATAACTGTATATATAGAGAGGAGATCCTGTAACTGTATATAGAGAGGAGAGATCCCATAACTATATATAGAGAGGAGAGATCCCATAACTGTATATAGAGAGGAGATCCCATAACTGTATATATAGAGAGGAGAGATCCCATAACTGTATATAGAGAGAGGAGATCCCATAACTGTATATAGAGAGAGGAGATCCCATAACTGTATATAGAGAGAGGAGATCCCATAACTGTATATAGAGAGAGGAGATCCCATAACTATATATAGAGAGGAGAGATCCCATAACTGTATATAGAGAGGAGATCCCATAACTGTATATATAGAGAGGAGAGATCCCATAACTGTATATAGAGAGAGGAGATCCCATAATTGTATATATAGAGAGGAGATCCCATAACTGTATATATAGAGAGGAGATCCCATAACTGTATATAGAGAGAGAGGAGATCCCATAACTGTATATAGAGAGAGGAGATCCCATAACTGTATATAGAGAGGAGATCCCATAACTGTATATAGAGAGAGGAGATCCCATAACTGTATATAGAGATAGGAGATCCCATTACTGTATATATATAGAGGAGATCCCATAACTGTATATAGAGAGGAGAGATCCCATAACTGTATATAGAGAGGAGATCCCATAACTGTATATAGAGAGAGGAGATTCCATAACTGTATATATAGAGAGGAGATCCTATAACTGTATATAGAGAGGAGATCCTATAACTGTATATAGAGAGAGGAGATCCCATAACAGTATATAGAGAGAGGAGAGATCCCATAACTGTATATATAGAGAGGAGATCCCGTAACTGTATATAGAGAGAGGGGATCCTTTAACTGTATATAGAGAGGAGATCCCATAACTATATATAGAGAGGAGAGATCCCATAACTGTATATAGAGAGGAGATCCCATAACTGTATATATAGAGAGGAGATCCTATAACTGTATATAGAGAGGAGATCCCATAACTGTATATATAGAGAGGAGAGATCCCATAACTGTATATAGAGAGAGGAGATCCCATAACTGTATATAGAGAGGAGAGATCCCATAACTGTATATAGAGAGAGGAGATCCCATAACTGTATATAGAGAGGTGAAATCCAATAACTGTATATAGAGAGAGGAGAGATCCCATAACTGTATATAGAGAGGAGAGATCTCATAACTGTATATAGAGAGGAGATCCCATAACTGTATATAGAGAGGAGATCCCATAACTGTATATATAGAGAGGAGATCCCATAACTGTATATAGTGGAGATTCCATAACTATATATAGAGAGGAGATCCCATAACTGTATATAGAGAGAGGAGATCCCATAATGTATATAGAGAGGGGAGAGATCACATAACTGTATATATAGAGAGGAGATCCCATAACTGTATATAGAGAGGAGATCCCAAAACTATATATAGAGAGGAGATCCCATAACTGTATATAAAGAGGAGATCCCATAACTGTATATAGAGAGGAGATCCCATAACTGTATATAGAGAGAGGAGAGATCCCATAATTGTATATAGAGAGAGGAGATCCCATAACTATATATAGAGAGAAGATCCCATAACTGTATATAGAGAAGAGATCCCATAACTATATATAGAGAGGAGATCCCATAACTATATATAGAGAGGAGATCCCATAACTGTATATAGAGAGGAGATCCCATAACTGTATATAGAGAGGAGATCCCATAATTGTATATAGAGAGGAGATCCCATAACTGTATATAGAGAGAGGAGAGATCCCATAATTGTATATAGAGAGAGGAGATCCCTTAACTGTATATAGAGAGGAGATCCCATAACTGTATATAGAGTGGAGATCCCATAACTGTATATAGAGAGAGGAGATCCCATAACTGTATATAGAGAGAGGAGAGATCCCATAACTGTATATATAGAGAGGAGATCCCGTAACTGTATATAGAGAGGAGAGATCCCATAACTATATATAGAGAGAGGAGAGATCCCATAACTGTATATAGAGAGAGGAGAGATCCCATAACTGTATATAGAGAGGAGAGATCCCATAACTGTATATAGAGAGAGGAGATCCCATAACTGTATTTAGAGAGTGGAGAGATCCCATAACTGTATATAGGGAGGAGAGATCCCATAACTGTATATAGAGAGAGGAGAGATCCCATAACTGTATATAGAGAGAGGAGAGATCCCATAACTGTATATAGAGAGGAGATCCCATAACTGTATATAGAGAGGAGATCCCATAACTGTATATAGAGAGGAGATCCCATAACTGTATATAGAGGAGATCCCATAACTGTATATAGAGAGAGGAGACCCCATAACTGTATATAGAGAGGAGATCCCATAACTGTATTTATAGAGAGGAGATCCCATAACTGTACATAGAGAGGAGATCCCATAACTGTATATAGAGAGAGGAGATCCCATAACTATATATAGAGAGGAGATCCCATAACTGTATATAGAGAGGAGATCCCATAACTATATATAGAGAGGAGATCCCATAACTATATATAGAGAGGAGATCCCATAACTGTATATAGAGAGGAGATCTCATAACTGTATATAGAGTGGAGATCCCATAACTATATATAGAGAGGAGATCCCAAAACTATATATAGAGAGGAGATCCCATAACTGTATATAGAGAGGAGATCCCATAACTGTATATAGAGAGGAGATCCCATAACTGTATATAAAGAGAGGAGAGATCCCATAATTGTATATAGAGAGAGGAGATCCCAAAACTATATATAGAGAGGAGATCCCATAACTGTATGTAGAGAGGAGATCCCATAACTGTATATAGAGAAGAGATCCCATAACTATATATAGAGAGGAAATCCCATAACTATATATAGAGAGGAGATCCCATAACTATATATAGAGAGGAGATCCCATAACTGTATATAGAGAAGAGAACCCATAACTATATATAGAGAGGAGATCCCATAACTGTATATAGAGAAGAGATCCCATAACTATATATAGAGAAGAAATCCCATAACTATATATAGAGAGGAGATCCCATAACTGTATATAGAGAGGAGATCCCATAACTGTATATAGAGAGGAGATCCCATAACTGTATATAGAGAGGAGAGATCCCATAACTGTGTATAGAGAGAGGAGATCCCATAACTGTATATAGAGAGGAGATCCCATAACTGTATATATAGAGAGGAGATCCCATAACTGTATATAGAGAGAGGAGATCCCATAACTGTACATAGAGAGGAGATCCCATAACTGTATATAGAGAGAGGAGATCCCATAACTGTATATAGAGAGGAGATCCCATAACTGTATATAGAGTGGAGATCCCATAACTATATATAGAGAGGAGATCCCATAACTATATATAGAGAGGAGATCCCATAACTGTATATAGAGAGGAGATCTCATAACTGTATATAGAGTGGAGATCCCATAACTATATATAGAGAGGAGATCCCAAAACTATATATAGAGAGGAGATCCCATAACTGTATATAGAGAGGAGATCCCATAACTGTATATAGAGAAGAGATCCCATAACTGTATATAAAGAGAGGAGAGATCCCATAATTGTATATAGAGAGAGGAGATCCCAAAACTATATATAGAGAGGAGATCCCATAACTGTATGTAGAGAGGAGATCCCATAACTGTATATAGAGAAGAGATCCCATAACTATATATAGAGAGGAAATCCCATAACTATATATAGAGAGGAGATCCCATAACTATATATAGAGAGGAGATCCCATAACTGTATATAGAGAAGAGAACCCATAACTATATATAGAGAGGAGATCCCATAACTGTATATAGAGAAGAGATCCCATAACTATATATAGAGAGGAAATCCCATAACTATATATAGAGAGGAGATCCCATAACTGTATATAGAGAGGAGATCCCATAACTGTATATAGAGAGGAGATCCCATAACTGTATATAGAGAGGAGAGATCCCATAACTGTATATAGAGAGAGGAGATCCCATAACTGTATATAGAGAGGAGATCCCATAACTGTATATATAGAGAGGAGATCCCATAACTGTATATAGAGAGAGGAGATCCCATAACTGTACATAGAGAGGAGATCCCATAACTGTATATAGAGAGAGGAGATCCCATAACTGTATATAGAGAGGAGATCCCATAACTGTATATAGAGTGGAGATCCCATAACTGTATATAGAGAGAGGAGATCCCATAACTGTATATAGAGAGGAGATCCCATAACTGTATATAGAGAGAGGAGATCCCATAACTGTATATAGAGATGAGATCCCATAACTGTATATAGAGAGGAGATCCCATAACTGTATATAGAGAGGAGATCCCATAACTATATATAGAGAGGAGATCCCATAACTGTATATAGAGTGGAGATCCCATAACTGTATATAGAGAGAGGAGATCCCATAACTGTATATAGAGAGGAGATCCCATAACTGTATATAGAGAGAGAAGATCCCATAACTGTATATAGAGAGGAGATCCCATAACTGTATATAGAGAGGAGATCCCATAACTGTATATAGAGAGAGGAGATCCCATAACTGTATATAGAGAGGAGATCCCATAACTGTATATAGAGAGGAGATCCCATAACTGTATATAGAGAGAGGAGATCCCATAACTGTATATAAAGAGGAGATCCCATAACTGTATATAGAGAGGAGATCCCATAACTGTACATATAGAGAGGAGATCCCATAACTGTATTTAGAGAGAGGAGAGATCTCATAACTGTATATATAGAGAGGAGATCCCGTAACTGTATATAGAGAGAGGAGATCCTTTAACTGTATATGGAGAGGAGATCCCATAACTACATATAGAGAGGAGAGATCCCATAACTGTATATAGAGAGGAGATCCCATAACTGTATATATAGAGAGGAGAGATCCCATAACTGTATATAGAGAGAGGAGATCCCATAACTGTATATAGAGAGAGGAGATCCCATAACTGTATATAGAGAGAGGAGATCCCGTAACTGTATATATAGAGAGGAGATCCCATAACTGTATATAGAGAGAGGAGATCCCATAACTGTATATATAGAGAGGAGATCCCATAACTGTATATAGAGAGGAGATCCCATAACTGTATATAGAGAGAGGAGATCCCATAACTGTATATATAGAGAGGAGATCCCGTAACTGTATATAGAGAGAGGAGATCCCATAACTGTATATATAGAGAGGAGATCACATAACTGTATATAGAGAGGAGATCCCATAACTGTATATAGAGAGAGGAGATCCCATAACTGTATATATAGAGAGGAGAGATCCCATAACTGTATAAAGAGAGAGGAGATCCCATAACTGTATATAGAGAGGAGAGATCACATAACTGTATATAGGGAGAGGAGATCCCATAACTGTATATAGAGAGAGGAGATCCCATAACTGTATATAGAGAGAGGAGATCCCATAACTGTATAGAGAGAGAGGAGATCCCATAACTATATATATAGAGAGGAGATCCCATAACTGTATATAGAGAGAGGAGATCCCATTACTGTATATATAGAGAGGAGATCCCATAACTGTATATAGAGAGGAGATCCCATAACTGTATATAGAGAGAGGAGATCCCATAACTGTATATAGAGAGAGGAGAGATCCCATAACTGTATATAGAGAGAGGAGAGATCCCATAACTGTATCTAGAGAGAGGAGATTCCATAACTGTATATAGAGAGGAGAGATCCCATAACTGTATATAGAGAGAGGAGAGATCCCATAACTGTATATAGAGAGAGGAGATCCTTTAACTGTATATGGAGAGGAGATCCCATAACTATATATAGAGAGGAGAGATCCCATAACTGTATATAGAGAGGAGATCCCATAACTGTATATATAGAGAGGAGAGATCCCATAACTGTATATAGAGAGAGGAGAGATCCCATAACTGTATATAGAGAGAGGAGATCCCATAACTGTATATAGAGAGAGGAGATCCCATAACTGTATATAGAGAGAGGAGAGATCCCATAACTGTATATAGAGAGAGCAGATGCCATAACTGTATATACAGAGGAGAGATCCCATAATTGTATATATAGAGAGGAGATCCCATAACTGTATATATAGAGAGGAGATCCCATAACAGTATATAGAGAGAGGAGAGATCCCATAACTGTATATATAGAGAGGAGATCCCGTAACTGTATATAGAGAGAGGAGATCCTTTAACTGTATATAGAGAGGAGATCCCATAACTATATATAGAGAGGAGAGATCCCATAACTGTATATAGAGAGGAGATCCTATAACTGTATATAGAGAGGAGATCCTATAACTGTATATAGAGAGAGGAGATCCCATAACAGTATATAGAGAGAGGAGAGATCCCATAACTGTATATATAGAGAGGAGATCCCGTAACTGTATATAGAGAGAGGAGATCCTTTAACTGTATATAGAGAGGAGATCCCATAACTATATATAGAGAGGAGAGATCCCATAACTGTATATAGAGAGGAGATCCTATAACTGTATATATAGAGAGGAGATCCTATAACTGTATATAGAGAGGAGATCCCATAACTGTATATATAGAGAGGAGAGATCCCATAACTGTATATAGAGAGAGGAGATCCCATAACTGTATATAGAGAGGAGAGATCCCATAACTGTATATAGAGAGAGGAGATCCCATAACTGTATATAGAGAGGAGATCCCATAACTGTATATATAGAGAGGAGAGATCCCTTAACTGTATATAGAGAGAGGAGATCCCATAACTGTATATAGAGAGGAGAGATCCCATAACTGTATATAGAGAGTGAGGAGATCCCATAACTGTATATAGAGAGAGGAGATCCCATAACTGTATATAGAGAGGAGATCCCATAACTGTATATAGAGAGGAGATCCCATAACTGTATATAGAGAAGAGATCCCATAACTGTATATAAAGAGAGGAGAGATCCCATAATTGTATATAGAGAGAGGAGATCCCAAAACTATATATAGAGAGGAGATCCCATAACTGTATGTAGAGAGGAGATCCCATAACTGTATATAGAGAAGAGATCCCATAACTATATATAGAGAGGAAATCCCATAACTATATATAGAGAGGAGATCCCATAACTATATATAGAGAGGAGATCCCATAACTGTATATAGAGAAGAGAACCCATAACTATATATAGAGAGGAGATCCCATAACTGTATATAGAGAAGAGATCCCATAACTATATATAGAGAGGAAATCCCATAACTATATATAGAGAGGAGATCCCATAACTGTATATAGAGAGGAGATCCCATAACTGTATATAGAGAGGAGATCCCATAACTGTATATAGAGAGGAGAGATCCCATAACTGTATATAGAGAGAGGAGATCCCATAACTGTATATAGAGAGGAGATCCCATAACTGTATATATAGAGAGGAGATCCCATAACTGTATATAGAGAGAGGAGATCCCATAACTGTACATAGAGAGGAGATCCCATAACTGTATATAGAGAGAGGAGATCCCATAACTGTATATAGAGAGGAGATCCCATAACTGTATATTGAGTGGAGATCCCATAACTGTATATAGAGAGAGGAGATCCCATAACTGTATATAGAGAGGAGATCCCATAACTGTATATAGAGAGAGGAGATCCCATAACTGTATATAGAGAGGAGATCCCATAACTGTATATAGAGAGGAGATCCCATAACTGTATATAGAGAGGAGATCCCATAACTATATATAGAGAGGAGATCCCATAACTGTATATAGAGTGGAGATCCCATAACTGTATATAGAGAGAGGAGATCCCATAACTGTATATAGAGAGGAGATCCCATAACTGTATATAGAGAGAGGAGATCCCATAACTGTATATAGAGAGGAGATCCCATAACTGTATATAGAGAGGAGATCCCATAACTGTATATAGAGAGAGGAGATCCCATAACTGTATATAGAGAGGAGATCCCATAACTGTATATAGAGAGGAGATCCCATAACTGTATATAGAGAGAGGAGATCCCATAACTGTATATAAAGAGGAGATCCCATAACTGTATATAGAGAGGAGATCCCATAACTGTACATATAGAGAGGAGATCCCATAACTGTATTTAGAGAGAGGAGAGATCTCATAACTGTATATATAGAGAGGAGATCCCGTAACTGTATATAGAGAGAGGAGATCCTTTAACTGTATATGGAGAGGAGATCCCATAACTACATATAGAGAGGAGAGATCCCATAACTGTATATAGAGAGGAGATCCCATAACTGTATATATAGAGAGGAGAGATCCCATAACTGTATATAGAGAGAGGAGATCCCATAACTGTATATAGAGAGAGGAGATCCCATAACTGTATATAGAGAGAGGAGATCCCGTAACTGTATATATAGAGAGGAGATCCCATAACTGTATATAGAGAGAGGAGATCCCATAACTGTATATATAGAGAGGAGATCCCATAACTGTATATAGAGAGGAGATCCCATAACTGTATATAGAGAGAGGAGATCCCATAACTGTATATATAGAGAGGAGATCCCGTAACTGTATAAAGAGAGAGGAGATCCCATAACTGTATATATAGAGAGGAGATCACATAACTGTATATAGAGAGGAGATCCCATAACTGTATATAGAGAGAGGAGATCCCATAACTGTATATATAGAGAGGAGAGATCCCATAACTGTATAAAGAGAGAGGAGATCCCATAACTGTATATAGAGAGGAGAGATCCCATAACTGTATATAGGGAGAGGAGATCCCATAACTGTATATAGAGAGAGGAGATCCCATAACTGTATATAGAGAGAGGAGATCCCATAACTATATATATAGAGAGGAGATCCCATAACTGTATATAGAGAGAGGAGATCCCATTACTGTATATATAGAGAGGAGATCCCATAACTGTATATAGAGAGGAGATCCCATAACTGTATATAGAGAGAGGAGATCCCATAACTGTATATAGAGAGAGGAGAGATCCCATAACTGTATATAGAGAGAGGAGAGATCCCATAACTGTATCTAGAGAGAGGAGATTCCATAACTGTATATAGAGAGGAGAGATCCCATAACTGTATATAGAGAGAGGAGAGATCCCATAACTGTATATAGAGAGAGGAGATCCTTTAACTGTATATGGAGAGGAGATCCCATAACTATATATAGAGAGGAGAGATCCCATAACTGTATATAGAGAGGAGATCCCATAACTGTATATATAGAGAGGAGAGATCCCATAACTGTATATAGAGAGAGGAGAGATCCCATAACTGTATATAGAGAGAGGAGATCCCATAACTGTATATAGAGAGAGGAGATCCCATAACTGTATATAGAGAGAGGAGAGATCCCATAACTGTATATAGAGAGAGCAGATGCCATAACTGTATATACAGAGGAGAGATCCCATAATTGTATATATAGAGAGGAGATCCCATAACTGTATATATAGAGAGGAGATCCCATAACTGTATATAGAGAGAGAGGAGATCCCATAACTGTATATAGAGAGAGGAGATCCCATAACTGTATATAGAGAGGAGATCCCATAACTGTATATAGAGAGGAGAGATCCCATAACTGTATATAGAGATAGGAGATCCCATTACTGTATATATATAGAGAGGAGATCCCATAACTGTATATAGAGAGAGGAGATCCCATAACTGTAAATAGAGATAGGAGATCCCATTACTGTATATATATAGAGGAGATCCCATAACTGTATATAGAGAGGAGAGATCCCATAACTGTATATAGAGAGGAGATCCCATAACTGTATATAGAGAGAGGAGATTCCATAACTGTATATATAGAGAGGAGATCCTATAACTGTATATAGAGAGGAGATCCTATAACTGTATATAGAGAGAGGAGATCCCATAACAGTATATAGAGAGAGGAGAGATCCCATAACTGTATATATAGAGAGGAGATCCCGTAACTGTATATAGAGAGAGGAGATCCTTTAACTGTATATAGAGAGGAGATCCCATAACTATATATAGAGAGGAGAGATCCCATAACTGTATATAGAGAGGAGATCCTATAACTGTATATATAGAGAGGAGATCCTATAACTGTATATAGAGAGGAGATCCCATAACTGTATATATAGAGAGGAGAGATCCCATAACTGTATATAGAGAGAGGAGATCCCATAACTCTATATAGAGAGGAGAGATCCCATAACTGTATATAGAGAGAGGAGATCCCATAACTGTATATAGAGAGGAGATCCCATAACTGTATATATAGAGAGGAGAGATCCCTTAACTGTATATAGAGAGAGGAGATCCCATAACTGTATATAGAGAGGAGAGATCCCATAACTGTATATAGAGAGTGAGGAGATCCCATAACTGTATATAGAGAGAGGAGATCCCATAACTGTATATAGAGAGAGGAGATCCCATAACTGTATATAGAGAGAGGAGAGATCCCATAACTGTATATAGAGAGAGGAGATCCCATAACTGTATATAGAGAGAGGAGATCCCATAACTGTATATATAGAGAGGAGAGATCCCATAACTGTATATAGAGAGAGGAGAGATCCCATAACTGTATATAGAGAGAGGAGAGATCCCATAACTGTATCTAGAGAGAGGAGATTCCATAACTGTATATAGAGAGGAGAGATCCCATAACTGTATATAGAGAGGAGAGATCCCATAACTGTATATAGAGAGGAGAGATCCCATAACTGTATATAGAGAGAGGAGAGATCCCATAACTGTATATAGAGAGAGGAGAGATCCCATAACTGTATCTAGAGAGGAGATCCCATAACTGTATATATAGAGATGAGATTCCATAACTGTATATAGAGAGAGGAGATCCCATAACTGTATATAGAGAAAGGAGATCCCATAACTGTATATAGAGAGAGGAGATCCCATAACTGTATACAGAGAGAGTAGATCCCATAACTGTATATAGAGAGAGGAGATCCCATAACTGTATATAGAAAGGAGATCACATAACTGTATATAGAGAGAGGAGATCCCATAACTGTATATAGAGAGAGGAGATCCCATAACTGTATATAGAGAGGAGAGATCCCGTAACTGTATATAGAGAGAGGAGATCCCATAACTGTATATAGAGAGGAGAGATCCCATAACTGTATATATAGAGAGGAGATCCCATAACTGTATATAGAGAGGAGATCCCATAACTGTATATAGAGAGGAGATCCCATAACTGTATATAGAGAGGAGATCCCATAACTATATATAGAGAGGAGATCCCATAACTGTATATAGAGAGGAGAGATCCCATAACTGTATATAGAGAGAGGAGATCCCATAACTGTATATAGAGAGGAGAGATCCCATAACTGTATATAGAGAGAGGAGATCCCATAACTGTATATAGAGAGAGGAGATCCCATAACTGTATATATAGAGAGGAGATCCCATAACTGTATATAGAGAGAGGAGATCCCATAACTGTATATAGAGAGAGGAGATCCCATAACTGTATATATAGAGAGGAGATCCCATAACTGTATATAGAGAGAGGAGATCCCATAACTGTATATATAGAGAGGAGATCCCATAACTGTATATAGAGAGGAGATCCCATAACTCTATATAGAGAGAGGAGATCCCATAACTGTATATATAGAGAGGAGATCCCGTAACTGTATATAGAGAGAGGAGATCCCATAACTGTATATAGAGAGGAGAGATCCCATAACTGTATATAGAGAGGAGATCCCATAACTGTATATAGAGAGGAGATCCCATAACTGTATATAGAGAGAGGAGATCCCATAACTGTATATAGAGAGAGGAGACCCCATAACTGTATATATAGAGAGGAGATCCCATAACTGTATATATAGAGAGGAGATCCCATAACTGTATATAGAGAGAGTAGAGATCCCATAACTGTATATAGAGAGAGCAGATCCCATAACTGTATATAGAGAGGAGATCCCATAACTGTATATATAGAGAGGAGATCCCATAACTGTAAATATATAGAGGAGATCCCATTACTGTATATAGAGAGGAGATCTCATAACTGTATATAGAGAGGAGATCTCATAACTGTATATATAGAGAGGAGATCCCATAACTGTATATAGAGAGGAGATCCCATAACTGTATATAGAGAGGAGATCCCATAACTGTATATAGAGAGGAGAGATCCCATAACTGTATATAGAGAGAGGAGATCCCATAACTGTATATATAGAGAGGAGATCCTATAACTGTATAGAGAGAGGAGATCCCATAACTGTATATAGAGAGAGGAGATCCCATAACTGTATATATAGAGAGGAGATCCCATAACTGTATATAGAGAGAGGAGATCCCATAACTGTATATATAGAGAGGAGATCCCATAACTGTATATAGAGAGGAGATCCCATAACTGTATATAGAGAGGAGAGATCCCATAACTGTATATAGAGAGGAGAGATCCCATAACTGTATATAGGGAGAGGAGATCCCATAACTGTATATAGAGAGGAGAGATCCCATAACTGTATATAGAGAGGAGAGATCCCATAACTGTATATAGAGAGAGGAGATCCCATAACTGTATATAGAGAGGAGATCCCATAACTGTATAGAGAGAGGAGATCCCATAACTGTATATAGAGAGGAGATTCCATAACTGTATAGAGAGAGGAGATCCCATAACTGTATATAGAGAGGAGATCCCATAACTGTATATAGAGAGGAGATCCCATAACTGTATATAGAGAGGAGATCCCATAACTGTATATAGAGAGAGGAGATCCCATAACTGTATATAAAGAGGAGATCCCATAACTGTATATAGAAAGGAGATCCCATAACTGTATATATAGAGAGGAGATCCCATAACTGTATATAGAGAGAGGAGAGATCTCATAACTGTATATATAGAGAGGAGATCCCGTAACTGTATATAGAGAGAGGAGATCCTTTAACTGTATATAGAGAGGAGATCCCATAACTATATATAGAGAGGAGAGATCCCATAACTGTATATAGAGAGGAGATCCCATAACTGTATATATAGAGAGGAGAGATCCCATAACTGTACATAGAGAGAGGAGATCCCATAACTGTATATAGAGAGACTAGATCCCATAACTGTATATAGAGAGAGGAGATCCCGTAACTGTATATATAGAGAGGAGATCCCATAACTGTATATAGAGAGAGGAGATCCCATAACTGTATATATAGAGAGGAGATCCCATAACTGTATATAGAGAGGAGATCCCATAACTGTATATAGAGAGAGGAGATCCCATAACTGTATATATAGAGAGGAGATCCCGTAACTGTATATAGAGAGAGGAGATCCCATAACTGTATATATAGAGAGGAGATCCCATAACTGTATATAGAGAGGAGATCCCATAACTGTATATAGAGAGAGGAGATCCCATAACTGTATATATAGAGAGGAGAGATCCCATAACTGTATAAAGAGAGAGGAGATCCCATAACTGTATATAGAGAGGAGAGATCCCATAACTGTATATAGGGAGAGGAGATCCCATAACTGTATATATAGAGAGGAGATCCCATAACTGTATATAGAGAGGAGAGATCCCATAACTGTATATAGAGAGGAGAGATCCCATAACTGTATATAGAGAGAGGAGATCCCATAACTGTATACAGAGAGGAGATCCCATAACTGTATAGAGAGAGGAGATCCCATAACTGTATATAGAGAGGAGATCCCATAACTGTATAGAGAGAGGAGATCCCATAACTGTATATAGAGAGGAGATCCCATAACTGTATATAGAGAGAGGAGATCCCATAACTGTATATATAGAGAGGAGATCCTATAACTGTATATAGAGAGGAGATCCCATAACTGTATATAGAGAGAGGAGAGATCCCATAACTGTATCTAGAGAGAGGAGAGATCCCATAACTGTATCTAGAGAGAGGAGATTGCATAACTGTATATAGAGAGGAGAGATCCCATAACTGTATATAGAGAGAGGAGATCCCATAACTGTATATATATAGAGGAGATCCCATAACTGTATATAGAGAGGAGATCCCATAACTGTATATAGAGAGGAGATCCCATAACTGTATATAGAGAGAGGAGATCCCATAACTGTATATAGAGAGAGGAGAGATCCCATAACTGTATATATAGAGAGGAGATCCCGTAACTGTATATAGAGAGAGGAGATCCTTTAACTGTATATAAAGAGGAGATCCCATAACTATATATAGAGAGGAGATCCCATAACTGTATATAGAGAGGAGAGATCCCATAACTGTATATAGAGAGAGGAGATCCCATAACTGTATATAGAGAGGAGAGATCCCATAACTGTATATAGAGAGGAGAGATCCCATAACTGTATATAGAGAGAGGAGATCCCATAACTGTATATAGAGAGAGGAGATCCCATAACTGTATATATAGAGAGGAGATCCCATAACTGTATATAGAGAGAGGAGATCCCATAACTGTATATAGAGAGAGGAGATCCCATAACTGTATATATAGAGAGGAGATCCCATAACTGTATATAGAGAGAGGAGATCCCATAACTGTATATATAGAGAGGAGATCCCATAACTGTATATAGAGAGGAGATCCCATAACTCTATATAGAGAGAGGAGATCCCATAACTGTATATATAGAGAGGAGATCCCGTAACTGTATATAGAGAGAGGAGATCCCATAACTGTATATAGAGAGGAGAGATCCCATAACTGTATATATAGAGAGGAGATCCCATAACTGTATATAGAGAGGAGATCCCATAACTGTATATAGAGAGGAGATCCCATAACTGTATATAGAGAGAGGAGATCCCATAACTGTATATAGAGAGAGGAGACCCCATAACTGTATATATAGAGAGGAGATCCCATAACTGTATATATAGAGAGGAGATCCCATAACTGTATATAGAGAGAGTAGAGATCCCATAACTGTATATAGAGAGAGCAGATCCCATAACTGTATATAGAGAGGAGATCCCATAACTGTATATATAGAGAGGAGATCCCATAACTGTAAATATATAGAGGAGATCCCATTACTGTATATAGAGAGGAGATCTCATAACTGTATATAGAGAGGAGATCTCATAACTGTATATATAGAGAGGAGATCCCATAACTGTATATAGAGAGGAGAACCCATAACTGTATATAGAGAGGAGATCCCATAACTGTATATAGAGAGGAGAGATCCCATAACTGTATATAGAGAGAGGAGATCCCATAACTGTATATATAGAGAGGAGATCCTATAACTGTATAGAGAGAGGAGATCCCATAACTGTATATAGAGAGAGGAGATCCCATAACTGTATATATAGAGAGGAGATCCCATAACTGTATATAGAGAGAGGAGATCCCATAACTGTATATATAGAGAGGAGATCCCATAACTGTATATAGAGAGGAGATCCCATAACTGTATATAGAGAGGAGAGATCCCATAACTGTATATAGAGAGGAGAGATCCCATAACTGTATATAGGGAGAGGAGATCCCATAACTGTATATAGAGAGGAGAGATCCCATAACTGTATATAGAGAGGAGAGATCCCATAACTGTATATAGAGAGAGGAGATCCCATAACTGTATATAGAGAGGAGATCCCATAACTGTATAGAGAGAGGAGATCCCATAACTGTATATAGAGAGGAGATTCCATAACTGTATAGAGAGAGGAGATCCCATAACTGTATATAGAGAGGAGATCCCATAACTGTATATAGAGAGGAGATCCCATAACTGTATATAGAGAGGAGATCCCATAACTGTATATAGAGAGAGGAGATCCCATAACTGTATATAAAGAGGAGATCCCATAACTGTATATAGAAAGGAGATCCCATAACTGTATATATAGAGAGGAGATCCCATAACTGTATATAGAGAGAGGAGAGATCTCATAACTGTATATATAGAGAGGAGATCCCGTAACTGTATATAGAGAGAGGAGATCCTTTAACTGTATATAGAGAGGAGATCCCATAACTATATATAGAGAGGAGAGATCCCATAACTGTATATAGAGAGGAGATCCCATAACTGTATATATAGAGAGGAGAGATCCCATAACTGTACATAGAGAGAGGAGATCCCATAACTGTATATAGAGAGACGAGATCCCATAACTGTATATAGAGAGAGGAGATCCCGTAACTGTATATATAGAGAGGAGATCCCATAACTGTATATAGAGAGAGGAGATCCCATAACTGTATATATAGAGAGGAGATCCCATAACTGTATATAGAGAGGAGATCCCATAACTGTATATAGAGAGAGGAGATCCCATAACTGTATATATAGAGAGGAGATCCCGTAACTGTATATAGAGAGAGGAGATCCCATAACTGTATATATAGAGAGGAGATCCCATAACTGTATATAGAGAGGAGATCCCATAACTGTATATAGAGAGAGGAGATCCCATAACTGTATATATAGAGAGGAGAGATCCCATAACTGTATAAAGAGAGAGGAGATCCCATAACTGTATATAGAGAGGAGAGATCCCATAACTGTATATAGAGAGAGGAGATCCCATAACTGTATATATAGAGAGGAGATCCCATAACTGTATATAGAGAGGAGAGATCCCATAACTGTATATAGAGAGGAGAGATCCCATAACTGTATATAGAGAGAGGAGATCCCATAACTGTATAGAGAGAGGAGATCCCATAACTGTATAGAGAGAGGAGATCCCATAACTGTATATAGAGAGGAGATCCCATAACTGTATAGAGAGAGGAGATCCCATAACTGTATATAGAGAGGAGATCCCATAACTGTATATAGAGAGGAGATCCCATAACTGTATATATAGAGAGGAGATCCCATAACTGTATATAAAGAGGAGATCCCATAACTGTATATAGAGAGGAGATCCCATAACTGTATATATAGAGAGGAGATCCCATAACTGTATATAGAGAGAGGAGAGATCTCATAACTGTATATATAGAGAGGAGATCCCGTAACTGTATATAGAGAGAGGAGATCCTTTAACTGTATATAGAGAGGAGATCCCATAACTATATATAGAGAGGAGAGATCCCATAACTGTATATAGAGAGGAGATCCCATAACTGTATATATAGAGAGGAGAGATCCCATAACTGTATATAGAGAGAGGAGATCCCATAACTGTATATAGAGAGAGGAGATCCCATAACTGTATATAGAGAGAGGAGATCCCGTAACTGTATATATAGAGAGGAGATCCCATAACTGTACATAGAGAGAGGAGATCCCATAACTGTATATATAGAGAGGAGATCCCATAACTGTATATAGAGAGGAGATCCCATAACTGTATATAGAGAGAGGAGATCCCATAACTGTATATATAGAGAGGAGATCCCGTAACTGTATATAGAGAGAGGAGATCCCATAACTGTATATATAGAGAGGAGATCCCATAACTGTATATAGAGAGGAGATCCCATAACTGTATATAGAGAGAGGAGATCCCATAACTGTATATATAGAGAGGAGAGATCCCATAACTGTATAAAGAGAGAGGAGATCCCATAACTGTATATAGAGAGGAGAGATCCCATAACTGTATATAGGGAGAGGAGATCCCATAACTGTATATAGAGAGAGGAGATCCCATAACTGTATATAGAGAGAGGAGATCCCATAACTGTATATAGAGAGAGGAGATCCCATAACTATATATATAGAGAGGAGATCCCATAACTGTATATAGAGAGAGGAGATCCCATTACTGTATATATAGAGAGGAGATCCCATAACTGTATATAGAGAGGAGATCCCATAACTGTATATAGAGAGAGGAGATCCCATAACTGTATATAGAGAGAGGAGAGATCCCATAACTGTATATAGAGAGAGGAGAGATCCCATAACTGTATCTAGAGAGAGGAGATTCCATAACTGTATATAGAGAGGAGAGATCCCATAACTGTATATAGAGAGAGGAGAGATCCCATAACTGTATATAGAAAGAGGAGATCCTTTAACTGTATATAGAGAGGAGATCCCATAACTATATGTAGAGAGGAGAGATCCCATAACTGTATATAGAGAGGAGATCCCATAACTGTATATATAGAGAGGAGAGATCCCATAACTGTATATAGAGAGAGGAGAGATCCCATAACTGTATATAGAGAGAGGAGATCCCATAACTGTATATAGAGAGAGGAGATCCCATATGTGTATATAGAGAGAGGAGATCCCATAACTGTATATAGAGAGAGGAGAGATCCCATAACTGTATATAGAGAGAGCAGATCCCATAACTGTATATACAGAGGAGAGATCCCATAATTGTATATATAGAGAGGAGATCCCATAACTGTATATAGAGAGAGGAGATCCTTTAACTGTATATAGAGAGGAGATCCCATAACTATATATAGAGAGGAGAGATCCCATAACTGTATATAGAGAGGAGATCCCATAACTGTATATAGAGAAGAGATCCCATAACTGTATATAGAGAGGAGATCCCATAACTGTATATAGAGAGGAGATCCCATAACTGTATATAGAGAGGAGAGATCCCATAATTGTATATAGAGAGAGGAGATCCCATAACTGTATATAGAGAGGAGATCCCATAACTGTATATATAGAGAGGAGAGATCCCATAACTGTATATAGAGAGAGGAGATCCCATAACTGTATATAGAGAGAGGAGATCCCATAACTGTATATAGAGAGAGGAGATCCCGTAACTGTATATATAGAGAGGAGATCCCATAACTGTACATAGAGAGAGGAGATCCCATAACTGTATATATAGAGAGGAGATCCCATAACTGTATATAGAGAGGAGATCCCATAACTGTATATAGAGAGAGGAGATCCCATAACTGTATATATAGAGAGGAGATCCCGTAACTGTATATAGAGAGAGGAGATCCCATAACTGTATATATAGAGAGGAGATCCCATAACTGTATATAGAGAGGAGATCCCATAACTGTATATAGAGAGAGGAGATCCCATAACTGTATATATAGAGAGGAGAGATCCCATAACTGTATAAAGAGAGAGGAGATCCCATAACTGTATATAGAGAGGAGAGATCCCATAACTGTATATAGGGAGAGGAGATCCCATAACTGTATATAGAGAGAGGAGATCCCATAACTGTATATAGAGAGAGGAGATCCCATAACTGTATATAGAGAGAGGAGATCCCATAACTATATATATAGAGAGGAGATCCCATAACTGTATATAGAGAGAGGAGATCCCATTACTGTATATATAGAGAGGAGATCCCATAACTGTATATAGAGAGGAGATCCCATAACTGTATATAGAGAGAGGAGATCCCATAACTGTATATAGAGAGAGGAGAGATCCCATAACTGTATATAGAGAGAGGAGAGATCCCATAACTGTATCTAGAGAGAGGAGATTCCATAACTGTATATAGAGAGGAGAGATCCCATAACTGTATATAGAGAGAGGAGAGATCCCATAACTGTATATAGAAAGAGGAGATCCTTTAACTGTATATAGAGAGGAGATCCCATAACTATATGTAGAGAGGAGAGATCCCATAACTGTATATAGAGAGGAGATCCCATAACTGTATATATAGAGAGGAGAGATCCCATAACTGTATATAGAGAGAGGAGAGATCCCATAACTGTATATAGAGAGAGGAGATCCCATAACTGTATATAGAGAGAGGAGATCCCATATGTGTATATAGAGAGAGGAGATCCCATAACTGTATATAGAGAGAGGAGAGATCCCATAACTGTATATAGAGAGAGCAGATCCCATAACTGTATATACAGAGGAGAGATCCCATAATTGTATATATAGAGAGGAGATCCCATAACTGTATATATAGAGAGGAGATCCCATAACTGTATATAGAGAGAGAGGAGATCCCATAACTGTATATAGAGAGAGGAGATCCCATAACTGTATATAGAGAGGAGATCCCATAACTGTATATAGAGAGAGGAGATCCCATAACTGTATATAGAGATAGGAGATCCCATTACTGTATATATATAGAGGAGATCCCATAACTGTATATAGAGAGGAGAGATCCCATAACTGTATATAGAGAGGAGATCCCATAACTGTATATAGAGAGAGGAGATTCCATAACTGTATATATAGAGAGGAGATCCTATAACTGTATATAGAGAGGAGATCCTATAACTGTATATAGAGAGAGGAGATCCCATAACAGTATATAGAGAGAGGAGAGATCCCATAACTGTATATATAGAGAGGAGATCCCGTAACTGTATATAGAGAGAGGAGATCCTTTAACTGTATATAGAGAGGAGATCCCATAACTATATATAGAGAGGAGAGATCCCATAACTGTATATAGAGAGGAGATCCCATAACTGTATATATAGAGAGGAGATCCTATAACTGTATATAGAGAGGAGATCCCATAACTGTATATATAGAGAGGAGAGATCCCATAACTGTATATAGAGAGAGGAGATCCCATAACTGTATATAGAGAGGAGAGATCCCACAACTGTATATAGAGAGAGGAGATCCCATAACTGTATATAGAGAGGAGATCCCATAACTGTATATATAGAGAGGAGAGATCCCATAACTGTATATAGAGAGAGGAGATCCCATAACTGTATATAGAGAGGAGAGATCCCATAACTGTATATAGAGAGTGAGGAGATCCCATAACTGTATATAGAGAGAGGAGATCCCATAACTGTATATAGAGAGAGGAGAGATCCCATAACTGTATATAGAGAGAGGAGATCCCATAACTGTATATAGAGAGGAGAGATCCCATAACTGTATATAGAGAGTGAGGAGATCCCATAACTGTATATAGAGAGAGGAGATTCCATAACTGTATATAGAGAGAGGAGATCCCATAACTGTATATAGAGAGGAGAGATCCCATAACTGTATATAGAGAGTGAGGAGATCCCATAACTGTATATAGAGAGAGGAGATCCCATAACTGTATATAGAGAGAGGAGATCCCATAACTGTATATAGAGAGAGGAGAGATCCCATAACTGTATATAGAGAGAGGAGATCCCATAACTGTATATAGAGAGGAGAGATCCCATAACTGTATATAGAGAGTGAGGAGATCCCATAACTGTATATAGAGAGAGGAGATCCCATAACTGTATATAGAGAGAGGAGATCCCATAACTGTATATAGAGAGAGGAGATCCCATAGCTGTATATATAGAGAGGAGATCCCATAACTGTATATAGAGAGAGGAGATCCCATAACTGTATATAGAGATAGGAGATCCCATAACTGTATATAGAGAGGAGATCCCATAACTGTATATAGAGAGAGGAGATCCCATAACTGTATATAGAGAGGAGATTCCATAAATGTATATAGAGAGGAGAGATCCCATAACTGTATATAGAGAGAGGAGATCCCATAACTGTATATAGAGAGAGGAGAGATCCCATAACTGTATATAGAGAGAGGAGATCCCATAACTGTATATAGAGAGGAGATCCCATAACTGTATATATAGAGAGGAGATCCCATAATGTTTATACAGAGATAGAGGAGATCGCATAACTGTATATAGAGAGAGGAGATCCCATAACTGTATATAGAGAGAGGAGATCCCATAACTGTATATATAGAGAGGAGAGATCCCATAACTGTATATAGAGAGAGGAGAGATCCCATAACTGTATCTAGAGAGAGGAGATTCCATAACTGTATATAGAGAGGAGAGATCCCATAACTGTATATAGAGAGGAGAGATCCCATGACTGTATATAGAGAGGAGAGATCCCATAACTGTATATAGAGAGAGGAGAGATCCCATAACTGTATATAGAGAGAGGAGAGATCCCATAACTGTATCTAGAGAGAGGAGATTCCATAACTGTATATAGAGAGAGGAGAGATCCCATAACTGTATATAGAGAGAGGAGAGATCCCATAACTGTATCTAGAGAGAGGAGATCCCATAACTGTATATAGAGAGAGGAGATCCCATAACTGTATATAGAGAGAGGAGATCCCATAACTATATATATAGAGAGGAGATCCCATAACTGTATATAGAGAGAGGAGATCCCATTACTGTATATATAGAGAGGAGATCCCATAACTGTATATAGAGAGGAGATCCCATAACTGTATATAGAGAGAGGAGATCCCATAACTGTATATAGAGAGAGGAGAGATCCCATAACTGTATATAGAGAGAGGAGAGATCCCATAACTGTATCTAGAGAGAGGAGATTCCATAACTGTATATAGAGAGGAGAGATCCCATAACTGTATATAGAGAGAGGAGAGATCCCATAACTGTATATAGAAAGAGGAGATCCTTTAACTGTATATAGAGAGGAGATCCCATAACTATATATAGAGAGGAGAGATCCCATAACTGTATATAGAGAGGAGATCCCATAACTGTATATATAGAGAGGAGAGATCCCATAACTGTATATAGAGAGAGGAGAGATCCCATAACTGTATATAGAGAGAGGAGATCCCATAACTGTATATAGAGAGAGGAGATCCCATAACTGTATATAGAGAGAGGAGATCCCATAACTGTATATAGAGAGAGGAGAGATCCCATAACTGTATATAGAGAGAGCAGATCCCATAACTGTATATACAGAGGAGAGATCCCATAATTGTATATATAGAGAGGAGATCCCATAACTGTATATATAGAGAGGAGATCCCATAACTGTATATAGAGAGAGAGGAGATCCCATAACTGTATATAGAGAGAGGAGATCCCATAACTGTATATAGAGAGGAGATCCCATAACTGTATATAGAGAGAGGAGATCCCATAACTGTATATAGAGATAGGAGATCCCATTACTGTATATATATAGAGGAGATCCCATAACTGTATATAGAGAGAGGAGATCCCATAACTGTATATAGAGATAGGAGATCCCATAACTGTATATAGAGAGAGGAGATCCCATAACTGTATATAGAGAGAGGAGAGATCCCATAACTGTATATAGAGAGAGGAGATCCCATAACTGTATATAGAGAGGAGAGATCCCATAACTGTATATAGAGAGTGAGGAGATCCCATAACTGTATATAGAGAGAGGAGATCCCATAACTGTATATAGAGAGAGGAGATCCCATAACTGTATATAGAGAGAGGAGATCCCATAGCTGTATATATAGAGAGGAGATCCCATAACTGTATATAGAGAGAGGAGATCCCATAACTGTATATAGAGAGAGGAGAGATCCCATAATTGTATATAGAGAGAGGAGATCCCATAACTATATATAGAGAGAAGGTCCCATAACTGTATATAGAGAAGAGATCCCATAACTATATATAGAGAGGAGATCCCATAACTGTATATAGAGAGGAGATCCCATAACTGTATATAGAGAGGAGATCCAATAACTGTATATAGAGAGAGGAGATCCCATAACTGTATATAGAGAGGAGATCCCATAACTGTATATAGAGAGGAGATCCCATAACTGTATATAGAGAGAGGAGATCCCATAACTGTATATAAAGAGGAGATCCCATAACTGTATTTAGAGATAGGAGATCCCATAACTGTATATAAAGAGGAGATCCCATAACTGTATATAGAGATAGGAGATCCCATAACTGTATATAGAGAGGAGATCCCATAACTGTATATAGAGAGAGGAGATCCCATAACTGTATATAAAGAGGAGATCCCATAACTGTATATAGAGATAGGAGATCCCATAACTGTATATAGAGAGGAGATCCCATAACTGTATATATAGAGAGGAGAGATCCCATAACTGTATATAGAGAGGAGAGATCCCATAACTGTATATATAGACAGGAGATCCCATAACTGTATATATAGAGAGGAGATCCCATAACTGTATATAGAGAGAGGAGAGATCTCATAACTGTATATATAGAGAGGAGATCCCGTAACTGTATATAGAGAGAGGAGATCCTTTAACTGTATATAGAGAGGAGATCCCATAACTATATATAGAGAGGAGAGATCCCATAACTGTATATAGAAAGGAGATCCCATAACTGTATATAGAGAGGAGAGATCCCATAACTGTATATAGAGAGAGGAGATCCCATAACTGTATATAGAGAGAGGAGATCCCATAACTGTATATAGAGAGAGGAGATCCCGTAACTGTATATATAGAGAGGAGATCCCATAACTGTATATAGAGAGAGGAGATCCCATAACTGTATATATAGAGAGGAGATCCCATAACTGTATATAGAGAGGAGATCCCATAACTGTATATATAGAGAGGAGATCCCATAACTGTATATATAGAGAGGAGATCCCGTAACTGTATATAGAGAGAGGAGATCCCATAACTGTATATATAGAGAGGAAATCCCATAACTGTATATAGAGAGGAGATCCCATAACTGTATATAGAGAGAGGAGATCCCATAACTGTATATATAGAGAGGAGAGATCCCATCACTGTATAAAGAGAGAGGAGATCCCATAACTGTATATAGAGAGGAGAGATCCCATAACTGTATATAGGGAGAGGAGATCCCATAACTGTATATAGAGAGAGGAGATCCCATAACTATATATAGAGAGGAGATCCCATAACTGTATATAGAGAGGAGATCCCAAAACTATATATAGAGAGGAGATCCCATAACTGTATATAGAGAGGAGAGATCCCATAACTGTATATAGAGAAGAGATCCCATAACTGTATATAGAGAGGAGATCCCATAACTGTATATAGAGATGAGATCCCATAACTGTATATAGAGAGGAGATCCCATAACTGTATATAGAGAGAGGAGAGATCCCATAATTGTATATAGAGAGAGGAGATCCCATAACTGTATATAGAGAGGAGATCCCATAACTGTATATAGAGAGGAGATCCCATAACTGTATATAGAGAGAGGAGAGATCCCATAATTGTATATAGAGAGAGGAGATCCCATAACTATATATAGAGAGGAGATCCCGTAACTGTATATAGAGAGAGGAGATCCTTTAACTGTATATAGAGAGGAGATCCCATAACTATATATAGAGAGGAGAGATCCCATAACTGTATATAGAAAGGAGATCCCATAACTGTATATATAGAGAGGAGTGATCCCAAAACTGTATATAGAGAGAGGAGATCCCATAACTGTTTATAGAGAGAGGAGATCCCATAACTGTATATAGAGAGAGGAGATCCCGTAACTGTATATATAGAGAGGAGATCCCATAACTGTATATAGAGAGAGGAGATCCCATAACTGTATATATAGAGAGGAGATCCCATAACTGTATATAGAGAGGAGATCCCATAACTGTATATAGAGAGAGGAGATCCCATAACTGTATATATAGAGAGGAGATCCCGTAACTGTATATAGAGAGAGGAGATCCCATAACTGTATATATGGAGAGGAGATCCCATAACTGTATATAGAGAGGAGATCCCATAACTGTATATAGAGAAAGGAGATCCCATAACTGTATATATAGAGAGGAGAGATCCCATAACTGTATAAAGAGAGAGGAGATCCCATAACTGTATATAGAGAGGAGAGATCCCATAACTGTATATAGGGAGAGGAGATCCCATAACTGTATATAGAGAGAGGAGATCCCATAACTGTATATAGAGAGAGGAGATCCCATAACTGTATATAGAGAGAGGAGATCCCATAACTGTATATATAGAGAGGAGATCCCCTAACTGTATATAGAGAGAGGAGATCCCATTACTGTATATATGGAGAGGAGATCCCATAACTGTATATAGAGAGGAGATCACATAACTGTATATAGAGAGAGGAAATCCCATAACTGTATATAGAGAGGAGAGATCTCATAACTGTATATAGAGAGGAGAGATCCCATAACTGTATATAGAGAGGAGAGATCCCATAACTGTATATAGAGAGGAGATCCCATAACTGTATATAGAGAGAGGAGATCCCATAACTGTATATAGAGAGAGGAGAGATCCCATAACTGTATATAGAGAGAGGAGAGATCCCATAACTGTATATAATGAGAGGAGAGATCCCATAACTGTATCTAGAGAGAGGAGATTCCATAACTGTATATAGAGAGGAGAGATCCCATAACTGTATATAGAGAGAGGAGAGATCCCATAACTGTATATAGAGAGAGGAGATCCTTTAACTGTATATAGAGAGGAGATCCCATAACTATATATAGAGAGGAGAGATCCCATAACTGTATATAGAGAGGAGATCCCATAACTGTATATATAGAGAGGAGAGATCCCATAACTGTATATAGAGAGAGGAGAGATCCCATAACTGTATATAGAGAGAGGAGATCCCATAACTGTATATAGAGAGAGGAGAGATCCCATAACTGTATATAGAGAAAGCAGATCCCATAACTGTATATACAGAGGAGAGATCCCATAATTGTATATATAGAGAGGAGATCCCATAACTGTATATATAGAGAGGAGATCCCATAACTGTATATAGAGAGAGAGGAGATCCCATAACTGTATATAGAGAGAGGAGATCCCATAACTGTATATAGAGAGGAGATCCCATAACTGTATATAGAGAGAGGAGATCCCATAACTGTATATAGAGATAGGAGATCCCATTACTGTATATATATAGAGGAGATCCCATAACTGTATATAGAGAGGAGAGATCCCATAACTGTATATAGAGAGGAGATCCCATAACTGTATATAGAGAGAGGAGATTCCATAACTGTATATATAGAGAGGAGATCCTATAACTGTATATAGAGAGGAGATCCTATAACTGTATATAGAGAGAGGAGATCCCATAACAGTATATAGAGAGAGGAGAGATCCCATAACTGTGTATATAGAGAGGAGATCCTGTAACTGTATATAGAGAGGAGAGATCCCATAACTATATATAGAGAGGAGAGATCCCATAACTGTATATAGAGAGGAGATCCCATAACTGTATATATAGAGAGGAGAGATCCCATAACTGTATATAGAGAGAGGAGATCCCATAACTGTATATAGAGAGAGGAGATCCCATAACTGTATATAGAGAGAGGAGATCCCATAACTGTATATAGAGAGAGGAGATCCCATAACTATATATAGAGAGGAGAGATCCCATAACTGTATATAGAGAGGAGATCCCATAACTGTATATATAGAGAGGAGAGAATCCATAACTGTATATAGAGAGAGGAGATCCCATAATTGTATATATAGAGAGGAGATCCCATAACTGTATATATAGAGAGGAGATCCCATAACTGTATATAGAGAGAGAGGAGATCCCATAACTGTATATAGAGAGAGGAGATCCCATAACTGTATATAGAGAGGAGATCCCATAACTGTATATAGAGAGAGGAGATCCCATAACTGTATATAGAGATAGGAGATCCCATTACTGTATATATATAGAGGAGATCCCATAACTGTATATAGAGAGGAGAGATCCCATAACTGTATATAGAGAGGAGATCCCATAACTGTATATAGAGAGAGGAGATTCCATAACTGTATATATAGAGAGGAGATCCTATAACTGTATATAGAGAGGAGATCCTATAACTGTATATAGAGAGAGGAGATCCCATAACAGTACATAGAGAGAGGAGAGATCCCATAACTGTATATATAGAGAGGAGATCCCGTAACTGTATATAGAGAGAGGGGATCCTTTAACTGTATATAGAGAGGAGATCCCATAACTATATATAGAGAGGAGAGATCCCATAACTGTATATAGAGAGGAGATCCCATAACTGTATATATAGAGAGGAGATCCTATAACTGTATATAGAGAGGAGATCCCATAACTGTATATATAGAGAGGAGAGATCCCATAACTGTATATAGAGAGAGGAGATCCCATAACTGTATATAGAGAGGAGAGATCCCATAACTGTATATAGAGAGAGGAGATCCCATAACTGTATATAGAGAGGTGAAATCCCATAACTGTATATAGAGAGAGGAGAGATCCCATAACTGTATATAGAGAGGAGAGATCTCATAACTGTATATAGAGAGGAGATCCCATAACTGTATATAGAGAGGAGATCCCATAACTGTATATAGAGAGGAGATCCCATAACTGTATATAGAGAGGAGATCCCATAACTGTATATATAGAGAGGAGATCCCATAACTGTATATAGTGGAGATTCCATAACTATATATAGAGAGGAGATCCCATAACTGTATATAGAGAGAGGAGATCCCATAATGTATATAGAGAGGGGAGAGATCACATAACTGTATATATAGAGAGGAGATCCCATAACTGTATATAGAGAGGAGATCCCAAAACTATATATAGAGAGGAGATCCCATAACTGTATATAAAGAGGAGATCCCATAACTGTATATAGAGAGGAGATCCCATAACTGTATATAGAGAGAGGAGAGATCCCATAATTGTATATAGAGAGAGGAGATCCCATAACTATATATAGAGAGAAGATCCCATAACTGTATATAGAGAAGAGATCCCATAACTATATATAGAGAGGAGATCCCATAACTATATATAGAGAGGAGATCCCATAACTGTATATAGAGAGGAGATCCCATAACTGTATATAGAGAGGAGATCCCATAATTGTATATAGAGAGGAGATCCCTTAACTGTATATAGAGAGGAGATCCCATAACTGTATATAGAGTGGAGATCCCATAACTGTATATAGAGAGAGGAGATCCCATAACTGTATATAGAGAGAGGAGAGATCCCATAACTGTATATATAGAGAGGAGATCCCGTAACTGTATATAGAGAGGAGAGATCCCATAACTATATATAGAGAGAGGAGAGATCCCATAACTGTATATAGAGAGAGGAGAGATCCCATAACTGTATATAGAGAGAGGAGATCCCATAACTGTATATAGAGAGAGGAGATCCCATAACTGTATTTAGAGAGTGGAGAGATCCCATAACTGTATATAGGGAGGAGAGATCCCATAACTGTATATAGAGAGAGGAGAGATCCCATAACTGTATATAGAGAGAGGAGAGATCCCATAACTGTATATAGAGAGGAGATCCCATAACTGTATATAGAGAGGAGATCCCATAACTGTATATAGAGAGGAGATCCCATAACTGTATATAGAGGAGATCCCATAACTGTATATAGAGAGAGGAGACCCCATAACTGTATATAGAGAGGAGATCCCATAACTGTATTTATAGAGAGGAGATCCCATAACTGTATATAGAGGAGATCCCATAACTATATATAGAGAGGAGATCCCATAACTATATATAGAGAGGAGATCCCATAACTGTATATAGAGAGGAGATCCCATAACTATATATAGAGAGGAGATCCCATAACTATATATAGAGAGGAGATCCCATAACTGTATATAGAGAGGAGATCTCATAACTGTATATAGAGTGGAGATCCCATAACTATATATAGAGAGGAGATCCCAAAACTATATATAGAGAGGAGATCCCATAACTGTATATAGAGAGGAGATCCCATAACTGTATATAGAGAGGAGATCCCATAACTGTATATAAAGAGAGGAGAGATCCCATAATTGTATATAGAGAGAGGAGATCCCAAAACTATATATAGAGAGGAGATCCCATAACTGTATATAGAGAAGAGATCCCATAACTGTATATAGAGAGGAGATCCCAAAACTATATATAGAGAAGAGATCCCATAACTGTATATAGAGAGGAAATCCCATAACTATATATAGAGAGGAGATCCCATAACTATATATAGAGAGGAGATCCCATAACTGTATATAGAGAAGAGATCCCATAACTATATATAGAGAGGAAATCCCATAACTATATATAGAGAGGAGATCCCATAACTATATATAGAGAGGAGATCCCATAACTGTATATAGAGAAGAGAACCCATAACTATATATAGAGAGGAGATCCCATAACTGTATATAGAGAAGAGATCCCATAACTATATATAGAGAAGAAATCCCATAACTATATATAGAGAGGAGATCCCATAACTGTATATAGAGAGGAGATCCCATAACTGTATATAGAGAGGAGATCCCATAACTGTATATAGAGAGGAGAGATCCCATAACTGTATATAGAGAGAGGAGATCCCATAACTGTATATAGAGAGGAGATCCCATAACTGTATATATAGAGAGGAGATCCCATAACTGTATATAGAGAGAGGAGATACCATAACTGTACATAGAGAGGAGATCCCATAACTGTATATAGAGAGAGGAGATCCCATAACTGTATATAGAGAGGAGATCCCATAACTGTATATAGAGTGGAGATCCCATAACTATATATAGAGAGGAGATCCCATAACTATATATAGAGAGGAGATCCCATAACTGTATATAGAGAGGAGATCTCATAACTGTATATAGAGTGGAGATCCCATAACTATATATAGAGAGGAGATCCCAAAACTATATATAGAGAGGAGATCCCATAACTGTATATAGAGAGGAGATCCCATAACTGTATATAGAGAGGAGATCCCATAACTGTATATAAAGAGAGGAGAGATCCCATAATTGTATATAGAGAGAGGAGATCCCAAAACTATATATAGAGAGGAGATCCCATAACTGTATGTAGAGAGGAGATCCCATAACTGTATATAGAGAAGAGATCCCATAACTATATATAGAGAGGAAATCCCATAACTATATATAGAGAGGAGATCCCATAACTATATATAGAGAGGAGATCCCATAACTGTATATAGAGAAGAGAACCCATAACTATATATAGAGAGGAGATCCCATAACTGTATATAGAGAAGAGATCCCATAACTATATATAGAGAGGAAATCCCATAACTATATATAGAGAGGAGATCCCATAACTGTATATAGAGAGGAGATCCCATAACTGTATATAGAGAGGAGATCCCATAACTGTATATAGAGAGGAGAGATCCCAAACTGTATATAGAGAGAGGAGATCCCATAACTGTATATAGAGAGGAGATCCCATAACTGTATATATAGAGAGGAGATCCCATAACTGTATATAGAGAGGAGATCCCATAACTGTATATATAGAGAGGAGATCCCATAACTGTATATAGTGGAGATTCCATAACTATATATAGAGAGGAGATCCCATAACTGTATATAGAGAGAGGAGATCCCATAATGTATATAGAGAGGGGAGAGATCACATAACTGTATATATAGAGAGGAGATCCCATAACTGTATATAGAGAGGAGATCCCAAAACTATATATAGAGAGGAGATCCCATAACTGTATATAAAGAGGAGATCCCATAACTGTATATAGAGAGGAGATCCCATAACTGTATATAGAGAGAGGAGAGATCCCATAACTGTATATAGAGAAGAGATCCCATAACTATATATAGAGAGGAGATCCCATAACTATATATAGAGAGGAGATCCCATAACTGTATATAGAGAGGAGATCCCATAACTGTATATAGAGAGGAGATCCCATAATTGTATATAGAGAGGAGATCCCATAACTGTATATAGAGAGAGGAGAGATCCCATAATTGTATATAGAGAGAGGAGATCCCTTAACTGTATATAGAGAGGAGATCCCATAACTGTATATAGAGTGGAGATCCCATAACTGTATATAGAGAGAGGAGATCCCATAACTGTATATAGAGAGAGGAGAGATCCCATAACTGTATATATAGAGAGGAGATCCCGTAACTGTATATAGAGAGGAGAGATCCCATAACTATATATAGAGAGAGGAGAGATCCCATAACTGTATATAGAGAGAGGAGAGATCCCATAACTGTATATAGAGAGGAGAGATCCCATAACTGTATAGAGAGAGAGGAGATCCCATAACTGTATTTAGAGAGTGGAGAGATCCCATAACTGTATATAGGGAGGAGAGATCCCATAACTGTATATAGAGAGAGGAGAGATCCCATAACTGTATATAGAGAGAGGAGAGATCCCATAACTGTATATAGAGAGGAGATCCCATAACTGTATATAGAGAGGAGATCCCATAACTGTATATAGAGAGGAGATCCCATAACTGTATATAGAGGAGATCCCATAACTGTATATAGAGAGAGGAGACCCCATAACTGTATATAGAGAGGAGATCCCATAACTGTATTTATAGAGAGGAGATCCCATAACTGTATATAGAGGAGATCCCATAACTATATATAGAGAGGAGATCCCATAACTATATATAGAGAGGAGATCCCATAACTGTATATAGAGAGGAGATCCCATAACTATATATAGAGAGGAGATCCCATAACTATATATAGAGAGGAGATCCCATAACTGTATATAGAGAGGAGATCTCATAACTGTATATAGAGTGGAGATCCCATAACTATATATAGAGAGGAGATCCCAAAACTATATATAGAGAGGAGATCCCATAACTGTATATAGAGAGGAGATCCCATAACTGTATATAGAGAGGAGATCCCATAACTGTATATAAAGAGAGGAGAGATCCCATAATTGTATATAGAGAGAGGAGATCCCAAAACTATATATAGAGAGGAGATCCCATAACTGTATGTAGAGAGGAGATCCCATAACTGTATATAGAGAAGAGATCCCATAACTATATATAGAGAGGAAATCCCATAACTATATATAGAGAGGAGATCCCATAACTATATATAGAGAGGAGATCCCATAACTGTATATAGAGAAGAGAACCCATAACAATATATAGAGAGGAGATCCCATAACTGTATATAGAGAAGAGATCCCATAACTATATATAGAGAAGAAATCCCATAACTATATATAGAGAGGAGATCCCATAACTGTATATAGAGAGGAGATCCCATAACTGTATATAGAGAGGAGATCCCATAACTGTATATAGAGAGGAGAGATCCCATAACTGTATATAGAGAGAGGAGATCCCATAACTGTATATAGAGAGGAGATCCCATAACTGTATATATAGAGAGGAGATCCCATAACTGTATATAGAGAGAGGAGATCCCATAACTGTACATAGAGAGGAGATCCCATAACTGTATATAGAGAGAGGAGATCCCATAACTGTATATAGAGAGGAGATCCCATAACTGTATATAGAGTGGAGATCCCATAACTATATATAGAGAGGAGATCCCATAACTATATATAGAGAGGAGATCCCATAACTGTATATAGAGAGGAGATCTCATAACTGTATATAGAGTGGAGATCCCATAACTATATATAGAGAGGAGATCCCAAAACTATATATAGAGAGGAGATCCCATAACTGTATATAGAGAGGAGATCCCATAACTGTATATAGAGATGAGATCCCATAACTGTATATAAAGAGAGGAGAGATCCCATAATTGTATATAGAGAGAGGAGATCCCAAAACTATATATAGAGAGGAGATCCCATAACTGTATGTAGAGAGGAGATCCCATAACTGTATATAGAGAAGAGATCCCATAACTATATATAGAGAGGAAATCCCATAACTATATATAGAGAGGAGATCCCATAACTATATATAGAGAGGAGATCCCATAACTGTATATAGAGAAGAGAACCCATAACTATATATAGAGAGGAGATCCCATAACTGTATATAGAGAATAGATCCCATAACTATATATAGAGAGGAAATCCCATAACTATATATAGAGAGGAGATCCCATAACTGTATATAGAGAGGAGATCCCATAACTGTATATAGAGAGGAGAGATCCCAAACTGTATATAGAGAGAGGAGATCCCATAACTGTATATAGAGAGGAGATCCCATAACTGTATATATAGAGAGGAGATCCCATAACTGTATATAGAGAGAGGAGATCCCATAACTGTACATAGAGAGGAGATCCCATAACTGTATATAGAGAGAGGAGATCCCATAACTGTATATAGAGAGGAGATCCCATAACTGAATATAGAGTGGAGATCCCATAACTGTATATAGAGAGAGGAGATCCCATAACTGTATATAGAGAGGAGATCCCATAACTGTATATAGAGAGAGGAGATCCCATAACTGTATATAGAGAGGAGATCCCATAACTGTATATAGAGAGGAGATCCCATAACTGTATATAGAGAGGAGATCCCATAACTATATATAGAGAGGAGATCCCATAACTGTATATAGAGTGGAGATCCCATAACTGTATATAGAGAGAGGAGATCCCATAACTGTATATAGAGAGGAGATCCCATAACTGTATATAGAGAGAGGAGATCCCATAACTGTATATAGAGATAGGAGATCCCATTACTGTATATATATAGAGGAGATCCCATAACTGTATATAGAGAGGAGAGATCCCATAACTGTATATAGAGAGGAGATCCCATAACTGTATATAGAGAGAGGAGATTCCATAACTGTATATATAGAGAGGAGATCCTATAACTGTATATAGAGAGGAGATCCTATAACTGTATATAGAGAGAGGAGATCCCATAACAGTATATAGAGAGAGGAGAGATCCCATAACTGTATATATAGAGAGGAGATCCCGTAACTGTATATAGAGAGAGGGGATCCTTTAACTGTATATAGAGAGGAGATCCCATAACTATATATAGAGAGGAGAGATCCCATAACTGTATATAGAGAGGAGATCCCATAACTGTATATATAGAGAGGAGATCCTATAACTGTATATAGAGAGGAGATCCCATAACTGTATATAGAGAGAGGAGATCCCATAACTGTATATAGAGAGGAGAGATCCCATAACTGTATATAGAGAGAGGAGATCCCATAACTGTATATAGAGAGGTTAAATCCCATAACTGTATATAGAGAGAGGAGAGATCCCATAACTGTATATAGAGAGGAGAGATCTCATAACTGTATATAGAGAGGAGATCCCATAACTGTATATAGAGAGGAGATCCCATAACTGTATATAGAGAGGAGATCCCATAACTGTATATATAGAGAGGAGATCCCATAACTGTATATAGTGGAGATTCCATAACTATATATAGAGAGGAGATCCCATAACTGTATATAGAGAGAGGAGATCCCATAATGTATATAGAGAGGGGAGAGATCACATAACTGTATATATAGAGAGGAGATCCCATAACTGTATATAGAGAGGAGATCCCAAAACTATATATAGAGAGGAGATCCCATAACTGTATATAAAGAGGAGATCCCATAACTGTATATAGAGAGGAGATCCCATAACTGTATATAGAGAGAGGAGAGATCCCATAATTGTATATAGAGAGAGGAGATCCCATAACTATATATAGAGAGAAGATCCCATAACTGTATATAGAGAAGAGATCCCATAACTATATATAGAGAGGAGATCCCATAACTATATATAGAGAGGAGATCCCATAACTGTATATAGAGAGGAGATCCCATAACTGTATATAGAGAGGAGATCCCATAATTGTATATAGAGAGGAGATCCCATAACTGTATATAGAGAGAGGAGAGATCCCATAATTGTATATAGAGAGAGGAGATCCCTTAACTGTATATAGAGAGGAGATCCCATAACTGTATATAGAGTGGAGATCCCATAACTGTATATAGAGAGAGGAGATCCCATAACTGTATATAGAGAGAGGAGAGATCCCATAACTGTATATATAGAGAGGAGATCCCGTAACTGTATATAGAGAGGAGAGATCCCATAACTATATATAGAGAGAGGAGAGATCCCATAACTGTATATAGAGAGAGGAGAGATCCCATAACTGTATATAGAGAGGAGAGATCCCATAACTGTATATAGAGAGAGGAGATCCCATAACTGTATTTAGAGAGTGGAGAGATCCCATAACTGTATATAGGGAGGAGAGATCCCATAACTGTATATAGAGAGAGGAGAGATCCCATAACTGTATATAGAGAGAGGAGAGATCCCATAACTGTATATAGAGAGGAGATCCCATAACTGTATATAGAGAGGAGATCCCATAACTGTATATAGAGAGGAGATCCCATAACTGTATATAGAGGAGATCCCATAACTGTATATAGAGAGAGGAGACCCCATAACTGTATATAGAGAGGAGATCCCATAACTGTATTTATAGAGAGGAGATCCCATAACTGTATATAGAGGAGATCCCATAACTATATATAGAGAGGAGATCCCATAACTATATATAGAGAGGAGATCCCATAACTGTATATAGAGAGGAGATCCCATAACTATATATAGAGAGGAGATCCCATAACTATATATAGAGAGGAGATCCCATAACTGTATATAGAGAGGAGATCTCATAACTGTATATAGAGTGGAGATCCCATAACTATATATAGAGAGGAGATCCCAAAACTATATATAGAGAGGAGATCCCATAACTGTATATAGAGAGGAGATCCCATAACTGTATATAGAGAGGAGATCCCATAACTGTATATAAAGAGAGGAGAGATCCCATAATTGTATATAGAGAGAGGAGATCCCAAAACTATATATAGAGAGGAGATCCCATAACTGTATGTAGAGAGGAGATCCCATAACTGTATATAGAGAAGAGATCCCATAACTATATATAGAGAGGAAATCCCATAACTATATATAGAGAGGAGATCCCATAACTATATATAGAGAGGAGATCCCATAACTGTATATAGAGAAGAGAACCCATAACTATATATAGAGAGGAGATCCCATAACTGTATATAGAGAAGAGATCCCATAACTATATATAGAGAAGAAATCCCATAACTATATATAGAGAGGAGATCCCATAACTGTATATAGAGAGGAGATCCCATAACTGTATATAGAGAGGAGATCCCATAACTATATATAGAGAGGAGATCCCATAACTATATATAGAGAGGAGATCCCATAACTGTATATAGAGAGGAGATCTCATAACTGTATATAGAGTGGAGATCCCAAAACTATATATAGAGAGGAGATCCCAAAACTATATATAGAGAGGAGATCCCATAACTATATATAGAGAGGAGATCCCATAACTGTATATAGAGAGGAGATCTCATAACTGTATATAGAGTGGAGATCCCAAAACTATATATAGAGAGGAGATCCCAAAACTATATATAGAGAGGAGATCCCAAAACTATATATAGAGAGGAGATCCCATAACTGTATATAGAGAGGAGATCCCATAACTGTATATAGAGAGGAGATCCCATAACTGTATATAAAGAGAGGAGAGATCCCATAATTGTATATAGAGAGAGGAGATCCCAAAACTATATATAGAGAGGAGATCCCATAACTGTATGTAGAGAGGAGATCCCAAAACTATATATAGAGAGGAGATCCCATAACTGTATATAGAGTGGAGATCCCATAACTGTATATAGAGAGAGGAGATCCCATAACTGTATATAGAGAGGAGATCCTATAACTGTATATAGAGAGAGGAGATTCCATAACTGTATATATAGAGATAGGAGATCCCATTACTGTATATATATAGAGGAGAGATCCCATAACTGTATATAGAGAGGAGAGATCCCTTAACTGTATATAGAGAGAGGAGATCCCATAACTGTATATAGAGAGGAGATCCCATAACTGTATATAGAGAGGAGATCCCATAACTGTATATAGAGAGGAGATCCCATAACTATATATAGAGAGGAGATCCCATAACTGTATATAGAGTGGAGATCCCATAACTGTATATAGAGAGAGGAGATCCCATAACTGTATATAGAGAGGAGATCCCATAACTGTATATAGAGAGAGGAGATCCCATAACTGTATATAGAGAGGAGATCCCATAACTGTATATAGAGAGGAGATCCCATAACTGTATATAGAGAGAGGAGATCCCATAACTGTATATAGAGAGGAGATCCCATAACTGTATATAGAGAGGAGATCCCATAACTGTATATAGAGAGAGGAGATCCCATAACTGTATATAAAGAGGAGATCCCATAACTGTATATAGAGAGGAGATCCCATAACTGTATATATAGAGAGGAGATCCCATAACTGTATTTAGAGAGAGGAGAGATCTCATAACTGTATATATAGAGAGGAGATCCCGTAACTGTATATAGAGAGAGGAGATCCTTTAACTGTATATGGAGAGGAGATCCCATAACTACATATAGAGAGGAGAGATCCCATAACTGTATATAGAGAGGAGATCCCATAACTGTATATATAGAGAGGAGAGATCCCATAACTGTATATAGAGAGAGGAGATCCCATAACTGTATATAGAGAGAGGAGATCCCATAACTGTATATAGAGAGAGGAGATCCCGTAACTGTATATAAAGAGAGGAGATCCCATAACTGTATATAGAGAGAGGAGATCCCATAACTGTATATATAGAGAGGAGATCCCATAACTGTATATAGAGAGGAGATCCCATAACTGTATATAGAGAGAGGAGATCCCATAACTGTATATATAGAGAGGAGATCCCGTAACTGTATATAGAGAGAGGAGATCCCATAACTGTATATATAGAGAGGAGATCACATAACTGTATATAGAGAGGAGATCCCATAACTGTATATAGAGAGAGGAGATCCCATAACTGTATATATAGAGAGGAGAGATCCCATAACTGTATAAAGAGAGAGGAGATCCCATAACTGTATATAGAGAGGAGAGATCCCATATTTGTATATAGGGAGATGAGATCCCATAACTGTATATAGAGAGAGGAGATCCCATAACTGTATATAGAGAGAGGAGATCCCATAACTGTATATAGAGAGAGGAGATCCCATAACTATATATATAGAGAGGAGATCCCTTAACTGTATATAGAGAGAGGAGATCCCATTACTGTATATATAGAGAGGAGATCCCATAACTGTATAAAGAGAGGAGATCCCATAACTGTATATAGAGAGAGGAGATCCCATAACTGTATATAGAGAGAGGAGAGATCCCATAACTGTATATAGAGAGAGGAGAGATCCCATAACTGTATCTAGAGAGAGGAGATTCCATAACTGTATATAGAGAGGAGAGATCCCATAACTGTATATAGAGAGAGGAGAGATCCCATAACTGTATATAGAGAGAGGAGATCCTTTAACTGTATATGGAGAGGAGATCCCATAACTATATGTAGAGAGGAGAGATCCCATAACTGTATATAGAGAGGAGATCCCATAACTGTATATATAGAGAGGAGAGATCCCATAACTGTATATAGAGAGAGGAGAGATCCCATAACTGTATATAGAGAGAGGAGATCCCATAACTGTATATAGAGAGAGAGGAGATCCCATAACTGTATATAGAGAGAGGAGAGATCCCATAACTGTATATAGAGAGAGCAGATGCCATAACTGTATATACAGAGGAGAGATCCCATAATTGTATATATAGAGAGGAGATCCCATAACTGTATATATAGAGAGGAGATCCCATAACTGTATATAGAGAGAGAGGAGATCCCATAACTGTATATAGAGAGAGGAGATCCCATAACTGTATATAGAGAGGAGATCCCATAACTGTATATAGAGAGAGGAGATCCCATAACTGTAAATAGAGATAGGAGATCCCATTACTGTATATATATAGAGGAGATCCCATAACTGTATATAGAGAGGAGAGATCCCATAACTGTATATAGAGAGGAGATCCCATAACTGTATATAGAGAGAGGAGATTCCATAACTGTATATATAGAGAGGAGATCCTATAACTGTATATAGAGAGGAGATCCTATAACTGTATATAGAGAGAGGAGATCCCATAACAGTATATAGAGAGAGGAGAGATCCCATAACTGTATATATAGAGAGGAGATCCCGTAACTGTATATAGAGAGAGGAGATCCTTTAACTGTATATAGAGAGGAGATCCCATAACTATATATAGAGAGGAGAGATCCCATAACTGTATATAGAGAGGAGATCCTATAACTGTATATATAGAGAGGAGATCCTATAACTGTATATAGAGAGGAGATCCCATAACTGTATATATAGAGAGGAGAGATCCCATAACTGTATATAGAGAGAGGAGATCCCATAACTGTATATAGAGAGGAGAGATCCCATAACTGTATATAGAGAGAGGAGATCCCATAACTGTATATAGAGAGGAGATCCCATAACTGTATATATAGAGAGGAGAGATCCCTTAACTGTATATAGAGAGAGGAGATCCCATAACTGTATATAGAGAGGAGAGATCCCATAACTGTATATAGAGAGAGGAGATCCCATAACTGTATATAGAGAGAGGAGATCCCATAACTGTATATAGAGAGAGGAGAGATCCCATAACTGTATATAGAGAGAGGAGATCCCATAACTGTATATAGAGAGAGGAGATCCCATAACTGTATATATAGAGAGGAGAGATCCCATAACTGTATATAGAGAGAGGAGAGATCCCATAACTGTATCTAGAGAGAGGAGATTCCATAACTGTATATAGAGAGGAGAGATCCCATAACTGTATATAGAGAGGAGAGATCCCATAACTGTATATAGAGAGGAGAGATCCCATAACTGTATATAGAGAGAGGAGAGATCCCATAACTGTATATAGAGAGAGGAGAGATCCCATAACTGTATCTAGAGAGGAGATCCCATAACTGTATATATAGAGAGGAGATTCCATAACTATATAGAGAGAGGAGATCCCATAACTGTATATAGAGAAAGGAGATCCCATAACTGTATATAGAGAGAGGAGATCCCATAACTGTATACAGAGAGAGTAGATCCCATAACTGTATATAGAGAGAGGAGATCCCATAACTGTATATAGAAAGGAGATCACATAACTGTATATAGAGAGAGGAGATCCCATAACTGTATATAGAGAGAGGAGATCCCATAACTGTATATAGAGAGGAGAGAACCCATAACTGTATATAGAGAGAGGAGATCCCATAACTGTATACAGAGAGAGTAGATCCCATAACTGTATATAGAGAGAGGAGATCCCATAACTGTATATAGAAAGGAGATCACATAACTGTATATAGAGAGAGGAGATCCCATAACTGTATATAGAGAGAGGAGAGATCCCATAACTGTATATAGAGAGGAGTTCACATAACTGTATATAGAGAGAGGAGATCCCATAACTGTATATAGAGAGGAGAGATCCCATAACTGTATATAGAGAGAGGAGATCCCATAACTGTATATAGAGAGAGGAGAGATCCCATAACTGTATATAGAGAGAGGAGATCCCATAACTGTATATAGAGAGGAGATCCCATAACTGTATATAGAGAGAGGAGAGATCCCATAACTGTATATAGAGAGAGGAGAGATCCCATAACTGTATATAGAGAGGAGATCCCATAACTGTATATATAGAGAGGAGAGATCCCATAACTGTATATAGAGAGAGGAGATCCCATAACTGTATATAGAGAGGAGAGATCCCATAACTGTATATAGAGAGCGGAGATCCCATAACTGTATATATAGAGAGGAGATCCCATAACTGTATATAGAGAGAGGAGATCCAATAACTGTATATAGAGAGGAGATCCCATAACTGTATATAGAGAGAGGAGATCCCATAACTGTATATAGAGAGAGGAGATCCCATTACTGTATATATATAGAGGAGATCCCATAACTGTATATAGAGAGGAGAGATCCCATAACTGTATATAGAGAGCGGAGATCCCATAACTGTATATAGAGAGAGGAGATCCCATAACTGTATATATAGAGAGGAGATCCTATAACTGTATATAGAGAGGAGATCCCATAACTGTATATAGAGAGAGGAGAGATCCCATAACTGTATCTAGAGAGAGGAGAGATCCCATAACTGTATCTAGAGAGAGGAGATTGCATAACTGTATATAGAGAGGAGAGATCCCATAACTGTATATAGAGAGAGGAGAGATCTCATAACTGTATATATAGAGAGGAGATCCCGTAACTGTATATAGAGAGAGGAGATCCTTTAACTGTATATAGAGAGGAGATCCCATAACTATATATAGAGAGGAGAGATCCCATAACTGTATATAGAGAGGAGATCCCATAACTGTATATATAGAGAGGAGAGATCCCATAACTGTATATAGAGAGAGGAGATCCCATAACTGTATATAGAGAGAGGAGATCCCATAACTGTATATAGAGAGAGGAGATCCCGTAACTGTATATATAGAGAGGAGATCCCATAACTGTATATAGAGAGAGGAGATCCCATAAATGTATATATAGAGAGGAGATCCCATAACTGTATATAGAGAGGAGATCCCATAACTGTATATAGAGAGAGGAGATCCCATAACTGTATATATAGAGAGGAGATCCCGTAACTGTATATAGAGAGAGGAGATCCCATAACTGTATATATAGAGAGGAGATCCCATAACTGTATATAGAGAGGAGATCCCATAACTGTATATAGAGAGAGGAGATCCCATAACTGTATATATAGAGAGGAGAGATCACATAACTGTATATATAGAGAGGAGAGATCCCATAACTGTATATAGAGAGGAGAGATCCCATAACTGTATATAGAGAGGAGAGATCCCATAACTGTATATAGAGAGGAGAGATCCCATAACTGTATATAGGGAGAGGAGATCCCATAACTGTATATAGAGAGGAGAGATCCCATAACTGTATATAGAGAGGAGAGATCCCATAACTGTATATAGAGAGAGGAGATCCCATATCTGTATATAGAGAGGAGATCCCATAACTGTATAGAGAGAGGAGATCCCATAACTGTATATAGAGAGGAGATCCCATAACTGTATAGAGAGAGGAGATCCCATAACTGTATATAGAGAGGAGATCCCATAACTGTATATAAAGAGGAGATCCCATAACTGTATATAGAGAGGAGATCCCATAACTGTATATATAGAGAGGAGATCCCATAACTGTATATAGAGAGAGGAGAGATCTCATAACTGTATATATAGAGAGGAGATCCCGTAACTGTATATAGAGAGAGGAGATCCTTTAACTGTATATAGAGAGGAGATCCCATAACTATATATAGAGAGGAGAGATCCCATAACTGTATATAGAGAGGAGATCCCATAACTGTATATAGAGAGAGGAGATCCCATAACTGTATATATAGAGAGGAGATCCCATAACTGTATATAGAGAGAGGAGATCCCATAACTGTATATAGAGAGAGGAGATCCAATAACTGTATATAGAGAGGAGATCCCATAACTGTATATAGAGAGAGGAGATCCCATTTCTGTATATAGAGAGAGGAGATCCCATTACTGTATATATATAGAGGAGATCCCATAACTGTATATAGAGAGGAGAGATCCCATAACTGTATATAGAGAGGAGATCCCATAACTGTATATAGAGAGAGGAGATCCCATAACTGTATATATAGAGAGGAGATCCTATAACTGTATATAGAGAGGAGATCCCATAACTGTATATAGAGAGAGGAGAGATCCCATAACTGTATCTAGAGAGAGGAGAGATCCCATAACTGTATCTAGAGAGAGGAGATTGCATAACTGTATATAGAGAGGAGAGATCCCATAACTGTATATAGAGAGAGGAGATCCCATAACTGTATATATATAGAGGAGATCCCATAACTGTATATAGAGAGGAGATCCCATAACTGTATATAGAGAGGAGATCCCATAACTGTATATAGAGAGAGGAGATCCCATAACTGTATATAGAGAGAGGAGAGATCCCATAACTGTATATATAGAGAGGAGATCCCGTAACTGTATATAGAGAGGAGAGATCCTTTAACTGTATATAGAGAGGAGATCCCATAACTATATATAGAGAGGAGATCCCATAACTGTATATAGAGAGGAGAGATCCCATAACTGTATATAGAGAGAGGAGATCCCATAACTGTATATAGAGAGGAGAGATCCCATAACTGTATATAGAGAGAGGAGATCCCATAACTGTATATAGAGAGAGGAGATCCCATAACTGTATATATAGAGAGGAGATCCCATAACTGTATATAGAGAGAGGAGATCCCATAACTGTATATAGAGAGAGGAGATCCCATAACTGTATATATAGAGAGGAGATCCCATAACTGTATATAGAGAGAGGAGATCCCATAACTGTATATATAGAGAGGAGATCCCATAACTCTATATAGAGAGAGGAGATCCCATAACTCTATATAGAGAGAGGAGATCCCATAACTGTATATATAGAGAGGAGATCCCGTAACTGTATATAGAGAGAGGAGATCCCATAACTGTATATAGAGAGGAGAGATCCCATAACTGTATATATAGAGAGGAGATCCCATAACTGTATATAGAGAGGAGATCCCATAACTGTATATAGAGAGGAGATCCCATAACTGTATATAGAGAGAGGAGATCCCATAACTGTATATAGAGAGAGGAGACCCCATAACTGTATATATAGAGAGGAGATCCCATAACTGTATATATAGAGAGGAGATCCCATAACTGTATATAGAGAGAGTAGAGATCCCATAACTGTATATAGAGAGAGCAGATCCCATAACTGTATATAGAGAGGAGATCCCATAACTGTATATATAGAGAGGAGATCCCATAAGTGTAAATATATAGAGGAGATCCCATTACTGTATATAGAGAGGAGATCTCATAACTGTATATAGAGAGGAGATCTCATAACTGTATATATAGAGAGGAGATCCCATAACTGTATATAGAGAGGAGATCCCATAACTGTATATAGAGAGGAGATCCTATAACTGTATAGAGAGAGGAGATCCCATAACTGTATATAGAGAGAGGAGATCCCATAACTGTATATATAGAGAGGAGATCCCATAACTGTATATAGAGAGAGGAGATCCCATAACTGTATATATAGAGAGGAGATCCCATAACTGTATATAGAGAGGAGATCCCATAACTGTATATATAGAGAGGAGAGATCCCATAACTGTATATAGAGAGGAGATCCCATAACTGTATATAGAGAGGAGAGATCCCATAACTGTATATAGAGAGAGGAGATCCCATAACTGTATATAGAGAGGAGATCCCATAACTGTATAGAGAGAGGAGATCCCATAACTGTATATAGAGAGGAGATCCCATAACTGTATAGAGAGAGGAGATCCCATAACTGTATATAGAGAGGAGATCCCATAACTGTATATAGAGAGTAGATCCCATAACTGTATATAGAGAGGAGATCCCATAACTGTATATAGAGAGAGGAGATCCCATAACTGTATATAAAGAGGAGATCCCATAACTGTATATAGAAAGGAGATCCCATAACTGTATATATAGAGAGGAGATCCCATAACTGTATATAGAGAGAGGAGAGATCTCATAACTGTATATATAGAGAGGAGATCCCGTAACTGTATATAGAGAGAGGAGATCCTTTAACTGTATATAGAGAGGAGATCCCATAACTATATATAGAGAGGAGAGATCCCATAACTGTATATAGAGAGGAGATCCCATAACTGTATATATAGATAGGAGAGATCCCATAACTGTATATAGAGAGAGGAGATCCCATAACTGTATATAGAGAGAGGAGATCCCGTAACTGTATATATAGAGAGGAGATCCCGTAACTGTATATAGAGAGAGGAGATCCCATAACTGTATATATAGAGAGGAGATCCCATAACTGTATATAGAGAGGAGATCCCATAACTGTATATAGAGAGAGGAGATTTCATAACTGTATATATAGAGAGGAGATCCCGTAACTGTATATAGAGAGAGGAGATCCCATAACTGTATATATAGAGAGGAGATCCCATAACTGTATATAGAGAGGAGATCCCATAACTGTATATAGAGAGAGGAGATCCCATAACTGTATATATAGAGAGGAGAGATCCCATAACTGTATAAAGAGAGAGGAGATCCCATAACTGTATATAGAGAGGAGAGATCCCATAACTGTATATAGGGAGAGGAGATCCCATAACTGTATATATAGAGAGGAGATCCCATAACTGTATATAGAGAGGAGAGATCCCATAACTGTATATAGAGAGGAGAGATCCCATAACTGTATATAGAGAGAGGAGATCCCATAACTGTATATAGAGAGGAGATCCCATAACTGTATAGAGAGAGGAGATCCCATAACTGTATATAGAGAGGAGATCCCATAACTGTATAGAGAGAGGAGATCCCATAACTGTATATAGAGAGGAGATCCCATAACTGTATATAGAGAGGAGATCCCATAACTGTATATAGAGAGAGGAGATCCCATAACTGTATATAAAGAGGAGATCCCATAACTGTATATAGAGAGGAGATCCCATAACTGTATATATAGAGAGGAGATCCCATAACTGTATATAGAGAGAGGAGAGATCTCATAACTGTATATATAGAGAGGAGATCCCGTAACTGTATATAGAGAGAGGAGATCCTTTAACTGTATATAGAGAGGAGATCCCATAACTATATATAGAGAGGAGAGATCCCATAACTGTATATAGAGAGGAGATCCCATAACTGTATATATAGAGAGGAGAGATCCCATAACTGTATATAGAGAGAGGAGATCCCATAACTGTATATAGAGAGAGGAGATCCCATAACTGTATATAGAGAGAGGAGATCCCGTAACTGTATATATAGAGAGGAGATCCCATAACTGTATATAGAGAGAGGAGATCCCATAACTGTATATATAGAGAGGAGATCCCATAACTGTATATAGAGAGGAGATCCCATAACTGTATATAGAGAGAGGAGATCCCATAACTGTATATATAGAGAGGAGATCCCGTAACTGTATATAGAGAGAGGAGATCCCATAACTGTATATATAGAGAGGAGATCCCATAACTGTATATAGAGAGGAGATCCCATAACTGTATATAATGAAAGGAGATCCCATAACTGTATATATAGAGAGGAGAGATCCCATAACTGTATAAAGAGAGAGGAGATCCCATAACTGTATATAGAGAGGAGAGATCCCATAACTGTATATATAGAGAGGAGATCCCATAACTGTATATAGAGAGGAGATCCCATAACTGTATATAGAGAGAGGAGATCCCATAACTGTATATAGAGAGAGGAGAGATCCCATAACTGTATATAGAGAGTGGAGAGATCCCATAACTGTATCTAGAGAGATGAGATTCCATAACTGTATATAGAGAGGAGAGATCCCATAACTGTATATAGAGAGAGGAGAGATCCCATAACTGTATATAGAAAGAGGAGGTCCTTTAACTGTATATAGAGAGGAGATCCCATAACTATATATAGAGAGGAGAGATCCCATAACTGTATATAGAGAGGAGATCCCATAACTGTATATATAGAGAGGAGAGATCCCATAACTGTATATAGAGAGAGGAGAGATCCCATAACTGTATATAGAGAGAGGAGATCCCATAACTGTATATAGAGAGAGGAGATCCCATATGTGTATATAGAGAGAGGAGATCCCATAACTGTATATAGAGAGAGGAGAGATCCCATAACTGTATATAGAGAGAGCAGATCCCATAACTGTATATACAGAGGAGAGATCCCATAATTGTATATATAGAGAGGAGATCCCATAACTGTATATATAGAGAGGAGATCCCATAACTGTATATAGAGAGAGAGGAGATCCCATAACTGTATATAGAGAGAGGAGATCCCATAACTGTATATAGAGAGGAGATCCCATAACTGTATATAGAGAGAGGAGATCCCATAACTGTATATAGAGATAGGAGATCCCATTACTGTATATATATAGAGGAGATCCCATAACTGTACATAGAGAGGAGAGATCCCATAACTGTATATAGAGAGGAGATCCCATAACTGTATATAGAGAGAGGAGATTCCATAACTGTATATATAGAGAGGAGATCCTATAACTGTATATAGAGAGGAGATCCTATAACTGTATATAGAGAGAGGAGATCCCATAACAGTATATAGAGAGAGGAGAGATCCCATAACTGTATATAGAGAGGAGATCCCATAACTATATATAGAGAGGAGAGATCCCATAACTGTATATAGAGAGGAGATCCCATAACTGTATATATAGAGAGGAGATCCTATAACTGTATATAGAGAGGAGATCCCATAACTGTATATATAGAGAGGAGAGATCCCATAACTGTATATAGAGAGAGGAGATCCCATAACTGTATATAGAGAGGAGAGATCCCACAACTGTATATAGAGAGAGGAGATCCCATAAGTGTATATAGAGAGGAGATCCCATAACTGTATATATAGAGAGGAGAGATCCCATAACTGTATATAGAGAGAGGAGATCCCATAACTGTATATAGAGAGGAGAGATCCCATAACTGTATATAGAGAGTGAGGAGATCCCATAACTGTATATAGAGAGAGGAGATCCCATAACTGTATTTAGAGAGAGGAGAGATCCCATAACTGTATATAGAGAGAGGAGATCCCATAACTGTATATAGAGAGGAGAGATCCCATAACTGTATATAGAGAGTGAGGAGATCCCATAACTGTATATAGAGAGAGGAGATCCCATAACTGTATATAGAGAGAGGAGATCCCATAACTGTATATAGAGAGGAGAGATCCCATAACTGTATATAGAGAGTGAGGAGATCCCATAACTGTATATAGAGAGAGGAGATCCCATAACTGTATATAGAGAGTGAGGAGATCCCATAACTGTATATAGAGAGAGGAGATCCCATAACTGTATATAGAGAGAGGAGATCCCATAACTGTATATAGAGAGAGGAGATCCCATAACTGTATATATAGAGAGGAGATCCCATAACTGTATATAGAGAGGAGATCCCATAACTGTATATAATGAAAGGAGATCCCATAACTGTATATAGAGAGAGGAGATCCCATAACTGTATATAGAGATAGGAGATCCCATAACTGTATATAGAGAGGAGATCCCATAACTGTATATAGAGAGAGGAGATCCCATAACTGTATATAGAGAGGAGATTCCATAAATGTATATAGAGAGGAGAGATCCCATAACTGTATATAGAGAGAGGAGATCCCATAACTGTATATAGAGAGAGGAGAGATCCCATAACTGTATATAGAGAGAGGAGATCCCATAACTGTATATAGAGAGGAGATCCCATTACTGTATATATAGAGAGGAGATCCCATAATGTTTATACAGAGATAGAGGAGATCGCATAACTGTATATAGAGAGAGGAGATCCCATAACTGTATATAGAGAGAGGAGATCCCATAACTGTATATATAGAGAGGAGAGATCCCATAACTGTATATAGAGAGAGGAGAGATCCCATAACTGTATATAGAGAGAGGAGAGATCCCATAACTGTATCTAGAGAGAGGAGATTCCATAACTGTATATAGAGAGGAGAGATCCCATAACTGTATATAGAGAGGAGAGATCCCATGACTGTATATAGAGAGGAGAGATCCCATAACTGTATATAGAGAGAGGAGAGATCCCATAACTGTATCTAGAGAGAGGAGATTCCATAACTGTATATAGAGAGAGGAGAGATCCCATAACTGTATATAGAGAGAGGAGAGATCCCATAACTGTATATAGAGAGAGGAGAGATCCCATAACTGTATCTAGAGAGAGGAGATCCCATAACTGTATATAGAGAGAGGAGATCCCATAACTGTATATAGAGAGAGGAGATCCCATAACTATATATATAGAGAGGAGATCCCATAACTGTATATAGAGAGAGGAGATCCCATTACTGTATATATAGAGAGGAGATCCCATAACTGTATATAGAGAGGAGATCCCATAACTGTATATAGAGAGAGGAGATCCCATAACTGTATATAGAGAGAGGAGAGATCCCATAACTGTATATAGAGAGAGGAGAGATCCCATAACTGTATCTAGAGAGAGGAGATTCCATAACTGTATATAGAGAGGAGAGATCCCATAACTGTATATAGAGAGAGGAGAGATCCCATAACTGTATATAGAAAGAGGAGATCCTTTAACTGTATATAGAGAGGAGATCCCATAACTATATATAGAGAGGAGAGATCCCATAACTGTATATAGAGAGGAGATCCCATAACTGTATATATAGAGAGGAGAGATCCCATAACTGTATATAGAGAGAGGAGAGATCCCATAACTGTATATAGAGAGAGGAGATCCCATAACTGTATATAGAGAGAGGAGATCCCATAACTGTATATAGAGAGAGGAGAGATCCCATAACTGTATATAGAGAGAGCAGATCCCATAACTGTATATACAGAGGAGAGATCCCATAATTGTATATATAGAGAGGAGATCCCATAACTGTATATATAGAGAGGAGATCCCATAACTGTATATAGAGAGAGAGGAGATCCCATAACTGTATATAGAGAGAGGAGATCCCATAACTGTAAATAGAGAGGAGATCCCATAACTGTATATAGAGAGAGGAGATCCCATAACTGTATATAGAGATAGGAGATCCCATTACTGTATATATATAGAGGAGATCCCATAACTGTATATAGAGAGAGGAGATCCCATAACTGTATATAGAGAGTGAGGAGATCCCATAACTGTATATAGAGAGAGGAGATCCCATAACTGTATATAGAGAGAGGAGATCCCATAACTGTATATAGAGAGAGGAGATCCCATAGCTGTATATATAGAGAGGAGATCCCATAACTGTATATAGAGAGAGGAGATCCCATAACTGTATATAGAGAGAGGAGAGATCCCATAATTGTATATAGAGAGAGGAGATCCCATAACTATATATAGAGAGAAGGTCCCATAACTGTATATAGAGAAGAGATCCCATAACTATATATAGAGAGGAGATCCCATAACTGTATATAGAGAGGAGATCCCATAACTGTATATAGAGAGGAGATCCCATAACTGTATATAGAGAGAGGAGATCCCATAACTGTATATAGAGAGGAGATCCCATAACTGTATATAGAGAGGAGATCCCATAACTGTATATAGAGAGAGGAGATCCCATAACTGTATATAAAGAGGAGATCCCATAACTGTATTTAGAGATAGGAGATCCCATAACTGTATATAAAGAGGAGATCCCATAACTGTATATAGAGATAGGAGATCCCATAACTGTATATAGAGAGGAGATCCCATAACTGTATATAGAGAGAGGAGATCCCATAACTGTATATAAAGAGGAGATCCCATAACTGTATATAGAGATAGGAGATCCCATAACTGTATATAGAGAGGAGATCCCATAACTGTATATATAGAGAGGAGAGATCCCATAACTGTATATAGAGAGGAGAGATCCCATAACTGTATATATAGACAGGAGATCCCATAACTGTATATAGAGAGAGGAGAGATCTCATAACTGTATATATAGAGAGGAGATCCCGTAACTGTATATAGAGAGAGGAGATCCTTTAACTGTATATAGAGAGAGGAGATCCCATAACTGTATATATAGAGAGGAAATCCCATAACTGTATATAGAGAGGAGATCCCATAACTGTATATAGAGAGAGGAGATCCCATAACTGTATATATAGAGAGGAGAGATCCCATCACTGTATAAAGAGAGAGGAGATCCCATAACTGTATATAGAGAGGAGAGATCCCATAACTGTATATAGGGAGAGGAGATCCCATAACTGTATATAGAGAGAGGAGATCCCATAACTATATATAGAGAGGAGATCCCATAACTGTATATAGAGAGGAGAGATCCCATAACTGTATATAGGGAGAGGAGATCCCATAACTGTATATAGAGAGAGGAGATCCCATAACTATATATAGAGAGGAGAGATCCCATAACTGTATATAGAGAGGAGATCCCAAAACTATATATAGAGAGGAGATCCCATAACTGTATATAGAGAGGAGAGATCCCATAACTGTATATAGAGAAGAGATCCCATAACTGTATATAGAGAGGAGATCCCATAACTGTATATAGAGAGGAGATCCCATAACTGTATATAGAGAGGAGATCCCATAACTGTATATAGAGAGAGGATAGATCCCATAATTGTATATATAGAGAGGAGATCCCATAACTGTATATAGAGAGAGGAGATCCTTTAACTGTATATAGAGAGAGGAGATCCCATAACAGTATATAGAGAGAGGAGAGATCCCATAACTGTATAAAGAGAGAGAGGAGATCCCATAACTGTATATAGAGAGGAGAGATCCCATAACTGTATATAGGGAGAGGAGATCCCATAACTGTATATATAGAGAGGAGATCCCATAACTGTATATAGAGAGGAGAGATCCCATAACTGTATATAGAGAGGAGAGATCCCATAACTGTATATAGAGAGAGGAGATCCCATAACTGTATATATATAGAGGAGATCCCATAACTGTATATAGAGAGGAGATCCCATAACTGTATATAGAGAGGAGATCCCATAACTGTATATAGAGAGAGGAGATCCCATAACTGTATATAGAGAGAGGAGAGATCCCATAACTGTATATATAGAGAGGAGATCCCGTAACTGTATATAGAGAGGAGAGATCCCATAACTGTATATAGAAAGGAGATCCCATAACTGTATATATAGAGAGGAGTGATCCCATAACTGTATATAGAGAGAGGAGATCCCATAACTGTATATAGAGAGAGGAGATCCCATAACTGTATATAGAGAGAGGAGATCCCGTAACTGTATATATAGAGAGGAGATCCCATAACTGTATATAGAGAGAGGAGATCCCATAACTGTATATATAGAGAGGAGATCCCATAACTGTATATATAGAGGAGATCCCATAACTGTATATAGAGAGAGGAGATCCCATAACTGTATATACAGAGAGGAGATCCCGTAACTGTATATAGAGAGAGGAGATCCCATAACTGTATATATGGAGAGGAGATCCCATAACTGTATATAGAGAGGAGATCCCATAACTGTATATAGAGAAAGGAGATCCCATAACTGTATATATAGAGAGGAGAGATCCCATAACTGTATAAAGAGAGAGGAGATCCCATAACTGTATATAGAGAGGAGAGATCCCATAACTGTATATAGGGAGAGGAGATCCCATAACTGTATATAGAGAGAGGAGATCCCATAACTGTATATAGAGAGAGGAGATCCCATAACTGTATATAGAGAGAGGAGATCCCATAACTGTATATATAGAGAGGAGATCCCCTAACTGTATATAGAGAGAGGAGATCCCATTACTGTATATATAGAGAGGAGATCCCATAACTGTATATAGAGAGGAGATCACATAACTGTATATAGAGAGAGGAGATCCCATAACTGTATATAGAGAGGAGAGATCTCATAACTGTATATAGAGAGGAGAGATCCCATAACTGTATATAGAGAGGAGAGATCCCATAACTGTATATAGAGAGGAGATCCCATAACTGTATATAGAGAGAGGAGATCCCATAACTGTATATAGAGAGAGGAGAGATCCCATAACTGTATATAGAGAGAGGAGAGATCCCATAACTGTATATAATGAGAGGAGAGATCCCATAACTGTATCTAGAGAGAGGAGATTCCATTACTGTATATAGAGAGGAGAGATCCCATAACTGTATATAGAGAGAGGAGAGATCCCATAACTGTATATAGAGAGAGGAGATCCTTTAACTGTATATAGAGAGGAGATCCCATAACTATATATAGAGAGGAGAGATCCCATAACTGTATATAGAGAGGAGATCCCATAACTGTATATATAGAGAGGAGAGATCCCATAACTGTATATAGAGAGAGGAGAGATCCCATAACTGTATATAGAGAGAGGAGATCCCATAACTGTATATAGAGAGAGGAGAGATCCCATAACTGTATATAGAGAAAGCAGATCCCATAACTGCATATACAGAGGAGAGATCCCATAATTGTATATATAGAGAGGAGATCCCATAACTGTATATATAGAGAGGAGATCCCATAACTGTATATAGAGAGAGAGGAGATCCCATAACTGTATATAGAGAGAGGAGATCCCATAACTGTATATAGAGAGGAGATCCCATAACTGTATATAGAGAGAGGAGATCCCATAACTGTATATAGAGATAGGAGATCCCATTACTGTATATATATAGAGGAGATCCCATAACTGTATATAGAGAGGAGAGATCCCATAACTGTATATAGAGAGGAGATCCCATAACTGTATATAGAGAGAGGAGATTCCATAACTGTATATATAGAGAGGAGATCCTATAACTGTATATAGAGAGGAGATCCTATAACTGTATATAGAGAGAGGAGATCCCATAACAGTATATAGAGAGAGGAGAGATCCCATAACTGTATATATAGAGAGGAGATCCCGTAACTGTATATAGAGAGGAGAGATCCCATAACTATATATAGAGAGGAGAGATCCCATAACTGTATATAGAGAGGAGATCCCGTAACTGTATATATAGAGAGGAGAGATCCCATAACTGTATATAGAGAGAGGAGATCCCATAACTATATATATAGAGAGGAGAGATCCCATAACTGTATATAGAGAGAGGAGATCCCATAATTGTATATATAGAGAGGAGATCCCATAACTGTATATATAGAGAGGAGATCCCATAACTGTATATAGAGAGAGAGGAGATCCCATAACTGTATATAGAGAGAGGAGATCCCATAACTGTATATAGAGAGGAGATCCCATAACTGTATATAGAGAGAGGAGATCCCATAACTGTATATAGAGATAGGAGATCCCATTACTGTATATATATAAAGGAGATCCCATAACTGTATATAGAGAGGAGAGATCCCATAACTGTATATAGAGAGGAGATCCCATAACTGTATATAGAGAGAGGAGATTCCATAACTGTATATATAGAGAGGAGATCCTATAACTGTATATAGAGAGGAGATCCTATAACTGTATATAGAGAGAGGAGATCCCATAACAGTATATAGAGAGAGGAGAGATCCCATAACTGTATATATAGAGAGGAGATCCCGTAACTGTATATAGAGAGAGGGGATCCTTTAACTGTATATAGAGAGGAGATCCCATAACTATATATAGAGAGGAGAGATCCCATAACTGTATATAGAGAGGAGATCCCATAACTGTATATATAGAGAGGAGATCCTATAACTGTATATAGAGAGGAGATCCCATAACTGTATATATAGAGAGGAGAGATCCCATAACTGTATATAGAGAGAGGAGATCCCATAACTGTATATAGAGAGGAGAGATCTCATAACTGTATATAGAGAGGAGATCCCATAACTGTATATAGAGAGGAGATCCCATAACTGTATATAGAGAGGAGATCCCATAACTGTATATAGAGAGGAGATCCCATAACTGTATATATAGAGAGGAGATCCCATAACTGTATATAGTGGAGATTCCATAACTATATATATAGAGGAGATCCCATAACTGTATATAGAGAGAGGAGATCCCATAATGTATATAGAGAGGGGAGAGATCACATAACTGTATATATAGAGAGGAGATCCCATAACTGTATATAGAGAGGAGATCCCAAAACTATATATAGAGAGGAGATCCCATAACTGTATATAAAGAGGAGATCCCATAACTGTATATAGAGAGGAGATCCCATAACTGTATATAGAGAGAGGAGAGATCCCATAATTGTATATAGAGAGAGGAGATCCCATAACTATATATAGAGAGAAGATCCCATAACTGTATATAGAGAAGAGATCCCATAACTATATATAGAGAGGAGATCCCATAACTATATATAGAGAGGAGATCCCATAACTGTATATAGAGAGGAGATCCCATAACTGTATATAGAGAGGAGATCCCATAATTGTATATAGAGAGGAGATCCCATAACTGTATATAGAAAGAGGAGAGATCCCATAATTGTATATAGAGAGAGGAGATCCCATAACTGTATATAGAGAGGAGATCCCATAACTGTATATAGAGTGGAGATCCCATAACTGTATATAGAGAGAGGAGATCCCATAACTGTATATAGAGAGAGGAGAGATCCCATAACTGTATATATAGAGAGGAGATCCCGTAACTGTATATAGAGAGGAGAGATCCCATAACTATATATAGAGAGAGGAGAGATCCCATAACTGTATATAGAGAGAGGAGAGATCCCATAACTGTATATAGAGAGGAGAGATCCCATAACTGTATATAGAGAGAGGAGATCCCATAACTGTATTTAGAGAGTGGAGAGATCCCATAACTGTATATAGGGAGGAGAGATCCCATAACTGTATATAGAGAGAGGAGAGATCCCATAACTGTATATAGAGAGAGGAGAGATCCCATAACTGTATATAGAGAGGAGATCCCATAACTGTATATAGAGAGGAGATCCCATAACTGTATATAGAGGAGATCCCATAACTGTATATAGAGAGAGGAGACCCCATAACTGTATATAGAGAGGAGATCCCATAACTGTATTTATAGAGAGGAGATCCCATAACTGTATATAGAGGAGATCCCATAACTATATATAGAGAGGAGATCCCATAACTATATATAGAGAGGAGATCCCATAACTGTATATAGAGAGGAGATCCCATAACTATATATAGAGAGGAGATCCCATAACTATATATAGAGAGGAGATCCCATAACTGTATATAGAGAGGAGATCTCATAACTGTATATAGAGTGGAGATCCCATAACTATATATAGAGAGGAGATCCCAAAACTATATATAGAGAGGAGATCCCATAACTGTATATAGAGAGGAGATCCCATAACTGTATATAGAGAGGAGATCCCATAACTGTATATAAAGAGAGGAGAGATCCCATAATTGTATATAGAGAGAGGAGATCCCAAAACTATATATAGAGAGGAGATCCCATAACTGTATTTAGAGAGGAGATCCCATAACTGTATATAGAGAAGAGATCCCATAACTATATATAGAGAGGAAATCCCATAACTGTATATAGAGAGGAGATCCCATAACTGTATATAGAGAGGAGATCCCATAACTATATATAGAGAGGAGATCCCATAACTGTATATAGAGAAGAGAACCCATAACTATATATAGAGAGGAGATCCCATAACTGTATATAGAGAAGAGATCCCATAACTATATATAGAGAGGAAATCCCATAACTATATATAGAGAGGAGATCCCATAACTGTATATAGAGAGGAGATCCCATAACTGTATATAGAGAGGAGATCCCATAACTGTATATAGAGAGGAGAGATCCCATAACTGTATATAGAGAGAGGAGATCCCATAACTGTATATAGAGAGGAGATCCCATAACTGTATATATAGAGAGGAGATCCCATAACTGTATATAGAGAGAGGAGATCCCATAACTGTACATAGAGAGGAGATCCCATAACTGTATATAGAGAGAGGAGATCCCATAACTGTATATAGAGAGGAGATCCCATAACTGTATATAGAGTGGAGATCCCATAACTGTATATAGAGAGAGGAGATCCCATAACTGTATATAGAGAGGAGATCCCATAACTGTATATAGAGAGAGGAGATCCCATAACTGTATATAGAGAGGAGATCCCATAACTGTATATAGAGAGGAGATCCCATAACTGTATATAGAGAGGAGATCCCATAACTATATATAGAGAGGAGATCCCATAACTGTATATAGAGTGGAGATCCCATAACTGTATATAGAGAGAGGAGATCCCATAACTGTATATAGAGAGGAGATCCCATAACTGTATATAGAGAGAGGAGATCCCATAACTGTATATAGAGAGGAGATCCCATAACTGTATATAGAGAGGAGATCCCATAACTGTATATAGAGAGAGGAGATCCCATAACTGTATATAGAGAGGAGATCCCATAACTGTATATAGAGAGGAGATCCCATAACTGTATATAGAGAGAGGAGATCCCATAACTGTATATAGAGAGGAGATCCCATAACTGTTTATAGAGAGGAGATCCCATAACTGTATATAGAGAGAGGAGATCCCATAACTGTATATAAAGAGGAGATCCCATAACTGTATATAGAGAGGAGATCCCATAACTGTATATATAGAGAGGAGATCCCATAACTGTATTTAGAGAGAGGAGAGATCTCATAACTGTATATATAGAGAGGAGATCCCGTAACTGTATATAGAGAGAGGAGATCCTTTAACTGTATATGGAGAGGAGATCCCATAACTACATATAGAGAGGAGAGATCCCATAACTGTATATAGAGAGGAGATCCCATAACTGTATATATAGAGAGGAGAGATCCCATAACTGTATATAGAGAGAGGAGATCCCATAACTGTATATATAGAGAGGAGATCCCATAACTGTATATAGAGAGAGGAGATCCCGTAACTGTATATATAGAGAGGAGATCCCATAACTGTATATAGAGAGGAGATCCCATAACTGTATATAGAGAGAGGAGATCCCATAACTGTATATATAGAGAGGAGATCCCGTAACTGTATATAGAGAGAGGAGATCCCATAACTGTATATATAGAGAGGAGATCCCATAACTGTATATATAGAGAGGAGAGATCCCATAACTGTATATAGAGAGAGGAGATCCCATAACTGTATATATAGAGAGGAGAGATCCCATAACTGTATAAAGAGAGAGGAGATCCCATAACTGTATATAGAGAGGAGAGATCCCATAACTGTATATAGGGAGAGGAGATCCCATAACTGTATATAGAGAGAGGAGATCCCATAACTGTATATAGAGAGAGGAGATCCCATAACTGTATATAGAGAGAGGAGATCCCATAACTATATATATAGAGAGGAGATCCCATAACTGTATATAGAGAGAGGAGATCCCATTACTGTATATATAGAGAGGAGATCCCATAACTGTATATAGAGAGGAGATCCCATAACTGTATATAGAGAGAGGAGATCCCATAACTGTATATAGAGAGAGGAGAGATCCCATAACTGTATATAGAGAGAGGAGAGATCCCATAACTGTATCTAGAGAGAGGAGATTCCATAACTGTATATAGAGAGGAGAGATCCTATAACTGTATATAGAGAGAGGAGAGATCCCATAACTGTATATAGAGAGAGGAGATCCTTTAACTGTATATGGAGACGAGATCCCATAACTATATATAGAGAGGAGAGATCCCATAACTGTATATAGAGAGGAGATCCCATAACTGTATATATAGAGAGGAGAGATCCCATAACTGTATATAGAGAGAGGAGAGATCCCATAACTGTATATAGAGAGAGGAGATCCCATAACTGTATATAGAGAGAGGAGATCCCATAACTGTATATAGAGAGAGGAGAGATCCCATAACTGTATAAGAGAGAGCAGATGCCATAACTGTATATACAGAGGAGAGATCCCATAATTGTATATATAGAGAGGAGATCCCATAACTGTATATATAGAGAGGAGATCCCATAACTGTATATAGAGAGAGAGGAGATCCCATAACTGTATATAGAGAGAGGAGATCCCATAACTGTATATAGAGAGGAGATCCCATAACTGTATATAGAGAGAGGAGATCCCATAACTGTATATAGAGATAGGAGATCCCATTACTGTATATATATAGAGGAGATCCCTTAACTGTATATAGAGATAGGAGATCCCATTACTGTATATATATAGAGGAGATCCCATAACTGTATATAGAGAGGAGAGATCCCATAACTGTATATAGAGAGGAGATCCCATATCTGTATATAGAGAGAGGAGATTCCATAACTGTATATATAGAGAGGAGATCCTATAACTGTATATAGAGAGGAGATCCTATAACTGTATATAGAGAGAGGAGATCCCATAACAGTATATAGAGAGAGGAGAGATCCCATAACTGTATATATAGAGAGGAGATCCCGTAACTGTATATAGAGAGAGGAGATCCTTTAACTGTATATAGAGAGGAGATCCCATAACTATATATAGAGAGGAGAGATCCCATAACTGTATATAGAGAGGAGATCCTATAACTGTATATATAGAGAGGAGATCCTATAACTGTATATAGAGAGGAGATCCCATAACTATATATATAGAGAGGAGAGATCCCATAACTGTATATAGAGAGAGGAGATCCCATAACTGTATATAGAGAGGAGAGATCCCATAACTGTATATAGAGAGAGGAGATCCCATAACTGTATATAGAGAGGAGATCCCATAACTGTATATATAGAGAGGAGAGATCCCTTAACTGTATATAGAGAGAGGAGATCCCATAACTGTATATAGAGAGGAGAGATCCCATAACTGTATATAGAGAGTGAGGAGATCCCATAACTGTATATAGAGAGAGGAGATCCCATAACTGTATATAGAGAGAGGAGATCCCATAACTGTATATAGAGAGAGGAGATCCCATAACTGTATATAGAGAGAGGAGATCCCATAACTGTATATATAGAGAGGAGAGATCCCATAACTGTATATAGAGAGAGGAGAGATCCCATAACTGTATATAGAGAGAGGAGAGATCCCATAACTGTATCTAGAGAGAGGAGATTCCATAACTGTATATAGAGAGAGGAGATCCCATAACTGTATATAGAGAGAGGAGAGATCCCATAACTGTATATAGAGAGAGGAGATCCCATAACTGTATATAGAGAGGAGAGATCCCATAACTGTATATAGAGAGTGAGGAGATCCCATAACTGTATATAGAGAGAGGAGATCCCATAACTGTATATAGAGAGAGGAGAGATCCCATAACTGTATATAGAGAGAGGAGATCCCATAACTGTATATAGAGAGGAGAGATCCCATAACTGTATATAGAGAGTGAGGAGATCCCATAACTGTATATAGAGAGAGGAGATCCCATAACTGTATATAGAGAGAGGAGATCCCATAACTGTATATAGAGAGGAGAGATCCCATAACTGTATATAGAGAGTGAGGAGATCCCATAACTGTATATAGAGAGAGGAGATCCCATAACTGTATATAGAGAGAGGAGAGATCCCATAACTGTATATAGAGAGAGGAGAGATCCCATAACTGTATATAGAGAGAGGAGATCCCATAACTGTATATAGAGAGGAGAGATCCCATAACTGTATATAGAGAGTGAGGAGATCCCATAACTGTATATAGAGAGAGGAGATCCCATAACTGTATATAGAGAGAGGAGATCCCATAACTGTATATAGAGAGAGGAGATCCCATAGCTGTATATATAGAGAGGAGATCCCATAACTGTATATAGAGAGAGGAGATCCCATAACTGTATATAGAGATAGGAGATCCCATAACTGTATATAGAGAGGAGATCCCATAACTTTATATAGAGAGAGGAGATCCCATAACTGTATATAGAGAGGAGATTCCATAAATGTATATAGAGAGGAGAGATCCCATAACTGTATATAGAGAGAGGAGATCCCATAACTGTATATAGAGAGAGGAGAGATCCCATAACTGTATATAGAGAGAGGAGATCCCATAACTGTATATAGAGAGGAGATCCCATAACTGTATATATAGAGAGGAGATCCCATAATGTTTATACAGAGATAGAGGAGATCGCATAACTGTATATAGAGAGAGGAGATCCCATAACTGTATATAGAGAGAGGAGATCCCATAACTGTATATATAGAGAGGAGAGATCCCATAACTGTATATAGAGAGAGGAGAGATCCCATAACTGTATATAGAGAGAGGAGAGGTCCCATAACTGTATCTAGAGAGAGGAGATTCCATAACTGTATATAGAGAGGAGAGATCCCATAACTGTATATAGAGAGGAGAGATCCCATGACTGTATATAGAGAGGAGAGATCCCATAACTGTATATAGAGAGAGGAGAGATCCCATAACTGTATATAGAGAGAGGAGAGATCCCATAACTGTATCTAGAGAGAGGAGATTCCATAACTGTATATAGAGAGGAGAGATCCCATAACTGTATATAGAGAGGAGAGATCCCATGACTGTATATAGAGAGGAGAGATCCCATAACTGTATATAGAGAGAGGAGAGATCCCATAACTGTATATAGAGAGAGGAGAGATCCCATAACTGTATCTAGAGAGAGGAGATTCCATAACTGTATATAGAGAGAGGAGAGATCCCATAACTGTATATAGAGAGAGGAGAGATCCCATAACTGTATCTAGAGAGAGGAGATCCCATAACTGTATAGAGAGAGAGGAGATCCCATAACTGTATATAGAGAGAGGAGATCCCATAACTATATATATAGAGAGGAGATCCCATAACTGTATATAGAGAGAGGAGATCCCATTACTGTATATATAGAGAGGAGATCCCATAACTGTATATAGAGAGGAGATCCCATAACTGTATATAGAGAGAGGAGATCCCATAACTGTATATAGAGAGAGGAGAGATCCCATAACTGTATATAGAGAGAGGAGAGATCCCATAACTGTATCTAGAGAGAGGAGATTCCATAACTGTATATAGAGAGGAGAGATCCCATAACTGTATATAGAGAGAGGAGAGATCCCATAACTGTATATAGAAAGAGGAGATCCTTTAACTGTATATAGAGAGGAGATCCCATAACTATATATAGAGAGGAGAGATCCCATAACTGTATATAGAGAGGAGATCCCATAACTGTATATAGAGAGAGGAGATCCCATAACTGTATATAGAGAGAGGAGAGATCCCATAACTGTATATAGAGAGAGCAGATCCCATAACTGTATATACAGAGGAGAGATCCCATAACTGTATATATAGAGAGGAGATCCCATAACTGTATATATATAGAGAGGAGATCCCATAACTGTATATAGAGAGAGAGGAGATCCCATAACTGTATATAGAGAGAGGAGATCCCATAACTGTATATAGAGAGGAGATCCCATAACTGTATATAGAGAGAGGAGATCCCATAACTGTATATAGAGATAGGAGATCCCATTACTGTATATATATAGAGGAGATCCCATAACTGTATATAGAGAGGAGAGATCCCATAACTGTATATAGAGAGGAGATCCCATAACTGTATATAGAGAGAGGAGATTCCATAACTGTATATATAGAGAGGAGATCCTATAACTGTATATAGACAGGAGATCCTATAACTGTATATAGAGAGAGGAGATCCCATAACAGTATATAGAGAGAGGAGAGATCCCATAACTGTATATATAGAGAGGAGATCCCGTAACTGTATATAGAGAGAGGAGATCCTTTAACTGTATATAGAGAGGAGATCCCATAACTATATATAGAGAGGAGAGATCCCATAACTGTATATAGAGAGGAGATCCCATAACTGTATATATAGAGAGGAGATCCTATAACTGTATATAGAGAGGAGATCCCATAACTGTATATAAAGAGAGGAGATCCCATAACTGTATATAGAGAGGAGATCCCATAACTGTATATATAGAGAGGAGAGATCCCATAACTGTATATAGAGAGAGGAGATCCCATAACTGTATATAGAGAGGAGAGATCCCATAACTGTATATAGAGAGTGAGGAGATCCCATAACTGTATATAGAGAGAGGAGATCCCATAACTGTATATAGAGAGAGGAGATCCCATAACTGTATATAGAGAGAGGAGAGATCCCATAACTGTATATAGAGAGAGGAGATCCCATAACTGTATATAGAGAGGAGAGATCCCATAACTGTATATAGAGAGTGAGGAGATCCCATAACTGTATATAGAGAGAGGAGATCCCATAACTGTATATAGAGAGAGGAGATCCCATAACTGTATATAGAGAGAGGAGAGATCCCATAACTGTATATAGAGAGAGGAGATCCCATAACTGTATATAGAGAGGAGAGATCCCATAACTGTATATAGAGAGTGAGGCGATCCCATAACTGTATATAGAGAGAGGAGATCCCATAACTGTATATAGAGAGAGGAGATCCCATAACTGTATATAGAGAGAGGAGATCCCATAGCTGTATATATAGAGAGGAGATCCCATAACTGTATATAGAGAGAGGAGATCCCATAACTGTATATAGAGATAGGAGATCCCATAACTGTATATAGAGAGGAGATCCCATAACTGTATATAGAGAGAGGAGATCCCATAACTGTATATAGAGAGGAGATTCCATAAATGTATATAGAGAGGAGAGATCCCATAACTGTATATAGAGAGAGGAGATCCCATAACTGTATATAGAGAGAGGAGAGATCCCATAACTGTATATAGAGAGAGGAGATCCCATAACTGTATATAGAGAGGAGATCCCATAACTGTATATATAGAGAGGAGATCCCATAATGTTTATACAGAGATTGAGGAGATCGCATAACTGTATATAGAGAGAGGAGATCCCATAACTGTATATAGAGAGAGGAGATCCCATAACTGTATATATAGAGAGGAGAGATCCCATAACTGTATATAGAGAGAGGAGAGATCCCATAACTGTATATAGAGAGAGGAGATCCCATAACTGTATATAGAGAGAGGAGATCCCATAACTGTATATAGAGAGAGGAGAGATCCCATAACTGTATATAGAGAGAGGAGAGATCCCATAACTGTATATAGAGAGAGGAGAGATCCCATAACTGTATATAGAGAGAGGAGATCCCATAACTGTATATAGAGAGGAGAGATCCCATAACTGTATATAGAGAGTGAGGAGATCCCATAACTGTATATAGAGAGAGGAGATCCCATAACTGTATATAGAGAGAGGAGATCCCATAACTGTATATAGAGAGGAGAGATCCCATAACTGTATATAGAGAGTGAGGAGATCCCATAACTGTATATAGAGAGAGGAGATCCCATAACTGTATATAGAGAGAGGAGATCCCATAACTGTATATAGAGAGAGGAGAGATCCCATAACTGTATATAGAGAGAGGAGATCCCATAACTGTATATAGAGAGGAGAGATCCCATAACTGTATATAGAGAGTGAGGAGATCCCATAACTGTATATAGAGAGAGGAGATCCCATAACTGTATATAGAGAGAGGAGATCCCATAACTGTATATAGAGAGAGGAGATCCCATAGCTGTATATATAGAGAGGAGATCCCATAACTGTATATAGAGAGAGGAGATCCCATAACTGTATATAGAGATAGGAGATCCCATAACTGTATATAGAGAGGAGATCCCATAACTGTATATAGAGAGAGGAGATCCCATAACTGTATATAGAGAGGAGATTCCATAAATGTATATAGAGAGGAGAGATCCCATAACTATATATAGAGAGAGGAGATCCCATAACTGTATATAGAGAGAGGAGAGATCCCATAACTGTATATAGAGAGAGGAGATCCCATAAATGTATATAGAGAGGAGATCCCATAACTGTATATTTAGAGAGGAGATCCCATAATGTTTATACAGAGATTGAGGAGATCGCATAACTGTATATAGAGAGAGGAGATCCCATAACTGTATATAGAGAGAGGAGATCCCATAACTGTATATATAGAGAGGAGAGATCCCATAACTGTATATAGAGAGAGGAGAGATCCCATAACTGTATATAGAGAGAGGAGATCCCATAACTGTATATAGAGAGAGGAGATCCCATAACTGTATATAGAGAGAGGAGAGATCCCATAACTGTATATAGAGAGAGGAGAGATCCCATAACTGTATCTAGAGAGAGGAGATTCCATAACTGTATATAGAGAGAGGAGAGATCCCATAACTATATATAGAGAGAGGAGAGATCCCATAACTGTATCTAGAGAGAGGAGATCCCATAACTGTATATAGAGAGAGGAGATCCCATAACTGTATATAGAGAGAGGAGATCCCATAACTATATATATAGAGAGGAGATCCCATAACTGTATATAGAGAGAGGAGATCCCATTACTGTATATATAGAGAGGAGATCCCATAACTGTATATAGAGAGGAGATCCCATAACTGTATATAGAGAGAGGAGATCCCATAACTGTATATAGAGAGAGGAGAGATCCCATAACTGTATATAGAGAGAGGAGAGATCCCATAACTGTATCTAGAGAGAGGAGATTCCATAACTGTATATAGAGAGAGGAGATCCCATAACTGTATATAGAGAGAGGAGATCCCATAACTGTATATAGAGAGGAGAGATCCCATAACTGTATATAGAGAGGAGAGATCCCATAACTGTATATAGAGAGAGGAGAGATCCCATAACTGTATATAGAGAGAGGAGATCCCATAACTGTATATAGAGAGGAGATCCCATAACTGTATATAGAGAGGAGAGATCCCATAACTGTATATAGAGAGGAGAGATCCCATAACTGTATATAGAGAGGAGAGATCCCATAACTGTATATAGAGAGAGGAGAGATCCCATAACTGTATATAGAAAGAGGAGATCCTTTAACTGTATATAGAGAGGAGATCCCATAACTATATATAGAGAGGAGAGATCCCATAACTGTATATAGAGAGGAGATCCCATAACTGTATATATAGAGAGGAGAGATCCCATAACTGTATATAGAGAGAGGAGAGATCCCATAACTGTACATAGAGAGAGGAGATCCCATAACTGTATATAGAGAGAGGAGATCCCATAACTGTATATAGAGAGAGGAGATCCCATAACTGTATATAGAGAGAGGAGAGATCCCATAACTGTATATAGAGAGAGCAGATCCCATAACTGTATATACAGAGGAGAGATCCAATTATTGCATATATAGAGAGGAGATCCCATAACTGTATATATAGAGAGGAGATCCCATAACTGTATATAGAGAGAGATTAGATCCCATAACTGTATATACAGAGGAGAGATCCCATTATTGCATATATAGAGAGGAGATCCCATAACTGTATATATAGAGAGGAGATCCCATAACTGTATATAGAGAGAGAGGAGATCCCATAACTGTATATAGAGAGAGGAGATCCCATAACTGTATATAGAGAGGAGATCCCATAAATGTATATAGAGAGCGGAGATCCCATAAATGTATATAGAGAGCGGAGATCCCATTACTGTATATATATAGAGGAGATCCCATAACTGTATATAGAGAGGAGAGATCCCATAACTGTATATAGAGAGGAGATCCCATAACTGTATATAGAGAGAGGAGATTCCATAACTGTATATATAGAGAGGAGATCCTATAACTGTATATAGAGAGGAGATCCTATAACTGTATATAGAGAGAGGAGATCCCATAACAGTATATAGAGAGAGGAGAGATCCCATAACTGTATATATAGAGAGGAGATCCCGTAACTGTATATAGAGAGAGGAGATCCTTTAACTGTATATAGAGAGGAGATCCCATAACTATATATAGAGAGGAGAGATCCCATAACTGTATATAGAGAGGAGATCCCATAACTGTATATATAGAGAGGAGATCCTATAACTGTATATAGAGAGGAGATCCCATAACTGTATATATAGAGAGGAGAGATCCCATAACTGTATATAGAGAGAGGAGATCCCATAACTGTATATAGAGAGGAGAGATCCCACAACTGTATATAGAGAGAGGAGATCCCATAACTGTATATAGAGAGGAGATCCCATAACTGTATATATAGAGAGGAGAGATCCCATAACTGTATATAGAGAGAGGAGATCCCATAACTGTATATAGAGAGGAGAGATCCCATAACTGTATATAGAGAGTGAGGAGATCCCATAACTGTATATAGAGAGAGGAGATCCCATAACTGTATATAGAGAGAGGAGATCCCATAACTGTATATAGAGAGAGTAGAGATCCCATAACTGTATATAGAGAGAGGAGATCCCATAACTGTATATAGAGAGGAGAGATCCCATAACTGTATATAGAGAGTGAGGAGATCCCATAACTGTATATAGAGAGAGGAGATCCCATAACTGTATATAGAGAGAGGAGATCCCATAACTGTATATAGAGAGAGGAGATCCCATAGCTGTATATATAGAGAGGAGATCCCATAACTGTATATAGAGAGAGGAGATCCCATAACTGTATATAGAGATAGGAGATCCCATAACTGTATATAGAGAGGAGATCCCATAACTGTATATAGAGAGAGGAGATCCCATAACTGTATATAGAGAGAGGAGATTCCATAAATGTATATAGAGAGGAGAGATCCCATAACTGTATATAGAGAGAGGAGATCCCATAACTGTATAGAGAGAGAGGAGAGATCCCATAACTGTATATAGAGAGAGGAGATCCCATAACTGTATATAGAGAGGAGATCCCATAACTGTATATATAGAGAGGAGATCCCATAATGTTTATACAGAGATAGAGGAGATCGCATAACTGTATATAGACAGAGGAGATCCCATAACTGTATATAGAGAGAGGAGATCCCATAACTGTATATATAGAGAGGAGAGATCCCATAACTGTATATAGAGAGAGGAGAGATCCCATAACTGTATATAGAGAGAGGAGAGATCCCATAACTGTATCTAGAGAGAGGAAATTCCATAACTGTATATAGAGAGAGGAGATCCCATAACTGTATATATAGAAAGGAGATCCCATAACTGTATCTAGAGAGAGGAGATTCCATAACTGTATATAGAGAGGAGAGATCCAATAACTGTATATAGAGAGGAGAGATCCCATAACTGTATATAGAGAGGAGAGATCCCATAACTGTATATAGAGAGAGGAGATCCCATAACTGTATATAGAGAGAGGAGATCCCATAACTGTATATAGAGAGGAGAGATCCCATAACTGTATATAGAGAGAGGAGATCCCATAACTGTATATAGAGAGAGGAGATCCCATAACTGTATATAGAGAGAGGAGATCCCATAACTGTATATAGAGAGAGGAGATCCCATAACTGTATATAGAAAGGAGATCACATAACTGTATATAGAGAGAGGAGATCCCATAACTGTATATAGAGAGAGGAGAGATCCCATAACTGTATATAGAGAGGAGATCACATAACTGTATATAGAGAGAGGAGATCCCATAACTGTATATAGAGAGGAGAGATCCCATAACTGTATATAGAGAGAGGAGATCCCATAACTGTATATAGAGAGAGGAGAGATCCCATAACTGTATATAGAGAGAGGAGATCCCATAACTGTATATAGAGAGGAGATCCCATAACTGCATATAGAGAGAGGAGAGATCCCATAACTGTATATAGAGAGAGGAGAGATCCCATAACTGTATATAGAGAGGAGATCCCATAACTGTATATATAGAGAGGAGAGATCCCATAACTGTATATAGAGAGAGGAGAACCCATAACTGTATATAGAGAGGAGAGATCCCATAACTGTATATAGAGAGCGGAGATCCCATAACTGTATATATAGAGAGGAGATCCCATAACTGTATATAGAGAGAGGAGATCCCATAACTGTATATATAGAGAGGAGATCCCATAACTGTATATAGAGAGAGGAGATCCCATAACTGTATATAGAGAGAGGAGATCCAATAACTGTATATAGAGAGGAGATCCCATAACTGTATATAGAGAGAGGAGATCCCATAACTGTATATAGAGAGAGGAGATCCCATTACTGTATATATATAGAGGAGATCCCATAACTGTATATAGAGAGGAGAGATCCCATAACTGTATATAGAGAGGAGATCCCATAACTGTATATAGAGAGAGGAGATCCCATAACTGTATATAGAGAGAGGAGATCCTATAACTGTATATAGAGAGGAGATCCCATAACTGTATATAGAGAGAGGAGAGATCCCATAACTGTATATAGAGAGAGGAGAGATCCCATAACTGTATCTAGAGAGAGGAGATCCCATAACTGTATATAGAGAGAGGAGATCCCATAACTGTATATAGAGAGAGGAGAGATCCCATAACTGTATCTAGAGAGAGGAGATCCCATAACTGTATATAGAGAGAGGAGATCCCATAACTGTATATAGAGAGAGGAGATCCCATAACTATATATATAGAGAGGAGATCCCATAACTGTATATAGAGAGAGGAGATCCCATTACTGTATATATAGAGAGGAGATCCCATAACTGTATATAGAGAGGAGATCCCATAACTGTATATAGAGAGAGGAGATCCCATAACTGTATATAGAGAGAGGAGAGATCCCATAACTGTATCTAGAGAGAGGAGATTCCATAACTGTATATAGAGAGGAGATCCCATAACTATATATAGAGAGGAGAGATCCCATAACTGTATATAGAGAGGAGATCCCATAACTGTATATATAGAGAGGAGAGATCCCATAACTGTATATAGAGAGAGGAGAGATCCCATAACTGTATATAGAGAAAAGGAGATCCCATAACTGTATATAGAGAGAGGAGATCCCATAACTGTATATAGAGAGAGGAGATCCCATAACTGTATATAGAGAGAGGAGAGATCCCATAACTGTATATACAGAGGAGAGATCCCATAATTGTATATATAGAGAGGAGATCCCATAACTGTATATATAGAGAGGAGATCCCATAACTGTATATATAGAGAGAGGAGATCCCATAACTGTATATAGAGAGAGGAGATCCCATAACTGTATATAGAGAGGAGATCCCATAACTGTATATAGAGAGAGGAGATCCCATAACTGTATATAGAGATAGGAGATCCCATTACTGTATATATATAGAGGGGATCCCATAACTGTATATAGAGAGGAGAGATCCCATAACTGTATATAGAGAGGAGATCCCATAACTGTATATAGAGAGAGGAGATTCCATAACTGTATATATAGAGAGGAGATCCTATAACTGTATATAGAGAGGAGATCCTATAACTGTATATAGAGAGAGGAGATCCCATAACAGTATATAGAGAGAGGAGAGATCCCATAACTGTATATATAGAGAGGAGATCCCGTAACTGTATATAGAGAGAGGAGATCCCATAACTGTATATAGAGAGAGGAGATCCCATAACTGTATATAGAGAGAGGAGAGATCCCATAACTGTATATAGAGAGAGGAGAGATCCCATAACTGTATCTAGAGAGAGGAGATTCCATAACTGTATATAGAGAGAGGAGAGATCCCATAACTGTATATAGAGAGAGGAGAGATCCCATAACTGTATCTAGAGAGAGGAGATCCCATAACTGTATATAGAGAGAGGAGATCCCATAACTGTATATAGAGAGAGGAGATCCCATAACTATATATATAGAGAGGAGATCCCATAACTGTATATAGAGAGAGGAGATCCCATTACTGTATATATAGAGAGGAGATCCCATAACTGTATATAGAGAGGAGATCCCATAACTGTATATAGAGAGAGGAGATCCCATAACTGTATATAGAGAGAGGAGAGATCCCATAACTGTATATAGAGAGAGGAGAGATCCCATAACTGTATCTAGAGAGAGGAGATTCCATAACTGTATATAGAGAGGAGAGATCCCATAACTGTATATAGAGAGAGGAGAGATCCCATAACTGTATATAGAAAGAGGAGATCCTTTAACTGTATATAGAGAGGAGATCCCATAACTATATATAGAGAGGAGAGATCCCATAACTGTATATAGAGAGGAGATCCCATAACTGTATATATAGAGAGGAGAGATCCCATAACTGTATATAGAGAGAGGAGAGATCCCATAACTGTACATAGAGAGAGGAGATCCCATAACTGTATATAGAGAGAGGAGATCCCATAACTGTATATAGAGAGAGGAGATCCCATAACTGTATATAGAGAGAGGAGAGATCCCATAACTGTATATAGAGAGAGCAGATCCCATAACTGTATATACAGAGGAGAGATCCCATTATTGCATATATAGAGAGGAGATCCCATAACTGTATATATAGAGAGGAGATCCCATAACTGTATATAGAGAGAGAGGAGATCCCATAACTGTATATAGAGAGAGGAGATCCCATAACTGTATATAGAGAGGAGATCCCATAACTGTATATAGAGAGAGGAGATCCCATAACTGTATATAGAGATAGGAGATCCCATTACTGTATATATATAGAGGAGATCCCATAACTGTATATAGAGAGGAGAGATCCCATAACTGTATATAGAGAGGAGATCCCATAACTGTATATAGAGAGAGGAGATTCCATAACTGTATATATAGAGAGGAGATCCTATAACTGTATATAGAGAGGAGATCCTATAACTGTATATAGAGAGAGGAGATCCCATAACAGTATATAGAGAGAGGAGAGATCCCATAACTGTATATATAGAGAGGAGATCCCGTAACTGTATATAGAGAGAGGAGATCCTTTAACTGTATATAGAGAGGAGATCCCATAACTATATATAGAGAGGAGAGATCCCATAACTGTATATAGAGAGGAGATCCCATAACTGTATATATAGAGAGGAGATCCTATAACTGTATATAGAGAGGAGATCCCATAACTGTATTTATAGAGAGGAGAGATCCCATAACTGTATATAGAGAGAGGAGATCCCATAACTGTATATAGAGAGGAGAGATCCCACAACTGTATATAGAGAGAGGAGATCCCATAACTGTATATAGAGAGGAGATCCCATAACTGTATATATAGAGAGGAGAGATCCCATAACTGTATATAGAGAGAGGAGATCCCATAACTGTATATAGAGAGGAGAGATCCCATAACTGTATATAGAGAGTGAGGAGATCCCATAACTGTATATAGAGAGAGGAGATCCCATAACTGTATATAGAGAGAGGAGATCCCATAACTGTATATAGAGAGAGGAGAGATCCCATAACTGTATATAGAGAGAGGAGATCCCATAACTGTATATAGAGAGGAGAGATCCCATAACTGTATATAGAGAGTGAGGAGATCCCATAACTGTATATAGAGAGAGGAGATCCCATAACTGTATATAGAGAGAGGAGATCCCATAACTGTATATAGAGAGAGGAGATCCCATAGCTGTATATATAGAGAGGAGATCCCATAACTGTATATAGAGAGAGGAGATCCCATAACTGTATATAGAGATAGGAGATCCCATAACTGTATATAGAGAGGAGATCCCATAACTGTATATAGAGAGAGGAGATCCCATAACTGTATATAGAGAGAGGAGATTCCATAAATGTATATAGAGAGGAGAGATCCCATACCTGTATATAGAGAGAGGAGATCCCATAACTGTATAGAGAGAGAGGAGAGATCCCATAACTGTATATAGAGAGAGGAGATCCCATAACTGTATATAGAGAGGAGATCCCATAACTGTATATAGAGAGAGGAGATCCCATAATGTTTATACAGAGATAGAGGAGATCGCATAACTGTATATAGAGAGAGGAGATCCCATAACTGTATATAGAGAGAGGAGATCCCATAACTGTATATAGAGAGGAGAGATCCCATAACTGTATATAGAGAGAGGAGAGATCCCATAACTGTATATAGAGAGAGGAGAGATCCCATAACTGTATATAGAGAGAGGAGAGATCCCATAACTGTATCTAGAGAGAGAAAATTCCATAACTGTATATAGAGAGAGGAGATCCCATAACTGTATATATAGAAAGGAGATCCCATAACTGTATCTAGAGAGAGGAGATTCCATAACTGTATATAGAGAGGAGAGATCCCATAACTGTATATAGAGAGGAGAGATCCCATAACTGTATATAGAGAGGAGAGATCCCATAACTGTATATAGAGAGAGGAGATCCCATAACTGTATATAGAGAGAGGAGATCCCATAACTGTATATAGAGAGGAGAGATCCCATAACTGTATATAGAGAGAGGAGATCCCATAACTGTATATAGAGAGAGGAGATCCCATAACTGTATATAGAGAGAGGAGATCCCATAACTGTATATAGAGAGAGGAGATCCCATAACTGTATAAAGAAAGGAGATCACATAACTGTATATAGAGAGAGGAGATCCCATAACTGTATATAGAGAGAGGAGAGATCCCATAACTGTATATAGAGAGGAGATCACATAACTGTATATAGAGAGAGGAGATCCCATAACTGTATATAGAGAGGAGAGATCCCATAACTGTATATAGAGAGAGGAGATCCCATAACTGTATATAGAGAGAGGAGAGATCCCATAACTGTATATAGAGAGAGGAGATCCCATAACTGTATATAGAGAGGAGATCCCATAACTGCATATAGAGAGAGGAGAGATCCCATAACTGTATATAGAGAGAGGAGAGATCCCATAACTGTATATAGAGAGGAGATCCCATAACTGTATATATAGAGAGGAGAGATCCCATAACTGTATATAGAGAGAGGAGAACCCATAACTGTATATAGAGAGGAGAGATCCCATAACTGTATATAGAGAGCGGAGATCCCATAACAGTATATATAGAGAGGAGATCCCATAACTGTATATAGAGAGAGGAGATCCCATAACTGTATATATAGAGAGGAGATCCCATAACTGTATATAGAGAGAGGAGATCCCATAACTGTATATAGAGAGAGGAGATCCAATAACTGTATATAGAGAGGAGATCCCATAACTGTATATAGAGAGAGGAGATCCCATAACTGTATATAGAGAGAGGAGATCCCATTACTGTATATATATAGAGGAGATCCCATAACTGTATATAGAGAGGAGAGATCCCATAACTGTATATAGAGAGGAGATCCCATAACTGTATATAGAGAGAGGAGATCCCATAACTGTATATATAGAGAGGAGATCCTATAACTGTATATAGAGAGGAGATCCCATAACTGTATATAGAGAGAGGAGAGATCCCATAACTGTATATAGAGAGAGGAGAGATCCCATAACTGTATCTAGAGAGAGGAGATCCCATAACTGTATATAGAGAGAGGAGATCCCATAACTGTATATAGAGAGAGGAGAGATCCCATAACTGTATCTAGAGAGAGGAGATCCCATAACTGTATATAGAGAGAGGAGATCCCATAACTGTATATAGAGAGAGGAGATCCCATAACTATATATATAGAGAGGAGATCCCATAACTGTATATAGAGAGAGGAGATCCCATTACTGTATATATAGAGAGGAGATCCCATAACTGTATATAGAGAGGAGATCCCATAACTGTATATAGAGAGAGGAGATCCCATAACTGTATATAGAGAGAGGAGAGATCCCATAACTGTATCTAGAGAGAGGAGATTCCATAACTGTATATAGAGAGGAGATCCCATAACTATATATAGAGAGGAGAGATCCCATAACTGTATATAGAGAGGAGATCCCATAACTGTATATATAGAGAGGAGAGATCCCATAACTGTATATAGAGAGAGGAGAGATCCCATAACTGTATATAGAGAGAGGAGATCCCATAACTGTATATAGAGAGAGGAGATCCCATAACTGTATATAGAGAGAGGAGATCCCATAACTGTATATAGAGAGAGGAGAGATCCCATAACTGTATATAGAGAGAGCAGATCCCATAACTGTATATACAGAGGAGAGATCCCATAATTGTATATATAGAGAGGAGATCCCATAACTGTATATATAGAGAGGAGATCCCATAACTGTATATATAGAGAGAGGAGATCCCATAACTGTATATAGAGAGAGGAGATCCCATAACTGTATATAGAGAGGAGATCCCATAACTGTATATAGAGAGAGGAGATCCCATAACTGTATATAGAGATAGGAGATCCCATTACTGTATATATATAGAGGGGATCCCATAACTGTATATAGAGAGGAGAGATCCCATAACTGTATATAGAGAGGAGATTCCATAACTGTATATAGAGAGAGGAGATTCCATAACTGTATATATAGAGAGGAGATCCTATAACTGTATATAGAGAGGAGATCCTATAACTGTATATAGAGAGAGGAGATCCCATAACAGTATATAGAGAGAGGAGAGATCCCATAACTGTATATATAGAGAGGAGATCCCGTAACTGTATATAGAGAGAGGAGATCCTTTAACTGTATATAGAGAGGAGATCCCATAACTATATATAGAGAGGAGAGATCCCATAACTGTATATAGAGAGGAGATCCCATAACTGTATATATAGAGAGGAGATCCTATAACTGTATATAGAGAGGAGATCCCATAACTGTATATATAGAGAGGAGAGATCCCATAACTGTATATAGAGAGAGGAGATCCCATAACTGTATATAGAGAGGAGAGATCCCACAACTGTATATAGAGAGAGGAGATCCCATAACTGTATATAGAGAGGAGATCCCATAACTGTATATATAGAGAGGAGAGATCCCATAACTGTATATAGAGAGAGGAGATCCCATAACTGTATATAGAGAGGAGAGATCCCATAACTGTATATAGAGAGTGAGGAGATCCCATAACTGTATATAGAGAGAGGAGATCCCATAACTGTATATAGAGAGAGGAGATCCCATAACTGTATATAGAGAGAGGAGAGATCCCATAACTGTATATAGAGAGAGGAGATCCCATAACTGTATATAGAGAGGAGAGATCCCATAACTGTATATAGAGAGTGAGGAGATCCCATAACTGTATATAGAGAGAGGAGATCCCATAACTGTATATAGAGAGAGGAGATCCCATAACTGTATATAGAGAGAGGAGATCCCATAGCTGTATATATAGAGAGGAGATCCCATAACTGTATATAGAGAGAGGAGATCCAATAACTGTATATAGAGATAGGAGATCCCATAACTGTATATAGAGAGGAGATCCCATAACTGTATATAGAGAGAGGAGATCCCATAACTGTATATAGAGAGAGGAGATTCCATAAATGTATATAGAGAGGAGAGATCCCATAACTGTATATAGAGAGAGGAGATCCCATAACTGTATATAGAGAGAGGAGAGATCCCATAACTGTATATAGAGAGAGGAGATCCCATAACTGTATATAGAGAGGAGATCCCATAACTTTATATATAGAGAGGAGATCCCATAATGTTTATACAGAGATAGAGGAGATCGCATAACTGTATATAGAGAGAGGAGATCCCATAACTGTATATAGAGAGAGGAGATCCCATAACTGTATATATAGAGAGGAGAGATCCCATAACTGTATATAGAGAGAGGAGAGATCCCATAACTGTATATAGAGAGAGGAGAGATCCCATAACTGTATCTAGAGAGAGGAGATTCCATAACTGTATATAGAGAGGAGAGATCCCATAACTGTATATATAGAGAGGAGAGATCCCATAACTGTATATAGAGAGGAGAGATCCCATAACTGTATATAGAGAGAGGAGAGATCCCATAACTGTATATAGAGAGAGGAGAGATCCCATAACTGTATCTAGAGAGAGGAAATTCCATAACTGTATATAGAGAGAGGAGATCCCATAACTGTATATATAGAAAGGAGATCCCATAACTGTATCTAGAGAGAGGAGATTCCATAACTGTATATAGAGAAGAGAGATCCCATAACTGTATATAGAGAGGAGAGATCCCATAACTGTATATAGAGAGGAGAGATCCCATAACTGTATATAGAGAGAGGTGATCCCATAACTGTATATAGAGAGAGGAGATCCCATAACTGTATATAGAGAGGAGAGATCCCATAACTGTATATAGAGAGAGGAGATCCCATAACTGTATATAGAGAGAGGAGATCCCATAACTGTATATAGAGAGAGGAGATCCCATAACTGTATATAGAGAGAGGAGATCCCATAACTGTATCTAGAGAGAGGAGAGATCCCATAACTGTATCTAGAGAGAGGAGATTGCATAACTGTATATAGAGAGGAGAGATCCCATAACTGTATCTAGAGAGGAGATCCCATAACTGTATATAGAGAGAGGAGATCCCATAACTGTATATAGAGAGAGGAGAGATCCCATAACTGTATATATAGAGAGGAGATCCCATAACTGTATATAGAGAGGAGAGATCCCATAACTGTATATAGAGAGAGGAGATCCCATAACTGTATATAGAAAGGAGAGATCCCATAACTGTATATAGAGAGAGGAGATCCCATAACTTTATATAGAGAGAGGAGATCCCATAACTTTATATAGAGAGAGGAGATCCCATAACTGTATATAGAGAGAGGAGATCCCATAACTGTATATATAGAGAGGAGATCCCATAACTGTATATAGAGAGAGGAGATCCCATAACTGTATATATAGAGAGGAGATCCCATAACTGTATATAGAGAGGAGATCCCATAACTCTATATAGAGAGAGGAGATCCCATAACTGTATATATAGAGAGGAGATCCCGTAACTGTATATAGAGAGAGGAGATCCCATAACTGTATATAGAGAGGAGAGATCCCATAACTGTATATATAGAGAGGAGATCCCATAACTGTATATAGAGAGGAGATCCCATAACTGTATATAGAGAGGAGATCCCATAACTGTATATAGAGAGAGGAGATCCCATAACTGTATATAGAGAGAGGAGACCCCATAACTGTATATATAGAGAGGAGATCCCATAACTGTATATATAGAGAGGAGATCCCATAACTGTATATAGAGAGAGGAGAGATCCTATAACTGTATATAGAGAGAGCAGATCCCATAACTGTATATAGAGAGAGGAGATCCCATAACTGTATATATAGAGAGGAGATCCCATAACTGTATATAGAGAGGAGAACCCATAACTGTATGTAGAGAGAGTAGATCCCATAACTGTATATAGAGAGAGGAGATCCCATTACTGTATATATATAGAGGAGATCCCATTACTGTATATAGAGAGGAGATCCCATAACTGTATATAGAGAGGAGATCTCATAACTGTATATATAGAGAGGAGATCCCATAACTGTATATAGAGAGGAGATCCCATAACTGTATATAGAGAGGAGATCCCATACCTGTATATAGAGAGGAGAGATCCCATAACTGTATATAGAGAGGAGATCCCATAACTGTATATATAGAGAGGAGATCCCATAACTGTATATAGAGAGAGGAGATCCCATAACTGTATATATAGAGAGGAGATCCTATAACTGTATAGAGAGAGGAGATCCCATAACTGTATATATAGAGAGGAGATCCCATAACTGTATATAGAGAGAGGAGATCCCATAACTGTATATATAGAGAGGAGATCCCATAACTGTATATAGAGAGAGGAGATTCCATAACTGTATATAGAGAGGAGAGATCCCATAACTGTATATAGAGAGAGGAGAGATCCCATAACTGTATATAGAGAGAGGAGATCCTTTAACTGTATATAGAGAGGAGATCCCATAACTATATATAGAGAGGAGAGATCCCATAACTGTATATATAGAGAGGAGATCCCATAACTGTATATAGAGAGGAGATCCCATAACTGTATATAGAGAGAGGAGATCCCATAACTGTATATATAGAGAGGAGAGATCCCATAACTGTATAAAGAGAGAGGAGATCCCATAACTGTATAAAGAGAGGAGAGATCCCATAACTGTATATAGGGAGAGGAGATCCCATAACTGTATATAGAGAGAGGAGATCCCATAACTGTATATAGAGAGAGGAGATCCCATAACTGTATATAGAGAGAGGAGATCCCATAACTATATATATAGAGAGGAGATCCCATAACTGTATATAGAGAGAGGAGATCCCATTACTGTATATATAGAGAGGAGATCCCATAACTGTATATAGAGAGAGGAGATCCCATAACTGTATCTAGAGAGAGGAGATTCCATAACTGTATATAGAGAGGAGAGATCCCATAACTGTATATAGAGAGAGGAGAGATCCCATAACTGTATATAGAGAGAGGAGATCCTTTAACTGTATATAGAGAGGAGATCCCATAACTATATATAGAGAGGAGAGATCCCATAACTGTATATAGAGAGGAGATCCCATAACTGTATATATAGAGAGGAGGGATCCCATAACTGTATATAGAGAGAGGAGAGATCCCATAACTGTATATAGAGAGAGGAGATCCCATAACTGTATATAGAGAGAGGAGATCCCATAACTGTATATAGAGAGAGGAGATCCCATAACTGTATATAGAGAGAGGAGATCCCATAACTGTATATAGAAAGGAGATCACATAACTGTATATAGAGAGAGGAGATCCCATAACTGTATATAGAGAGAGGAGAGATCCCATAACTGTATATAGAGAGGAGATCACATAACTGTATATAGAGAGAGGAGATCCCATAACTGTATATAGAGAGGAGAGATCCCATAACTGTATATAGAGAGAGGAGATCCCATAACTGTATATAGAGAGAGGAGAGATCCCATAACTGTATATAGAGAGAGGAGATCCCATAACTGTATATAGAGAGGAGATCCCATAACTGCATATAGAGAGAGGAGAGATCCCATAACTGTATATAGAGAGAGGAGAGATCCCATAACTGTATATAGAGAGGAGATCCCATAACTGTATATATAGAGAGGAGAGATCCCATAACTGTATATAGAGAGAGGAGAACCCATAACTGTATATAGAGAGGAGAGATCCCATAACTGTATATAGAGAGCGGAGATCCCATAACTGTATATATAGAGAGGAGATCCCATAACTGTATATAGAGAGAGGAGATCCCATAACTGTATATATAGAGAGGAGATCCCATAACTGTATATAGAGAGAGGAGATCCCATAACTGTATATAGAGAGAGGAGATCCAATAACTGTATATAGAGAGGAGATCCCATAACTGTATATAGAGAGAGGAGATCCCATAACTGTATATAGAGAGAGGAGATCCCATTACTGTATATATATAGAGGAGATCCCATAACTGTATATAGAGAGGAGAGATCCCATAACTGTATATAGAGAGGAGATCCCATAACTGTATATAGAGAGAGGAGATCCCATAACTGTATATAGAGAGAGGAGATCCTATAACTGTATATAGAGAGGAGATCCCATAACTGTATATAGAGAGAGGAGAGATCCCATAACTGTATATAGAGAGAGGAGAGATCCCATAACTGTATCTAGAGAGAGGAGATCCCATAACTGTATATAGAGAGAGGAGATCCCATAACTGTATATAGAGAGAGGAGAGATCCCATAACTGTATCTAGAGAGAGGAGATCCCATAACTGTATATAGAGAGAGGAGATCCCATAACTGTATATAGAGAGAGGAGATCCCATAACTATATATATAGAGAGGAGATCCCATAACTGTATATAGAGAGAGGAGATCCCATTACTGTATATATAGAGAGGAGATCCCATAACTGTATATAGAGAGGAGATCCCATAACTGTATATAGAGAGAGGAGATCCCATAACTGTATATAGAGAGAGGAGAGATCCCATAACTGTATCTAGAGAGAGGAGATTCCATAACTGTATATAGAGAGGAGATCCCATAACTATATATAGAGAGGAGAGATCCCATAACTGTATATAGAGAGGAGATCCCATAACTGTATATATAGAGAGGAGAGATCCCATAACTGTATATAGAGAGAGGAGAGATCCCATAACTGTATATAGAGAAAAGGAGATCCCATAACTGTATATAGAGAGAGGAGATCCCATAACTGTATATAGAGAGAGGAGATCCCATAACTGTATATAGAGAGAGGAGAGATCCCATAACTGTATATACAGAGGAGAGATCCCATAATTGTATATATAGAGAGGAGATCCCATAACTGTATATATAGAGAGGAGATCCCATAACTGTATATATAGAGAGAGGAGATCCCATAACTGTATATAGAGAGAGGAGATCCCATAACTGTATATAGAGAGGAGATCCCATAACTGTATATAGAGAGAGGAGATCCCATAACTGTATATAGAGATAGGAGATCCCATTACTGTATATATATAGAGGGGATCCCATAACTGTATATAGAGAGGAGAGATCCCATAACTGTATATAGAGAGGAGATCCCATAACTGTATATAGAGAGAGGAGATTCCATAACTGTATATATAGAGAGGAGATCCTATAACTGTATATAGAGAGGAGATCCTATAACTGTATATAGAGAGAGGAGATCCCATAACAGTATATAGAGAGAGGAGAGATCCCATAACTGTATATATAGAGAGGAGATCCCGTAACTGTATATAGAGAGAGGAGATCCCATAACTGTATATAGAGAGAGGAGATCCCATAACTGTATATAGAGAGAGGAGAGATCCCATAACTGTATATAGAGAGAGGAGAGATCCCATAACTGTATCTAGAGAGAGGAGATTCCATAACTGTATATAGAGAGAGGAGAGATCCCATAACTGTATATAGAGAGAGGAGAGATCCCATAACTGTATCTAGAGAGAGGAGATCCCATAACTGTATATAGAGAGAGGAGATCCCATAACTGTATATAGAGAGAGGAGATCCCATAACTATATATATAGAGAGGAGATCCCATAACTGTATATAGAGAGAGGAGATCCCATTACTGTATATATAGAGAGGAGATCCCATAACTGTATATAGAGAGGAGATCCCATAACTGTATATAGAGAGAGGAGATCCCATAACTGTATATAGAGAGAGGAGAGATCCCATAACTGTATATAGAGAGAGGAGAGATCCCATAACTGTATCTAGAGAGAGGAGATTCCATAACTGTATATAGAGAGGAGAGATCCCATAACTGTATATAGAGAGAGGAGAGATCCCATAACTGTATATAGAAAGAGGAGATCCTTTAACTGTATATAGAGAGGAGATCCCATAACTATATATAGAGAGGAGAGATCCCATAACTGTATATAGAGAGGAGATCCCATAACTGTATATATAGAGAGGAGAGATCCCATAACTGTATATAGAGAGAGGAGAGATCCCATAACTGTACATAGAGAGAGGAGATCCCATAACTGTATATAGAGAGAGGAGATCCCATAACTGTATATAGAGAGAGGAGATCCCATAACTGTATATAGAGAGAGGAGAGATCCCATAACTGTATATAGAGAGAGCAGATCCCATAACTGTATATACAGAGGAGAGATCCCATTATTGCATATATAGAGAGGAGATCCCATAACTGTATATATAGAGAGGAGATCCCATAACTGTATATAGAGAGAGAGGAGATCCCATAACTGTATATAGAGAGAGGAGATCCCATAACTGTATATAGAGAGGAGATCCCATAACTGTATATAGAGAGAGGAGATCCCATAACTGTATATAGAGATAGGAGATCCCATTACTGTATATATATAGAGGAGATCCCATAACTGTATATAGAGAGGAGAGATCCCATAACTGTATATAGAGAGGAGATCCCATAACTGTATATAGAGAGAGGAGATTCCATAACTGTATATATAGAGAGGAGATCCTATAACTGTATATAGAGAGGAGATCCTATAACTGTATATAGAGAGAGGAGATCCCATAACAGTATATAGAGAGAGGAGAGATCCCATAACTGTATATATAGAGAGGAGATCCCGTAACTGTATATAGAGAGAGGAGATCCTTTAACTGTATATAGAGAGGAGATCCCATAACTATATATAGAGAGGAGAGATCCCATAACTGTATATAGAGAGGAGATCCCATAACTGTATATATAGAGAGGAGATCCTATAACTGTATATAGAGAGGAGATCCCATAACTGTATTTATAGAGAGGAGAGATCCCATAACTGTATATAGAGAGAGGAGATCCCATAACTGTATATAGAGAGGAGAGATCCCACAACTGTATATAGAGAGAGGAGATCCCATAACTGTATATAGAGAGGAGATCCCATAACTGTATATATAGAGAGGAGAGATCCCATAACTGTATATAGAGAGAGGAGATCCCATAACTGTATATAGAGAGGAGAGATCCCATAACTGTATATAGAGAGTGAGGAGATCCCATAACTGTATATAGAGAGAGGAGATCCCATAACTGTATATAGAGAGAGGAGATCCCATAACTGTATATAGAGAGAGGAGAGATCCCATAACTGTATATAGAGAGAGGAGATCCCATAACTGTATATAGAGAGGAGAGATCCCATAACTGTATATAGAGAGTGAGGAGATCCCATAACTGTATATAGAGAGAGGAGATCCCATAACTGTATATAGAGAGAGGAGATCCCATAACTGTATATAGAGAGAGGAGATCCCATAGCTGTATATATAGAGAGGAGATCCCATAACTGTATATAGAGAGAGGAGATCCCATAACTGTATATAGAGATAGGAGATCCCATAACTGTATATAGAGAGGAGATCCCATAACTGTATATAGAGAGAGGAGATCCCATAACTGTATATAGAGAGAGGAGATTCCATAAATGTATATAGAGAGGAGAGATCCCATACCTGTATATAGAGAGAGGAGATCCCATAACTGTATAGAGAGAGAGGAGAGATCCCATAACTGTATATAGAGAGAGGAGATCCCATAACTGTATATAGAGAGGAGATCCCATAACTGTATATAGAGAGAGGAGATCCCATAATGTTTATACAGAGATAGAGGAGATCGCATAACTGTATATAGAGAGAGGAGATCCCATAACTGTATATAGAGAGAGGAGATCCCATAACTGTATATAGAGAGGAGAGATCCCATAACTGTATATAGAGAGAGGAGAGATCCCATAACTGTATATAGAGAGAGGAGAGATCCCATAACTGTATATAGAGAGAGGAGAGATCCCATAACTGTATCTAGAGAGAGAAAATTCCATAACTGTATATAGAGAGAGGAGATCCCATAACTGTATATATAGAAAGGAGATCCCATAACTGTATCTAGAGAGAGGAGATTCCATAACTGTATATAGAGAGGAGAGATCCCATAACTGTATATAGAGAGGAGAGATCCCATAACTGTATATAGAGAGGAGAGATCCCATAACTGTATATAGAGAGAGGAGATCCCATAACTGTATATAGAGAGAGGAGATCCCATAACTGTATATAGAGAGGAGAGATCCCATAACTGTATATAGAGAGAGGAGATCCCATAACTGTATATAGAGAGAGGAGATCCCATAACTGTATATAGAGAGAGGAGATCCCATAACTGTATATAGAGAGAGGAGATCCCATAACTGTATAAAGAAAGGAGATCACATAACTGTATATAGAGAGAGGAGATCCCATAACTGTATATAGAGAGAGGAGAGATCCCATAACTGTATATAGAGAGGAGATCACATAACTGTATATAGAGAGAGGAGATCCCATAACTGTATATAGAGAGGAGAGATCCCATAACTGTATATAGAGAGAGGAGATCCCATAACTGTATATAGAGAGAGGAGAGATCCCATAACTGTATATAGAGAGAGGAGATCCCATAACTGTATATAGAGAGGAGATCCCATAACTGCATATAGAGAGAGGAGAGATCCCATAACTGTATATAGAGAGAGGAGAGATCCCATAACTGTATATAGAGAGGAGATCCCATAACTGTATATATAGAGAGGAGAGATCCCATAACTGTATATAGAGAGAGGAGAACCCATAACTGTATATAGAGAGGAGAGATCCCATAACTGTATATAGAGAGCGGAGATCCCATAACAGTATATATAGAGAGGAGATCCCATAACTGTATATAGAGAGAGGAGATCCCATAACTGTATATATAGAGAGGAGATCCCATAACTGTATATAGAGAGAGGAGATCCCATAACTGTATATAGAGAGAGGAGATCCAATAACTGTATATAGAGAGGAGATCCCATAACTGTATATAGAGAGAGGAGATCCCATAACTGTATATAGAGAGAGGAGATCCCATTACTGTATATATATAGAGGAGATCCCATAACTGTATATAGAGAGGAGAGATCCCATAACTGTATATAGAGAGGAGATCCCATAACTGTATATAGAGAGAGGAGATCCCATAACTGTATATATAGAGAGGAGATCCTATAACTGTATATAGAGAGGAGATCCCATAACTGTATATAGAGAGAGGAGAGATCCCATAACTGTATATAGAGAGAGGAGAGATCCCATAACTGTATCTAGAGAGAGGAGATCCCATAACTGTATATAGAGAGAGGAGATCCCATAACTGTATATAGAGAGAGGAGAGATCCCATAACTGTATCTAGAGAGAGGAGATCCCATAACTGTATATAGAGAGAGGAGATCCCATAACTGTATATAGAGAGAGGAGATCCCATAACTATATATATAGAGAGGAGATCCCATAACTGTATATAGAGAGAGGAGATCCCATTACTGTATATATAGAGAGGAGATCCCATAACTGTATATAGAGAGGAGATCCCATAACTGTATATAGAGAGAGGAGATCCCATAACTGTATATAGAGAGAGGAGAGATCCCATAACTGTATCTAGAGAGAGGAGATTCCATAACTGTATATAGAGAGGAGATCCCATAACTATATATAGAGAGGAGAGATCCCATAACTGTATATAGAGAGGAGATCCCATAACTGTATATATAGAGAGGAGAGATCCCATAACTGTATATAGAGAGAGGAGAGATCCCATAACTGTATATAGAGAGAGGAGATCCCATAACTGTATATAGAGAGAGGAGATCCCATAACTGTATATAGAGAGAGGAGATCCCATAACTGTATATAGAGAGAGGAGAGATCCCATAACTGTATATAGAGAGAGCAGATCCCATAACTGTATATACAGAGGAGAGATCCCATAATTGTATATATAGAGAGGAGATCCCATAACTGTATATATAGAGAGGAGATCCCATAACTGTATATATAGAGAGAGGAGATCCCATAACTGTATATAGAGAGAGGAGATCCCATAACTGTATATAGAGAGGAGATCCCATAACTGTATATAGAGAGAGGAGATCCCATAACTGTATATAGAGATAGGAGATCCCATTACTGTATATATATAGAGGGGATCCCATAACTGTATATAGAGAGGAGAGATCCCATAACTGTATATAGAGAGGAGATTCCATAACTGTATATAGAGAGAGGAGATTCCATAACTGTATATATAGAGAGGAGATCCTATAACTGTATATAGAGAGGAGATCCTATAACTGTATATAGAGAGAGGAGATCCCATAACAGTATATAGAGAGAGGAGAGATCCCATAACTGTATATATAGAGAGGAGATCCCGTAACTGTATATAGAGAGAGGAGATCCTTTAACTGTATATAGAGAGGAGATCCCATAACTATATATAGAGAGGAGAGATCCCATAACTGTATATAGAGAGGAGATCCCATAACTGTATATATAGAGAGGAGATCCTATAACTGTATATAGAGAGGAGATCCCATAACTGTATATATAGAGAGGAGAGATCCCATAACTGTATATAGAGAGAGGAGATCCCATAACTGTATATAGAGAGGAGAGATCCCACAACTGTATATAGAGAGAGGAGATCCCATAACTGTATATAGAGAGGAGATCCCATAACTGTATATATAGAGAGGAGAGATCCCATAACTGTATATAGAGAGAGGAGATCCCATAACTGTATATAGAGAGGAGAGATCCCATAACTGTATATAGAGAGTGAGGAGATCCCATAACTGTATATAGAGAGAGGAGATCCCATAACTGTATATAGAGAGAGGAGATCCCATAACTGTATATAGAGAGAGGAGAGATCCCATAACTGTATATAGAGAGAGGAGATCCCATAACTGTATATAGAGAGGAGAGATCCCATAACTGTATATAGAGAGTGAGGAGATCCCATAACTGTATATAGAGAGAGGAGATCCCATAACTGTATATAGAGAGAGGAGATCCCATAACTGTATATAGAGAGAGGAGATCCCATAGCTGTATATATAGAGAGGAGATCCCATAACTGTATATAGAGAGAGGAGATCCAATAACTGTATATAGAGATAGGAGATCCCATAACTGTATATAGAGAGGAGATCCCATAACTGTATATAGAGAGAGGAGATCCCATAACTGTATATAGAGAGAGGAGATTCCATAAATGTATATAGAGAGGAGAGATCCCATAACTGTATATAGAGAGAGGAGATCCCATAACTGTATATAGAGAGAGGAGAGATCCCATAACTGTATATAGAGAGAGGAGATCCCATAACTGTATATAGAGAGGAGATCCCATAACTTTATATATAGAGAGGAGATCCCATAATGTTTATACAGAGATAGAGGAGATCGCATAACTGTATATAGAGAGAGGAGATCCCATAACTGTATATAGAGAGAGGAGATCCCATAACTGTATATATAGAGAGGAGAGATCCCATAACTGTATATAGAGAGAGGAGAGATCCCATAACTGTATATAGAGAGAGGAGAGATCCCATAACTGTATCTAGAGAGAGGAGATTCCATAACTGTATATAGAGAGGAGAGATCCCATAACTGTATATATAGAGAGGAGAGATCCCATAACTGTATATAGAGAGGAGAGATCCCATAACTGTATATAGAGAGAGGAGAGATCCCATAACTGTATATAGAGAGAGGAGAGATCCCATAACTGTATCTAGAGAGAGGAAATTCCATAACTGTATATAGAGAGAGGAGATCCCATAACTGTATATATAGAAAGGAGATCCCATAACTGTATCTAGAGAGAGGAGATTCCATAACTGTATATAGAGAAGAGAGATCCCATAACTGTATATAGAGAGGAGAGATCCCATAACTGTATATAGAGAGGAGAGATCCCATAACTGTATATAGAGAGAGGTGATCCCATAACTGTATATAGAGAGAGGAGATCCCATAACTGTATATAGAGAGGAGAGATCCCATAACTGTATATAGAGAGAGGAGATCCCATAACTGTATATAGAGAGAGGAGATCCCATAACTGTATATAGAGAGAGGAGATCCCATAACTGTATATAGAGAGAGGAGATCCCATAACTGTATCTAGAGAGAGGAGAGATCCCATAACTGTATCTAGAGAGAGGAGATTGCATAACTGTATATAGAGAGGAGAGATCCCATAACTGTATCTAGAGAGGAGATCCCATAACTGTATATAGAGAGAGGAGATCCCATAACTGTATATAGAGAGAGGAGAGATCCCATAACTGTATATATAGAGAGGAGATCCCATAACTGTATATAGAGAGGAGAGATCCCATAACTGTATATAGAGAGAGGAGATCCCATAACTGTATATAGAAAGGAGAGATCCCATAACTGTATATAGAGAGAGGAGATCCCATAACTTTATATAGAGAGAGGAGATCCCATAACTTTATATAGAGAGAGGAGATCCCATAACTGTATATAGAGAGAGGAGATCCCATAACTGTATATATAGAGAGGAGATCCCATAACTGTATATAGAGAGAGGAGATCCCATAACTGTATATATAGAGAGGAGATCCCATAACTGTATATAGAGAGGAGATCCCATAACTCTATATAGAGAGAGGAGATCCCATAACTGTATATATAGAGAGGAGATCCCGTAACTGTATATAGAGAGAGGAGATCCCATAACTGTATATAGAGAGGAGAGATCCCATAACTGTATATATAGAGAGGAGATCCCATAACTGTATATAGAGAGGAGATCCCATAACTGTATATAGAGAGGAGATCCCATAACTGTATATAGAGAGAGGAGATCCCATAACTGTATATAGAGAGAGGAGACCCCATAACTGTATATATAGAGAGGAGATCCCATAACTGTATATATAGAGAGGAGATCCCATAACTGTATATAGAGAGAGGAGAGATCCTATAACTGTATATAGAGAGAGCAGATCCCATAACTGTATATAGAGAGAGGAGATCCCATAACTGTATATATAGAGAGGAGATCCCATAACTGTATATAGAGAGGAGAACCCATAACTGTATGTAGAGAGAGTAGATCCCATAACTGTATATAGAGAGAGGAGATCCCATTACTGTATATATATAGAGGAGATCCCATTACTGTATATAGAGAGGAGATCCCATAACTGTATATAGAGAGGAGATCTCATAACTGTATATATAGAGAGGAGATCCCATAACTGTATATAGAGAGGAGATCCCATAACTGTATATAGAGAGGAGATCCCATACCTGTATATAGAGAGGAGAGATCCCATAACTGTATATAGAGAGGAGATCCCATAACTGTATATATAGAGAGGAGATCCCATAACTGTATATAGAGAGAGGAGATCCCATAACTGTATATATAGAGAGGAGATCCTATAACTGTATAGAGAGAGGAGATCCCATAACTGTATATATAGAGAGGAGATCCCATAACTGTATATAGAGAGAGGAGATCCCATAACTGTATATATAGAGAGGAGATCCCATAACTGTATATAGAGAGAGGAGATTCCATAACTGTATATAGAGAGGAGAGATCCCATAACTGTATATAGAGAGAGGAGAGATCCCATAACTGTATATAGAGAGAGGAGATCCTTTAACTGTATATAGAGAGGAGATCCCATAACTATATATAGAGAGGAGAGATCCCATAACTGTATATATAGAGAGGAGATCCCATAACTGTATATAGAGAGGAGATCCCATAACTGTATATAGAGAGAGGAGATCCCATAACTGTATATATAGAGAGGAGAGATCCCATAACTGTATAAAGAGAGAGGAGATCCCATAACTGTATAAAGAGAGGAGAGATCCCATAACTGTATATAGGGAGAGGAGATCCCATAACTGTATATAGAGAGAGGAGATCCCATAACTGTATATAGAGAGAGGAGATCCCATAACTGTATATAGAGAGAGGAGATCCCATAACTATATATATAGAGAGGAGATCCCATAACTGTATATAGAGAGAGGAGATCCCATTACTGTATATATAGAGAGGAGATCCCATAACTGTATATAGAGAGAGGAGATCCCATAACTGTATCTAGAGAGAGGAGATTCCATAACTGTATATAGAGAGGAGAGATCCCATAACTGTATATAGAGAGAGGAGAGATCCCATAACTGTATATAGAGAGAGGAGATCCTTTAACTGTATATAGAGAGGAGATCCCATAACTATATATAGAGAGGAGAGATCCCATAACTGTATATAGAGAGGAGATCCCATAACTGTATATATAGAGAGGAGGGATCCCATAACTGTATATAGAGAGAGGAGAGATCCCATAACTGTATATAGAGAGAGGAGATCCCATAACTGTATATAGAGAGAGGAGATCCCATAACTGTATATAGAGAGAGGAGATCCCATAACTGTATATAGAGAGAGGAGAGATCCCATAACTGTATATAGAGAGAGCAGATCCCATAACTGTATATACAGAGGAGAGATCCCATAATTGTATATATAGAGAGGAGATCCCATAACTGTATATAGAGAGAGAGGAGATCCCATAACTGTATATAGAGAGAGGAGATCCCATAACTGTATATAGAGAGGATATCCCATAACTGTATATATAGAGAGGAGATCCCATAACTGTATATAGAGATAGGAGATCCCATTACTTTATATATATAGAGGAGATCCCATAACTGTATATAGAGAGGAGAGATCCCATAACTGTATATAAAGAGGAGATCCCATAACTGTATATAGAGAGAGGAGATTCCATAACTGTATATATAGAGAGGAGATCCTATAACTGTATATAGAGAGGAGATCCTATAACTGTATATAGAGAGAGGAGATCCCATAACAGTATATAGAGAGAGGAGAGATCCCATAACTGTATATATAGAGAGGAGATCCCGTAACTGTATATAGAGAGAGGAGATCCTTTAACTGTATATAGAGAGGAGATCCCATAACTATATATAGAGAGGAGAGATCCCATAACTGTATATAGAGAGGAGATCCCATAACTGTATATAGAGAGAGGAGATCCTATAACTGTATATAGAGAGGAGATCCCATAACTGTATATATAGAGAGGAGAGATCCCATAACTGTATATAGAGTGAGGAGATCCCATAACTGTATATAGAGAGAGGAGATCCCATAACTGTATATAGAGAGAGGAGATCCCATAACTGTATATAGAGAGAGGAGAGATCCCATAACTGTATATAGAGAGAGGAGATCCCATAACTGTATATAGAGAGGAGAGATCCCATAACTGTATATAGAGAGTGAGGAGATCCCATAACTGTATATAGAGAGAGGAGATCCCATAACTGTATATAGAGAGAGGAGATCCCATAACTGTATATAGAGAGAGGAGATCCCATAGCTGTATATATAGAGAGGAGATCCCATAACTGTATATAGAGAGAGGAGATCCCATAACTGTATATAGAGATAGGAGATCCCATAACTGTATATAGAGAGGAGATCCCATAACTGTATATAGAGAGAGGAGATCCCATAACTGTATATAGAGAGGAGATCCCATAACTGTATATAGAGAGGAGAGATCCCATAACTGTATATAGAGAGAGGAGATCCCATAACTGTATATAGAGAGAGGAGAGATCCCATAACTGTATATAGAGAGAGGAGAGATCCCATAACTGTATATAGAGAGAGGAGAGATCCCATAACTGTATATAGAGAGAGGAGATCCTTTAACTGTATATAGAGAGGAGATCCCATAACTATATATAGAGAGGAGAGATCCCATAACTGTATATAGAGAGGAGATCCCATAACTGTATATATAGAGAGGAGGGATCCCATAACTGTATATAGAGAGAGGAGAGATCCCATAACTGTATATAGAGAGAGGAGATCCCATAACTGTATATAGAGAGAGGAGATCCCATAACTGTATATAGAGAGAGGAGATCCCATAACTGTATATAGAGAGAGGAGAGATCCCATAACTGTATATAGAGAGAGCAGATCCCATAACTGTATATACAGAGGAGAGATCCCATAATTGTATATATAGAGAGGAGATCCCATAACTGTATATAGAGAGAGAGGAGATCCCATAACTGTATATAGAGAGAGGAGATCCCATAACTGTATATAGAGAGGAGATCCCATAACTGTATATATAGAGAGGAGATCCCATAACTGTATATAGAGATAGGAGATCCCATTACTTTATATATATAGAGGAGATCCCATAACTGTATATAGAGAGGAGAGATCCCATAACTGTATATAAAGAGGAGATCCCATAACTGTATATAGAGAGAGGAGATTCCATAACTGTATATATAGAGAGGAGATCCTATAACTGTATATAGAGAGGAGATCCTATAACTGTATATAGAGAGAGGAGATCCTATAACTGTATATAGAGAGGAGATCCCATAACTGTATATATAGAGAGGAGAGATCCCATAACTGTATATAGAGTGAGGAGATCCCATAACTGTATATAGAGAGAGGAGATCCCATAACTGTATATAGAGAGAGGAGATCCCATAACAGTATATAGAGAGAGGAGAGATCCCATAACTGTATATATAGAGAGGAGATCCCGTAACTGTATATAGAGAGAGGAGATCCTTTAACTGTATATAGAGAGGAGATCCCATAACTATATATAGAGAGGAGAGATCCCATAACTGTATATAGAGAGGAGATCCCATAACTGTATATAGAGAGAGGAGATCCTATAACTGTATATAGAGAGGAGATCCCATAACTGTATATATAGAGAGGAGAGATCCCATAACTGTATATAGAGTGAGGAGATCCCATAACTGTATATAGAGAGAGGAGATCCCATAACTGTATATAGAGAGAGGAGATCCCATAACTGTATATAGAGAGAGGAGAGATCCCATAACTGTATATAGAGAGAGGAGATCCCATAACTGTATATAGAGAGGAGAGATCCCATAACTGTATATAGAGAGTGAGGAGATCCCATAACTGTATATAGAGAGAGGAGATCCCATAACTGTATATAGAGAGAGGAGATCCCATAACTGTATATAGAGAGAGGAGATCCCATAGCTGTATATATAGAGAGGAGATCCCATAACTGTATATAGAGAGAGGAGATCCCATAACTGTATATAGAGATAGGAGATCCCATAACTGTATATAGAGAGGAGATCCCATAACTGTATATAGAGAGGAGAGATCCCATAACTGTATATAGAGAGAGGAGATCCCATAACTGTATATAGAGAGAGGAGAGATCCCATAACTGTATATAGAGAGAGGAGATCCCATAACTGTATATAGAGAGAGGAGAGATCCCATAACTGTATATAGAGAGAGGAGAGATCCCATAACTGTATATAGAGAGAGGAGAGATCCCATAACTGTATATAGAGAGAGGAGAGATCCCATAACTGTATATAGAGAGAGGAGAGATCCCATAACTGTATATAGAGAGAGGAGATCCCATAACTGTATATATAGAGAGGAGAGATCCCATAACTGTATATAGAGAGAGGAGAGATCCCATAACTGTATATAGAGAGAGGAGAGATCCCATAACTGTATCTAGAGAGAGGAGATCCCATAACTGTATATAGAGAGGAGATCCCATAACTGTATATAGAGAGGAGAGATCCCATAACTGTATATAGAGAGAGGAGATCCCATAACTGTATATAGAGAGAGGAGAGATCCCATAACTGTATATAGAGAGAGGAGATCCCATAACTGTATATATAGAGAGGAGAGATCCCATAACTGTATATAGAGAGAGGAGAGATTCCATAACTGTATATAGAGAGAGGAGAGATCCCATAACTGTATCTAGAGAGAGGAGATTCCATAACTGTATATAGAGAGAGGAGATCCCATAACTGTATATAGAGAGGAGAGATCCCATAACTGTATATAGAGAGGAGAGATCCCATAAATGTATATAGAGAGGAGAGATCCCATAACTGTATATAGAGAGAGGAGAGATCCCATAACTGTATATAGAGAGAGGAGAGATCCCATAACTGTATCTAGAGAGAGGAGATTCCATAACTGTATATAGAGAGAGGAGATCCCATAACTGTATATAGAGAAAGGAGATCCCATAACTGTATCTAGAGAGAGGAGATTCCATAACTGTATATAGAGAGGAGAGATCCCATAACTGTATATAGAGAGGAGAGATCCCATAACTGTATATAGAGAGGAGAGATCCTATAACTGTATATAGAGAGAGGAGATCCCATAACTGTATATAGAGAGAGGAGATCCCATAACTGTATATAGAGAGGAGAGATCCCATAACTGTATATAGAGAGAGGAGATCCCATAACTGTATATAGAGAGAGGAGATCCCATAACTGTATATAGAAAGGAGATCACATAACTGTATATAGAGAGAGGAGATCCCATAACTGTATATAGAGAGAGGAGAGATCCCATAACTGTATATAGAGAGAGGAGAGATCCCATAACTGTATATAGAGAGAGGAGAGATCCCATAACTGTATCTAGAGAGAGGAGATCCCATAACTGTATATAGAGAGGAGATCCCATAACTGTATATAGAGAGGAGAGATCCCATAACTGTATATAGAGAGAGGAGATCCCATAACTGTATATAGAGAGAGGAGAGATCCCATAACTGTATATAGAGAGAGGAGATCCCATAACTGTATATATAGAGAGGAGAGATCCCATAACTGTATATAGAGAGAGGAGAGATTCCATAACTGTATATAGAGAGAGGAGAGATCCCATAACTGTATCTAGAGAGAGGAGATTCCATAACTGTATATAGAGAGAGGAGATCCCATAACTGTATATAGAGAGGAGAGATCCCATAACTGTATATAGAGAGGAGAGATCCCATAACTGTATATAGAGAGGAGAGATCCCATAACTGTATATAGAGAGAGGAGAGATCCCATAACTGTATATAGAGAGAGGAGAGATCCCATAACTGTATCTAGAGAGAGGAGATTCCATAACTGTATATAGAGAGAGGAGATCCCATAACTGTATATAGAGAAAGGAGATCCCATAACTGTATCTAGAGAGAGGAGATTCCATAACTGTATATAGAGAGGAGAGATCCCATAACTGTATATAGAGAGGAGAGATCCCATAACTGTATATAGAGAGGAGAGATCCCATAACTGTATATAGAGAGAGGAGATCCCATAACTGTATATAGAGAGAGGAGATCCCATAACTGTATATAGAGAGGAGAGATCCCATAACTGTATATAGAGAGAGGAGATCCCATAACTGTATATAGAGAGAGGAGATCCCATAACTGTATATAGAAAGGAGATCACATAACTGTATATAGAGAGAGGAGATCCCATAACTGTATATAGAGAGAGGAGAGATCCCATAACTGTATATAGAGAGGAGATCACATAACTGTATATAGAGAGGAGATCCCATAACTGTATATAGAAAGGAGATCCCATAACTGTATATAGAGAGGAGATCCCATAACTGTATATAGAGAGGAGAGATCCCATAACTGTATATAGAGAGAGGAGATCCCATAACTGTATATAGAGAGAGGAGAGATCCCAAAACTGTATATAGAGAGAGGAGATCCCATAACTGTATATAGAGAGAGGAGAGATCCCATAACTGTATATAGAGAGAGGAGAGATCCCATAACTGTATATAGAGAGAGGAGAGATCCCATAACTGTATATAGAGAGAGGAGAGATCCCATAACTGTATATAGAGAGAGGAGATCCCATAACTGTATATATAGAGAGGAGAGATCCCATAACTGTATATAGAGAGAGGAGAGATCCCATAACTGTATATAGAGAGAGGAGATCCCATAACTGTATATATAGAGAGGAGAGATCCCATAACTGTATATAGAGAGAGGAGAGATCCCATAACTGTATATAGAGAGAGGAGATCCCATAACTGTATATATAGAGAGGAGAGATCCCATAACTGTATATAGAGAGAGGAGAGATCCCATAACTGTATATAGAGAGAGGAGAGATCCCATAACTGTATATAGAGAGAGGAGAGATCCCATAACTGTATATAGAGAGAGGAGATCCCATAACTGTATATATAGAGAGGAGAGATCCCATAACTGTATATAGAGAGAGGAGAGATTCCATAACTGTATATAGAGAGAGGAGAGATCCCATAACTGTATCTAGAGAGAGGAGATTCCATAACTGTATATAGAGAGGAGAGATCCCATAACTGTATATAGAGAGGAGAGATCCCATAACTGTATATAGAGAGGAGAGATCCCATAACTGTATATAGAGAGAGGAGAGATCCCATAACTGTATATAGAGAGAGGAGAGATCCCATAACTGTATCTAGAGTGAGGAGATTCCATAACTGTATATAGAGAGAGGAGATCCCATAACTGTATATAGAGAAAGGAGATCCCATAACTGTATCTAGAGAGAGGAGATTCCATAACTGTATATAGAGAGGAGAGATCCCATAACTGTATATAGAGAGGAGAGATCCCATAACTGTATATAGAGAGAGGAGATCCCATAACTGTATATAGAGAGAGGAGATCCCATAACTGTATATAGAGAGGAGAGATCCCATAACTGTATATAGAGAGAGGAGATCCCATAACTGTATATAGAGAGAGGAGATCCCATAACTGTATATAGAAAGGAGATCACATAACTGTATATAGAGAGAGGAGATCCCATAACTGTATATAGAGAGAGGAGAGATCCCATAACTGTATATAGAGAGGAGATCACATAACTGTATATAGAGAGGAGATCCCATAACTGTATATAGAAAGGAGATCCCATAACTGTATATAGAGAGGAGATCCCATAACTGTATATAGAGAGAGGAGAGATCCCATAACTGTATATAGAGAGAGGAGAGATCCCATAACTGTATATAGAGAGGAGATCCCATAACTGTATATATAGAGAGGAGAGATCCCATAACTGTATATAGAGAGAGGAGATCCCATAACTGTATATAGAGAGGAGAGATCCCATAACTGTATATAGAGAGCGGAGATCCCATAACTGTATATATAGAGAGGAGATCCCATAACTGTATATAGAGAGAGGAGATCCCATAACTGTATATATAGAGAGGAGATCCCATAACTGTATATAGAGAGAGCAGATCCCATAACTGTATATAGAGAGAGGAGATCCAATAACTGTATATAGAGAGGAGATCCCATAACTGTATATAGAGAGAGGAGATCCCATAACTGTATATAGAGAGAGGAGATCCCATTACTGTATATAAATAGAGGAGATCCCATAACTGTATATAGAGAGGAGAGATCCCATAACTGTATATAGAGAGGAGATCCCATAACTGTATATAGAGAGAGGAGATCCCATAACTGTATATAGAAAGGAGATCCCATAACTGTATATAGAGAGGAGATCCCATAACTGTATATAGAGAGAGGAGAGATCCCATAACTGTATATAGAGAGAGGAGAGATCCCATAACTGTATATAGAGAGGAGATCCCATAACTGTATATATAGAGAGGAGAGATCCCATAACTGTATATAGAGAGAGGAGATCCCATAACTGTATATAGAGAGGAGAGATCACATAACTGTATATAGAGAGCGGAGATCCCATAACTGTATATATAGAGAGGAGATCCCATAACTGTATATAGAGAGAGGAGATCCCATAACTGTATATATAGAGAGGAGATCCCATAACTGTATATAGAGAGAGGAGATCCCATAACTGTATATAGAGAGAGGAGATCCAATAACTGTATATAGAGAGGAGATCCCATAACTGTATATAGAGAGAGGAGATCCCATAACTGTATATAGAGAGAGGAGATCCCATTACTGTATATATATAGAGGAGATCCCATAACTGTATATAGAGAGGAGATCCCATAACTGTATATAGAAAGGAGATCCCATAACTGTATATAGAGAGGAGATCCCATAACTGTATATAGAGAGAGGAGAGATCCCATAACTGTATATAGAGAGAGGAGAGATCCCATAACTGTATATAGAGAGGAGATCCCATAACTGTATATATAGAGAGGAGAGATCCCATAACTGTATATAGAGAGAGGAGATCCCATAACTGTATATAGAGAGGAGAGATCACATAACTGTATATAGAGAGCGGAGATCCCATAACTGTATATATAGAGAGGAGATCCCATAACTGTATATAGAGAGAGGAGATCCCATAACTGTATATATAGAGAGGCGATCCCATAACTGTATATAGAGAGAGGAGATCCCATAACTGTATATAGAGAGAGGAGATCCAATAACTGTATATAGAGAGGAGATCCCATAACTGTATATAGAGAGAGGAGATCCCATAACTGTATATAGAGAGAGGAGATCCCATTACTGTATATATATAGAGGAGATCCCATAACTGTATATAGAGAGGAGAGATCCCATAACTGTATATAGAGAGGAGATCCCATAACTGTATATAGAGAGAGGAGATCCCATAACTGTATATATAGAGAAGAGATCCTATAACTGTATATAGAGAGGAGATCCCATAACTGTTTATAGAGAGAGGAGAGATCCCATAACTGTATTTAGAGAGAGCAGATCCCATAACTGTATATAGAGAAAGGAGATCCCATAACTGTATATAGAGAGAGGAGAGATCCCATAACTGTATCTAGAGAGAGGAGAGATCCCATAACTGTATATAGAGAGAGGAGAGATCCCATAACTGTATATATAGAGAGGAGATCCCGTAACTGTATATAGAGAGAGGAGATCCTTTAACTGTATATAGAGAGGAGATCCCATAACTATATATAGAGAGGAGATCCCATAACTGTATATAGAGACGAGAGATCCCATAACTGTATATATAGAGAGGAGATCCCATAACTGTATATAGAGAGGAGAGATCCCATAACTGTATATAGAGAGAGGAGAGATCCCATAACTGTATATAGAGAGAGGAGATCCCATAACTGTATATAGAGAGAGGAGATCCCATAACTGTATATATAGAGAGGAGATCCCATAACTGTATATAGAGAGAGGAGATCCCATAACTGTATATATAGAGAGGAGATCCCATAACTGTATATAGAGAGGAGATCCCATAACTCTATATAGAGAGAGGAGATCCCATAACTGTATATATAGAGAGGAGATCCCGTAACTGTATATAGAGAGAGGAGATCGCATAACTGTATATAGAGAGGAGAGATCCCATAACTGTATATAGAGAGGAGATCCCATAACTGTATATAGAGAGAGGAGATCCCATAACTGTATATAGAGAGAGGAGATCCCATAACTGTATATAGAGAGAGGAGACCCCATAACTGTATATATAGAGAGGAGATCCCATAACTGTATATATAGAGAGGAGATCCCATAACTGTATATAGAAAGAGGAGATATCCCATAACTGTATATAGAGAGAGCAGATCCCATAACTGTATATAGAGAGAGGAGATCCCATAACTGTATATATAGAGAGGAGATCCCATAACTGTATATAGAGAGGAGAACCCATAACTGTATGTAGAGAGAGTAGATCCCATAACTGTATATAGAGAGAGGAGATCCCATTACTGTATATATATATAGAGGAGATCCCATTACTGTATATAGAGAGGAGATCCCATAACTGTATATAGAGAGGAGATCTCATAACTGTATATATAGAGAGGAGATCCCATAACTGTATATAGAGAGGAGATCCCATAACTGTATATAGAGAGGAGATCCCATAACTGTATATAGAGACGAGAGATCCCATAACTGTATATAGAGAGGAGATCCCATAACTGTATATATAGAGAGGAGATCCCATAACTGTATATAGAGAGAGGAGATCCCATAACTGTATATATAGAGAGGAGATCCTATAACTGTATAGAGAGAGGAGATCCCATAACTGTATATAGAGAGGAGATCCCATAACTGTATATAGAGAGAGGAGATTCCATAACTGTATATATAGAGAGGAGATCCCATAACTGTATATAGAGAGAGGAGATCCCATTACTGTATATAGAAAGGAGATCCCATAACTGTATATAGAGAGGAGATCCCATAACTGTATATAGAGAGAGGAGAGATCCCATAACTGTATATAGAGAGAGGAGAGATCCCATAACTGTATATAGAGAGGAGATCCCATAACTGTATATATAGAGAGGAGAGATCCCATAACTGTATATAGAGAGAGGAGATCCCATAACTGTATATAGAGAGGAGAGATCACATAACTGTATATAGAGAGCGGAGATCCCATAACTGTATATATAGAGAGGAGATCCCATAACTGTATATAGAGAGAGGAGATCCCATAACTGTATATATAGAGAGGAGATCCCATAACTGTATATAGAGAGAGGAGATCCCATAACTGTATATAGAGAGAGGAGATCCAATAACTGTATATAGAGAGGAGATCCCATAACTGTATATAGAGAGAGGAGATCCCATAACTGTATATAGAGAGAGGAGATCCCATTACTGTATATATATAGAGGAGATCCCATAACTGTATATAGAGAGGAGAGATCCCATAACTGTATATAGAGAGGAGATCCCATAACTGTATATAGAGAGAGGAGATCCCATAACTGTATATAGAAAGGAGATCCCATAACTGTATATAGAGAGGAGATCCCATAACTGTATATAGAGAGAGGAGAGATCCCATAACTGTATATAGAGAGAGGAGAGATCCCATAACTGTATATAGAGAGGAGATCCCATAACTGTATATATAGAGAGGAGAGATCCCATAACTGTATATAGAGAGAGGAGATCCCATAACTGTATATAGAGAGGAGAGATCACATAACTGTATATAGAGAGCGGAGATCCCATAACTGTATATATAGAGAGGAGATCCCATAACTGTATATAGAGAGAGGAGATCCCATAACTGTATATATAGAGAGGAGATCCCATAACTGTATATAGAGAGAGGAGATCCCATAACTGTATATAGAGAGAGGAGATCCAATAACTGTATATAGAGAGGAGATCCCATAACTGTATATAGAGAGAGGAGATCCCATAACTGTATATAGAGAGAGGAGATCCCATTACTGTATATATATAGAGGAGATCCCATAACTGTATATAGAGAGGAGAGATCCCATAACTGTATATAGAGAGGAGATCCCATAACTGTATATAGAGAGAGGAGATCCCATAACTGTATATATAGAGAAGAGATCCTATAACTGTATATAGAGATTAGATCCCATAACTGTTTATAGAGAGAGGAGAGATCCCATAACTGTATCTAGAGAGAGCAGATCCCATAACTGTATATAGAGAAAGGAGATCCCATAACTGTATATAGAGAGAGGAGAGATCCCATAACTGTATCTAGAGAGAGGAGAGATCCCATAACTGTATATAGAGAGAGGAGAGATCCCATAACTGTATATATAGAGAGGAGATCCCGTAACTGTATATAGAGAGAGGAGATCCTTTAACTGTATATAGAGAGGAGATCCCATAACTATATATAGAGAGGAGATCCCATAACTGTATATAGAGACGAGAGATCCCATAACTATATATAGAGAGGAGATCCCATAACTGTATATAGAGAGGAGAGATCCCATAACTGTATATAGAGAGAGGAGAGATCCCATAACTGTATATAGAGAGAGGAGATCCCATAACTGTATATAGAGAGAGGAGATCCCATAACTGTATATATAGAGAGGAGATCCCATAACTGTATATAGAGAGAGGAGATCCCATAACTGTATATATAGAGAGGAGATCCCATAACTGTATATAGAGAGGAGATCCCATAACTCTATATAGAGAGAGGAGATCCCATAACTGTATATATAGAGAGGAGATCCCGTAACTGTATATAGAGAGAGGAGATCGCATAACTGTATATAGAGAGGAGAGATCCCATAACTGTATATAGAGAGGAGATCCCATAACTGTATATAGAGAGAGGAGATCCCATAACTGTATATAGAGAGAGGATATCCCATAACTGTATATAGAGAGAGGAGACCCCATAACTGTATATATAGAGAGGAGATCCCATAACTGTATATATAGAGAGGAGATCCCATAACTGTATATAGAAAGAGGAGATATCCCATAACTGTATATAGAGAGAGCAGATCCCATAACTGTTTATAGAGAGAGGAGATCCCATAACTGTATATATAGAGAGGAGATCCCATAACTGTATATAGAGAGGAGAACCCATAACTGTATGTAGAGAGAGTAGATCCCATAACTGTATATAGAGAGAGGAGATCCCATTACTGTATATATATATAGAGGAGATCCCATTACTGTATATAGAGAGGAGATCCCATAACTGTATATAGAGAGGAGATCTCATAACTGTATATATAGAGAGGAGATCCCATAACTGTATATAGAGAGGAGATCCCATAACTGTATATAGAGAGGAGATCCCATAACTGTATATAGAGACGAGAGATCCCATAACTGTATATAGAGAGGAGATCCCATAACTGTATATATAGAGAGGAGATCCCATAACTGTATATAGAGAGAGGAGATCCCATAACTGTATATATAGAGAGGAGATCCTATAACTGTATAGAGAGAGGAGATCCCATAACTGTATATAGAGAGGAGATCCCATAACTGTATATAGAGAGAGGAGATTCCATAACTGTATATATAGAGAGGAGATCCCATAACTGTATATAGAGAGAGGAGATCCCATAACTGTATATATAGAGAGGAGATCCCATAACTGTATATAGAGAGAGGAGATCCCATAACTGTATATATAGAGAGGAGATCCCATAACTGTATATATAGAGAGGAGATCCCATAACTGTATATAGAGAGAGGAGATCCCATAACTGTATATATAGAGAGGAGATCCCATAACTGTATACAGAGAGAGAGGAGATCCCATAACTGTATATAGGGGTGATGGGGTGATTGTCACTGTGGTGCACACTGGTAGTCACAAGTGATTGGGAGACTTCACAACAAATCTGTTTATTGGTGTCTCGGAACACAACGCGTTTCGGAATCAGCGGTGATTCCTTTTTTAGGTGAGGAGAAACTAAAAGAACAGACAGGTACAATGTGTGTCCATAAAGGACAAGAAAATAAAAAATAAAAGCAATCCGTAAAAAAATGGCAAAAATGGTCCCCGGAGCTCACCTTCTTCTTCCTGGTGCATGTAAGTGCATTGTCCGTGTATAATGTGCTGTGCGGGGAGTCCCTAAGATCCTGCACCCGATATCCTGCATGTGTCGCTTCCCCGCTCAGGTCCCCGGAGTTCACCTTCTTCTTCCTGGTGCATGTAAGTGCATTGTCCGTGTATAATGCGCTGTGCGGGGAGTCACTAAGATCGTGCGTCCGATATCCTGCATGTGTCACTTCCCCGCTCAGGTCCCCGGAGTTCACCTTCTTCTTCCTGGTGCATGTAAGTGCATTGTCCGTGTATAATGCGCTGTGCGGGGAGTCACTAAGATCCTGCACCCGATATCCTGCATGTGTCGCTTCCCCGCTCAGGTCCCTGGAGTTCACCTTCTTCTTCCTGGTGCATGTAAGTGCATTGTCCGTGTATAATGCGCTGTGCGGGGAGTCACTAAGATCGTGCATCCGATATCCTGCATGTGTCACTTCCCCGCTCAGGTCCCAGGAGTTCACCTTCGTCTTCCTGGTGCATGTAAGTGCATTGTCCGTGTATAATGTGCTGTGCGGGGAGTCACTAAGATCCTGCACCTGATATCCTGCATGTGTCGCTTCCCCGCTCAGGTCCCTGGAGTTCACCTTCTTCTTCCTGGTGCATGTAAGTGCATTGTCCGTGTATAATGTGCTGTGCGGGGAGTCACTAAGATCCTGCACCTGATATCCTGCATGTGTCACTTCCCTGCTCAGGTCCCTGGAGTTCACCTTCTTCTTCCTGGTGCATGTAAGTGCATTGTCCGTGTATAATGTGCTGTGCGGGGAGTCACTAAGATCCTGCGCCCGATATCCTGCATGTGTCGCTTCCCCGCTCAGGTCCCTGGAGTTCACCTTCTTCTTCCTGGTGCATGTAAGTGCATTGTCCGTGTATAATGCGCTGTGCGGGGAGTCACTAAGATCGTGCGCCCGATATCCTGCATGTGTCACTTCCCCGCTCAGGTCCCTGGTGTTCACCTTCTTCTTCCTGGTGCATGTAAGTGCATTGTCCGTGTATAATGCGCTGTGCAGGGAGTCACTAAGATCCTGCGCCCGATATCCTGATTGTGTCGCTTCCCCGCTCAGGTCCCCGGAGTTCACCTTCTTCTTCCTGGTGCATGTAAGTGCATTGTCCGTGTATAAAGCGCTGTGCGGGGAGTCACTAAGATCCTGCGCCCGATATCCTGCATGTGTCGCTTCCCCGCTCAGGTCCCTGGAGTTCACCTTCTTCTTCCTGGTGCATGTAAGTGCATTGTCCGTGTATAATGCGCTGTGCGGGGAGTCACTAAGATCCTGCGCCCGATATCCTGCATGTGTCACTTCCCCGCTCAGGTCCCCGGAGTTCACCTTCTTCTTCCTGGTGCATGTAAGTGCATTGTCCGTGTATAATGCGCTGTGCGGGGAGTCACTAAGATCCTGCGCCCGATATCCTGCATGTGTCACTTCCCCGCTCAGGTCCCCGGAGTTCACCTTCTTCTTCCTGGTGCATGTAAGTACATTGTCCGTGTATAATGCGCTGTGCGGGGAGTCACTAAGATCCTGCACCCGATATCCTGCATGTGTCGCTTCCCCGCTCAGGTCCCTGGAGTTCACCTTCTTCTTCCTGGTGCATGTAAGTACATTGTCCGTGTATAATGCGCTGTGCGGGGAGTCACTAAGATCCTGCGCCCGATATCCTGCATGTGTCACTTCCCCGCTCAGGTCCCCGGAGTTCACCTTCTTCTTCCTGGTGCATGTAAGTGCATTGTCCGTGTATAATGCGCTGTGCGGCGAGTCACTAAGATCATGCGCCCGATATCCTGCATGTGTCACTTCCCTGCTCAGGTCCCCAGAGTTCACCTTCTTCTTCCTGGTGCATGTAAGTGCATTGTCCGTGTATAATGTGCTGTGTGGGGAGTCACTAAGATTTTGCGCCCGATATCCTGCATGTGTCGCTTCCCCGCTCAGGTCCCCGGAGTTCACCTTCTTCTTCCTGGTGCATGTAAGTGCATTGTCCGTGTGTAATGCGCTGTGCGGGGAGTCACTAAGATCCTGCGCCCGATATCCTGCATGTGTCGCTTCCCCGCTCAGGTCCCCGGAGTTCACCTTCTTCTTCCTGGTGCATGTAAGTGCATTGTCCGTGTATAAAGCGCTGTGCGGGGAGTCACTAAGATACTGCGCCCGATATCCTGCATGTGTCGCTTCCCCGCTCAGGTCCCTGCAGTTCACCTTCTTCTTCCTGGTGCATGTAAGTACATTGTCCGTGTATAATGCGCTGTGCGGGGAGTCACTAAGATCCTGCGCCCGATATCCTGCATGTGTCGCTTCCCCGCTCAGGTCCCCGGAGTTCACCTTCTTCTTCCTGGTGCATGTAAGTGCATTGTCCGTGTATAATGCGCTGTGCGGGGAGTCACTAAGATCGTGCGCCCGATATCCTGCATGTGTCACTTCCCCGCTCAGGTCCCCGGAGTTCACCTTCTTCTTCCTGGTGCATGTAAGTGCATTGTCCGTGTATAATGTGCTGTGTGGGGAGTCACTAAGATTGTGCGCCCGATATCCTGCATGTGTTGCTTGCCCGCTCAGGTCCCCGGAGTTCACCTTCTTCTTCCTGGTGCATGTAAGTGCATTGTCCGTGTATAATGCGCTGTGCGGGGAGTCACTAAGATCGTGCGCCCGATATCCTGCATGTGTCGCTCCCCGCTCAGGTCCCCGGAGTTCACCTTCTTCTTCCTGGTGCATGTAAGTGCATTGTCCATGTATAATGCGCTGTGCAGGGAGTCACTAAGATCCTGCCCCCGATATCCTGCATGTGTCGCTTCCCCGCTCAGGTCCCTGGAGTTCACCTTCTTCTTCCTGGTGCATGTAAGTGCATTGTCTGTGTATAATGCGCTGTGCGGGGAGTCACTAAGATCCTGCGCCCGATATCCTGCATGTGTCGCTTCCCCGCTCAGGTCCCCGGAGTTCACCTTCTTCTTCCTGGTGCATGTTAGTGCATTGTCCGTGTATAATGCGCTGTGTGGGGAGTCACTAAGATCATGCGCCCGATATCCTGCATGTGTCGCTTCCCCGCTCAGGTCCCTTGAGTTCACCTTCTTCTTCCTGGTGCATGTAAGTGCATTGTCCGTGTATAATGCGCTGTGCGGGGAGTCACTAAGATCCTGCGCCCGATATCCTGCATGTGTCGCTTCCCCGCTCAGGTCCCTGGAGTTCACCTTCTTCTTCCTGGTGCATGTAAGTGCATTGTCTGTGTATAATGCGCTGTGCGGGGAGTCACTAAGATCCTGCGCCCGATATCCTGCATGTGTCGCTTCCCCGCTCAGGTCCCTGGAGTTCACCTTCTTCTTCCTGGTGCATGTTAGTGCATTGTCCGTGTATAATGCGCTGTGTGGGGAGTCACTAAGATCATGCGCCCGATATCCTGCATGTGTCGCTTCCCCGCTCAGGTCCCTTGAGTTCACCTTCTTCTTCCTGGTGCATGTAAGTGCATTGTCCGTGTATAATGCGCTGTGCGGGGAGTCACTAAGATCCTGCCCCCGATATCCTGCATGTGTCACTTCCCTGCTCAGGTCCCCAGAGTTCACCTTCTTCTTCCTGGTTCATGTAAGTGCATTGTCCGTGTATAATGTGCAGTGCGGGGAGTCACTAAGATCCTGCACCCGATATCCTGCATGTGTCGCTTCCCCGCTCAGGTCCCCGGAGTACACCTTCTTCTTCCTGGTGCATGTAAGTGCATTGTCCGTGTATAAAGCGCTGTGCGGGGAGTCACTAAGATCGTGCGCCCGATATCCTGCATGTGTCGCTTCCCCGCTCAGGTCCCTGGAGTTCACCTTCTTCTTCCTGGTGCATGTAAGTGCATTGTCCGTGTATAATGCGCTGTGCGGGGAGTCACTAAGATCGTGCACCCAATATCCTGCATGTGTCGCTTCCCCGCTCAGGTCCCTGGAGTTCACCTTCTTCTTCCTGGTGCATGTAAGTGCATTGTCCGTGTATAAGGTGCTGTGCAGGGAGTCACTAAGATCCTGCCCCCGATATCCTGCATGTGTCACTTCCCCGCTCAGGTCCCTGGAGTTCACCTTCTTCTTCCTGGTGCATGTAAGTGCATTGTCCGTGTATAATGCGCTGTGCGGGGAGTCACTAAGATCCTGCGCCCGATATCCTGCATGTGTCGCTTCCACAGACAATACAAGGGCAGCAGTGGGTCACAGGCTGAGGTAAAGGCTTCTCTCTCCTCGTCTCATCTCTTCTCTTTCCTTCCTTAGATGAATGGGATGGACATATGTTTAGTTTTACCCTCAGTAACAATGTAACTATGAAATGTCTCCGCAGTCTATACGATGCTTGGTTGGTCGCTCTGACTACTGGTGACCTCTGTGACAAAAAGTACTAAGGGGTTAAGTACATGTCATTCGAGTGTTTCTAAAGTTCAGATCGGAGGCTCCTAATGATGCGTCTTACTCTCCTCTACATCCAGGATTGGAGAACATAATGATCCCAATGAGTGAAGAATCATCAGACAATGTTCTCCCGGAGCAGATGAAGGATCAGGAGAAGATCAAAGCAATGAAAAAGCACATGAAAGGTAAATAGATCATCAGAGAAGGTGCAGGGCATGGGGCAGGTCCTACCAAGGGCCAAGATGTCTCCAGGTTGTGGGACAGGAGGTTTTGTCTTGGATGAACATTAGGGGTTTGGATCTACAGAGATGGGATTTTGGGATCTTCATTAGGGTTTGGATCTACTGAGATGGGATTTTGGGATCTTCATTAGGGGTTTGAATCTACTGAGATGGGACTTTGGGATCTTCATTGGGGTTTGGATCTACAGAGATGGGATTTTAGGATCTTCCTTAGGGTTTGGATCTACAGAGATGGGATTTTGGGATCTTCCTCAGGGTTTGGATCTATTGAGATGGGATTTGGGGATCTTCATTAGGGTTTGGATCTACTGAGATGGGATTTTGGGATCTTCCTTAGGGTTTGGATCTACAGAGATGGGATTTTGGGATCTTCATTAGGGTTTGGATCTACAGAGATGGGATTTTGGGATCTTCCTTAGGATTTGGATCTATTGAGATGGGATTTTGGGATCTTCCTTAGGATTTGGATCTATTGAGATGGGATTTTGGGATCTTCATTAGGATTTGGATCTACAGAGATGGGATTTTGGAATCTTCATTAGGGTTTGGATCTACAGAGATGGGATTTTGGGATCTTCATTAGGGTTTGGATCTACAGAGATGGGATTTTGGAATCTTCATTAGGGTTTGGATCTACAGAGATGGGATTTTGGGATCTTCATTGGGGTTTGGATCTACAGAGATGGGATTTTGGGATCTTCATTAGGGTTTGGATCTACAGAGATGGGATTTTGGAATCTTCATTAGGGGTTTGGATCTACAGAGATGGGATTTTGGGATCTTCATTAGGGTTTGGATCTACAGAGATGGGATTTTGGGATTTTCCTTAGGGTTTGGTTCTACAGAGATGGGATTTGGGGATTTTCCTTAGGGTTTGGATCTACAGAGATGGGATTTTGGGATCTTCATTAGGGTTTGGATCTACTGAGATGGGATTTTGGGATCTTCATTAGGGGTTTGGATCTACAGAGATGGGATTTTGGAATCTTCATTAGGGGTTTGGATCTACAGAGATGGGATTTTGGGATCTTCCTTAGGGTTTGGATCTACAGAGATGGGATTTTGGGATCTTCATTAGGGGTTTGGATCTACAGAGATGGGATTTTAGGATCTTCCTTAGGGTTTGGATCTACAGAGATGGGATTTTGGAATCTTCCTCAGGGTTTGGATCTATTGAGATGGGATTTTGGGATCTTCCTCAGGGTTTGGATCTATTGAGATGGGATTTGGGGATCTTCATTAGGGTTTGGATCTACAGAGATGGGATTTTGGGATCTTCCTTAGGGTTTGGATCTACAGAGATGGGATTTTGGGATCTTCATTAGGGTTTGGATCTACAGAGATGGGATTTTGGGACTACCTTAGGATTTGGATCTATTGAGATGGGATTTTGGGATCTTCCTTAGGATTTGGATCTACAGAGATGGGATTTTGGAATCTTCATTAGGGTTTGGATCTACAGAGATGGGATTTTGGAATCTTCATTAGGGTTTGGATCTACAGAGATGGGATTTTGGAATCTTCATTAGGGTTTGGATCTACAGAGATGGGATTTTGGGATCTTCCTTAGGGTTTGGATCTACAGAGATGGGATTTTGGGATCTTCATTAGGGGTTTGGATCTACAGAGATGGGATTTTAGGATCTTCCTTAGGGTTTGGATCTACAGAGATGGGATTTTGGAATCTTCCTCAGGGTTTGAATCTATTGAGATGGGATTTTGGGATCTTCCTCAGGGTTTGGATCTATTGAGATGGGATTTGGGGATCTTCATTAGGGTTTGGATCTACAGAGATGGGATTTTGGGATCTTCCTTAGGGTTTGGATCTACAGAGATGGGATTTTGGGATCTTCATTAGGGTTTGGATCTACAGAGATGGGATTTTGGGACTACCTTAGGATTTGGATCTATTGAGATGGGATTTTGGGATCTTCCTTAGGATTTGGATCTACAGAGATGGGATTTTGGAATCTTCATTAGGGTTTGGATCTACAGAGATGGGATTTTGGAATCTTCATTAGGGTTTGGATCTACAGAGATGGGATTTTGGAATCTTCATTAGGGTTTGGATCTACAGAGATGGGATTTTGGGATCTTCCTTAGGGTTTGGATCTACAGAGATGGGATTTTGGGATCTTCATTAGGGGTTTGGATCTACAGAGATGGGATTTTAGGATCTTCCTTAGGGTTTGGATCTACAGAGATGGGATTTTGGAATCTTCCTCAGGGTTTGGATCTATTGAGATGGGATTTTGGGATCTTCCTCAGGGTTTGGATCTATTGAGATGGGATTTGGGGATCTTCATTAGGGTTTGGATCTACAGAGATGGGATTTTGGGATCTTCCTTAGGGTTTGGATCTACAGAGATGGGATTTTGGGATCTTCATTAGGGTTTGGATCTACAGAGATGGGATTTTGGGACTACCTTAGGATTTGGATCTATTGAGATGGGATTTTGGGATCTTCCTTAGGATTTGGATCTACAGAGATGGGATTTTGGAATCTTCATTAGGGTTTGGATCTACAGAGATGGGATTTTGGAATCTTCATTAGGGTTTGGATCTACAGAGATGGGATTTTGGAATCTTCATTAGGGTTTGGATCTACAGAGATGGGATTTTGGGATCTTCCTTAGGGTTTGGATCTACAGAGATGGGATTTTGGAATCTTTATTAGGGTTTGGATCTACAGAGATGGGATTTTGGAATCTTCATTAGGGTTTGGATCTACAGAGATGGGATTTTGGGATCTTCCTTAGGGTTTGGATCTACAGAGATGGGATTTTGGGATCTTCATTAGGGTTTGGATCTACAGAGATGGGATTTTGGGACTACCTTAGGATTTGGATCTATTGAGATGGGATTTTGGGATCTTCCTTAGGATTTGGATCTACAGAGATGGGATTTTGGAATCTTCATTAGGGTTTGGATCTACAGAGATGGGATTTAGGGATCTTCATTAGGGTTTGGATCTACAGAGATGGGATTTTGGGACTACCTTAGGATTTGGATCTATTGAGATGGGATTTTGGGATCTTCCTTAGGATTTGGATCTACAGAGATGGGATTTTGGAATCTTCATTAGGGTTTGGATCTACAGAGATGGGATTTTGGAATCTTCATTAGGGTTTGGATCTAAAGAGATGGGATTTTGGAATCTTCATTAGGGTTTGGATCTACAGAGATGGGATTTTGGGATCTTCCTTAGGGTTTGGATCTACAGAGATGGGATTTTGGAATCTTCATTAGGGTTTGGATCTACAGAGATGGGATTTTGGAATCTTCATTAGGGTTTGGATCTACAGAGATGGGATTTTGGGATCTTCCTTAGGGTTTGGATCTACAGAGATGGGATTTTGGGATCTTCATTAGGGTTTGGATCTACAGAGATGGGATTTTGGGAGTACCTTAGGATTTGGATCTATTGAGATGGGATTTTGGGATCTTCCTTAGGATTTGGATCTACAGAGATGGGATTTTGGAATCTTCATTAGGGTTTGGATCTACAGAGGTGGGATTTTGGAATCTTCATTAGGGTTTGGATCTACAGAGATGGGATTTTGGAATCTTCATTAGGGTTTGGATCTACAGAGATTGGAGCTTTTGTCTTGAGTCTTCATTAGGATTTCAACATTGAATTTATTCTTTGCTCTTTGGGTCTTCAGATATTTCTTCTCCATGTCACCCATGTATTCCATAACAATGTCCTTCCAGGCTGTGGCTCTATAAGGGAATTTCTTGTTCATTAAAAATACATAATTTTTTTTATTTTTCTAATTTGGTTGCAGATTCATCTTCTGGGAAGGTAAGAAATGACAAAGGCGGAGGATTGGAGGCCGAGGAAAACACGTACAGAGGAGAATGACTTCTGTAGCCCCGTCTTCTATCATTAGATAAGGAATTATGTCATCAATATAACAATAACATGGGAAAGCTCCACTATTAGGCAAATAATTAGGAAATATTCACTATGCTGCAAAACTTATAAGAAAATCACTTTACACAAGTTAGAGTTTGTTGGAACTGGTTTGGCATAATATAACATTGATGGAACAGCCAATAGCCCCTCCCCTCTGCTCTGACTTAAAGTTATTGCCACCTACAAACTACAGCAGTCATTAAGAGCAGAGGAGATGGACTTTGGAGCAGTTCAATGCATATAGCACAGAGCACAGCAGTGTGAGGACACGCCCCCAGTGCACTTCCTGTAATACACATCCATAGATCACATACTGCGGCTTCTTCTTTCCTCATGTTCTGCTTGTTTTGTGATTTTTGTTATATTCTCATGTTTGGGATCATCAGTGGTAGCAGCTCTGGTGGGAGTCCAGTCTGATGCTCGTGCTCTTTGCTTATTTCTATGGAATTTTTGCTTTTTTTCAGAAACATAAAGTTGGAATTTTTTCGAGATCTCCAGAGATTGAGTCTGATTGGCTGAAGGTTCTGCTGGAGTCTGGATATTTCCGTGAAGCTGTAGAAGGCGTCCAGTCTCATTACATTTCCAGCAGAGGCTTCCGGCAGTTCACGATGGACGTCTCCAATTGTACATTTGGCGTCTTGTATCACACAAAAAACCGCGGGAGAATCAACATCACAGATGTCACCGATTCCCTGTATGATGAGGAGCTGGACTACATGTCCACCACGCTAAGTATGAGACAACCACATCACACAGAGAGGTCTACAATGAATGGACCATGCTGTCCTGGGTCTTCATTAGTTTGGGTCTACAGTCTTACAGCTTTGTTAGCGGTTCTGGCCTATAGTGCAGGGTATGTTGGGTCTTGGGTCTTCATTAGTTTGGGTCGACAGCTTTGTTAGCGGTTCTGGTCTATAGTGCAGGGTATGTTGGGTCTTGGGTCTTCATTAGTTTGGGTCGACAGCTTTGTTAGCGGTTCTGGTCTATAGTGCCGGGTATGTTGGGTCTTGGGTCTTCATTAGTTTGGGTCGACAGCTTTGTTAGCGGTTCTGGTCTATAGTGCAGGGTATGTTGGGTCTTGGGTCTTCATTAGTTTGGGTCGACAGCTTTGTTAGCGGTTCTGGTCTATAGTGCAGGGTATGTTGGATCTTGGGTCTTCATTAGTTTGGGTCGACAGTCTTACAGCTTTGTTAGCGGTTCTGGTCTATAGTGCAGGGTATGTTGGGTCTTGGGTCTTCATTAGTTTGGGTCGACAGTCTTACAGCTTTGTTAGCGGTTCTGGTCTATAGTGCAGGGTATGTTGGGTCTTGGGTCTTCATTAGTTTGGGTCGACAGCTTTGTTAGCGGTTCTGGTCTATAGTGCAGGGTATGTTGGGTCTTGGGTCTTCATTAGTTTGGGTCGACAGCTTTGTTAGTGGTTCTGGTCTATAGTGCAGGGTATGTTGGGTCTTGGGTCTTCATTAGTTTGGGTCGACAGTCTTACAGCTTTGTTAGCGGTTCCGGTCTATAGTGCAGGGTATGTTGGGTCTTGGGTCTTCATTAGTTTGGGTCTACAATCTTACAGCTTTGTTAGCGGTTCTGGCCTATAGTGCAGGGTATGTTGGGTCTTGGGTCTTCATTAGTTTGGGTCGACATTCTTACAGCTTTGTTAGCGGTTCTGGTCTATAGTGCAGGGTATGTTGGGTCTTGGGTCTTCATTAGTTTGGGTCGACATTCTTACAGCTTTGTTAGCGGTTCTGGTCTATAGTGCAGGGTATGTTGGGTCTTGGGTCTTCATTAGTTTGGGTCTACAGTCTTACAGCTTTGTTAGCGGTTCTGGTCTATAGTGAAGGGTATGTTGGGTCTTGGGTCTTCATTAGTTTGGGTCTACAGTCTTACAGCTTTGTTAGCGGTTCTGGCCTATAGTGCAGGGTATGTTGGGTCTTGGGTCTTCATTAGTTTGGGTCGACAGCTTTGTTAGCGGTTCTGGTCTATAGTGCCGGGTATGTTGGGTCTTGGGTCTTCATTAGTTTGGGTCGACAGCTTTGTTAGCGGTTCTGGTCTATAGTGCAGGGTATGTTGGGTCTTGGGTCTTCATTAGTTTGGGTCGACAGCTTTGTTAGCGGTTCTGGTCTATAGTGCAGGGTATGTTGGATCTTGGGTCTTCATTAGTTTGGGTCGACAGTCTTACAGCTTTGTTAGCGGTTCTGGTCTATAGTGCAGGGTATGTTGGGTCTTGGGTCTTCATTAGTTTGGGTCGACAGTCTTACAGCTTTGTTAGCGGTTCTGGTCTATAGTGCAGGGTATGTTGGGTCTTGGGTCTTCATTAGTTTGGGTCGACAGCTTTGTTAGCGGTTCTGGTCTATAGTGCAGGGTATGTTGGGTCTTGGGTCTTCATTAGTTTGGGTCGACAGCTTTGTTAGTGGTTCTGGTCTATAGTGCAGGGTATGTTGGGTCTTGGGTCTTCATTAGTTTGGGTCGACAGTCTTACAGCTTTGTTAGCGGTTCCGGTCTATAGTGCAGGGTATGTTGGGTCTTGGGTCTTCATTAGTTTGGGTCTACAATCTTACAGCTTTGTTAGCGGTTCTGGCCTATAGTGCAGGGTATGTTGGGTCTTGGGTCTTCATTAGTTTGGGTCGACATTCTTACAGCTTTGTTAGCGGTTCTGGTCTATAGTGCAGGGTATGTTGGGTCTTGGGTCTTCATTAGTTTGGGTCGACATTCTTACAGCTTTGTTAGCGGTTCTGGTCTATAGTGCAGGGTATGTTGGGTCTTGGGTCTTCATTAGTTTGGGTCTACAGTCTTACAGCTTTGTTAGCGGTTCTGGTCTATAGTGAAGGGTATGTTGGGTCTTGGGTCTTCATTAGTTTGGGTCTACAGTCTTACAGCTTTGTTAGCGGTTCTGGCCTATAGTGCAGGGTATGTTGGGTCTTGGGTCTTCATTAGTTTGGGTCGACAGCTTTGTTAGCAGTTCTGGTCTATAGTGCAGGGTATGTTGGCTCTTGGGTCTTCATTAGTTTGGGTCGACAGCTTTGTTAGCGGTTCTGGTCTATAGTGCAGGGTATGTTGGGTCTTGGGTCTTCATTAGTTTGGGTCGACAGTCTTACAGCTTTGTTAGCGGTTCTGGTCTATAGTGCAGGGTATGTTGGGTCTTGGGTCTTCATTAGTTTGGGTCTACAATCTTACAGCTTTGTTAGCGGTTCTGGTCTATAGTGCAGGGTATGTTGGGTCTTGGGTCTTCATTAGTTTGGGTCTACAGTCTTACAGCTTTGTTAGTGGTTCTGGTCTATAGTGCAGGGTATGTTGGGTCTTGGGTCTTCATTAGTTTGGGTCGACAGCTTTGTTAGCGGTTCTGGTCTATAGTGCAGGGTATGTTGGGTCTTGGGTCTTCATTAGTTTGGGTCTACAGTCTTACAGCTTTGTTAGTGGTTCTGGTCTATAGTGCAGGGTATGTTGGGTCTTGGGTCTTCATTAGTTTGGGTCGACAGTCTTACAGCTTTGTTAGCGGTTCTGGTCTATAGTGCAGGGTATGTTGGGTCTTGGGTCTTCATTAGTTTGGGTCGACAGCTTTGTTAGCGGTTCTGGTCTATAGTGCAGGGTATGTTGGGTCTTGGGTCTTTATTAGTTTGGGTCGACAGCTTTGTTAGCGGTTCTGGTCTATAGTGCAGGGTATGTTGGGTCTTGGGTCTTCATTAGTTTGGGTCTACAGTCTTACAGCTTTGTTAGTGGTTCTGGTCTATAGTGCAGGGTATGTTGGGTCTTGGGTCTTCATTAGTTTGGGTCGACAGTCTTACAGCTTTGTTAGCGGTTCTGGTCTATAGTGCAGGGTATGTTGGGTCTTGGGTCTTCATTAGTTTGGGTCGACAGCTTTGTTAGCGGTTCTGGTCTATAGTGCAGGGTATGTTGGGTTTTGGGTCTTCATTAGTTTGGGTCTACAGTCTTACAGCTTTGTTAGTGGTTCTGGTCTATAGTGCAGGGTATGTTGGGTCTTGGGTCTTCATTAGTTTGGGTCTACAGTCTTACAGCTTTGTTAGCGGTTCTGGCCTATAGTGCAGGGTATGTTGGGTCTTGGGTCTTCATTAGTTTGGGTCGACAGCTTTGTTAGCAGTTCTGGTCTATAGTGCAGGGTATGTTGGCTCTTGGGTCTTCATTAGTTTGGGTCGACAGCTTTGTTAGCGGTTCTGGTCTATAGTGCAGGGTATGTTGGGTCTTGGGTCTTCATTAGTTTGGGTCGACAGTCTTACAGCTTTGTTAGCGGTTCTGGTCTATAGTGCAGGGTATGTTGGGTCTTGGGTCTTCATTAGTTTGGGTCTACAATCTTACAGCTTTGTTAGCGGTTCTGGTCTATAGTGCAGGGTATGTTGGGTCTTGGGTCTTCAATAGTTTGGGTCGACAGCTTTGTTAGCGGTTCTGGTCTATAGTGCAGGGTATGTTGGGTCTTGGGTCTTCATTAGTTTGGGTCTACAGTCTTACAGCTTTGTTAGTGGTTCTGGTCTATAGTGCAGGGTATGTTGGGTCTTGGGTCTTCAATAGTTTGGGTCGACAGTCTTACAGCTTTGTTAGCGGTTCTGGTCTATAGTGCAGGGTATGTTGGGTCTTGGGTCTTCATTAGTTTGGGTCGACAGCTTTGTTAGCGGTTCTGGTCTATAGTGCAGGGTATGTTGGGTCTTGGGTCTTCATTAGTTTGGGTCGACAGCTTTGTTAGCGGTTCTGGTCTATAGTGCAGGGTATGTTGGGTCTTGGGTCTTCATTAGTTTGGGTCTACAGTCTTACAGCTTTGTTAGTGGTTCTGGTCTATAGTGCAGGGTATGTTGGGTCTTGGGTCTTCATTAGTTTGGGTCGACAGTCTTACAGCTTTGTTAGCGGTTCTGGTCTATAGTGCAGGGTATGTTGGGTCTTGGGTCTTCATTAGTTTGGGTCGACAGCTTTGTTAGCGGTTCTGGTCTATAGTGCAGGGTATGTTGGGTCTTGGGTCTTCATTAGTTTGGGTCGACAGCTTTGTTAGCGGTTCTGGTCTATAGTGCAGGGTATGTTGGGTCTTGGGTCTTCATTAGTTTGGGTCGACAGCTTTGTTAGCGGTTCTGGTCTATAGTGCAGGGTATGTTGGGTCTTGGGTCTTCATTAGTTTGGGTCGACAGCTTTGTTAGCGGTTCTGGTCTATAGTGCAGGGTATGTTGGGTCTTGGGTCTTCATTAGTTTGGGTCGACAGCTTTGTTAGCGGTTCTGGTCTATAGTGCAGGGTATGTTGGATCTTGGGTCTTCATTAGTTTGGGTCGACAGTCTTACAGCTTTGTTAGCGGTTCTGGTCTATAGTGCAGGGTATGTTGGGTCTTGGGTCTTCATTAGTTTGGGTCGACAGCTTTGTTAGCAGTTCTGGTCTATAGTGCAGGGTATGTTGGCTCTTGGGTCTTCATTAGTTTGGGTCGACAGCTTTGTTAGCGGTTCTGGTCTATAGTGCAGGGTATGTTGGGTCTTGGGTCTTCATTAGTTTGGGTCGACAGCTTTGTTAGTGGTTCTGGTCTATAGTGCAGGGTATGTTGGGTCTTGGGTCTTCATTAGTTTGGGTCGACAGTCTTACAGCTTTGTTAGCGGTTCTGGTCTATAGTGCAGGGTATGTTGGGTCTTGGGTCTTCATTAGTTTGGGTCTACAATCTTACAGCTTTGTTAGCGGTTCTGGCCTATAGTGCAGGGTATGTTGGGTCTTGGGTCTTCATTAGTTTGGGTCGACATTCTTACAGCTTTGTTAGCGGTTCTGGTCTATAGTGCAGGGTATGTTGGGTCTTGGGTCTTCATTAGTTTGGGTCTACAGTCTTACAGCTTTGTTAGCGGTTCTGGTCTATAGTGAAGGGTATGTTGGGTCTTGGGTCTTCATTAGTTTGGGTCTACAGTCTTACAGCTTTGTTAGCGGTTCTGGCCTATAGTGCAGGGTATGTTGGGTCTTGGGTCTTCATTAGTTTGGGTCGACAGCTTTGTTAGCAGTTCTGGTCTATAGTGCAGGGTATGTTGGCTCTTGGGTCTTCATTAGTTTGGGTCGACAGCTTTGTTAGCGGTTCTGGTCTATAGTGCAGGGTATGTTGGGTCTTGGGTCTTCATTAGTTTGGGTCGACAGTCTTATAGCTTTGTTAGCGGTTCTGGTCTATAGTGCAGGGTATGTTGGGTCTTGGGTCTTCATTAGTTTGGGTCTACAATCTTACAGCTTTGTTAGCGGTTCTGGTCTATAGTGCAGGGTATGTTGGGTCTTGGGTCTTCATTAGTTTGGGTCGACAGCTTTGTTAGCGGTTCTGGTCTATAGTGCAGGGTATGTTGGGTCTTGGGTCTTCATTAGTTTGGGTCGACAGCTTTGTTAGCGGTTCTGGTCTATAGTGCAGGGTATGTTGGGTCTTGGGTCTTCATTAGTTTGGGTCGACAGCTTTGTTAGCGGTTCTGGTCTATAGTGCAGGGTATGTTGGGTCTTGGGTCTTCATTAGTTTGGGTCGACAGCTTTGTTAGCGGTTCTGGTCTATAGTGCAGGGTATGTTGGATCTTGGGTCTTCATTAGTTTGGGTCGACAGTCTTACAGCTTTGTTAGCGGTTCTGGTCTATAGTGCAGGGTATGTTGGGTCTTGGGTCTTCATTAGTTTGGGTCGACAGTCTTACAGCTTTGTTAGCGGTTCTGGTCTATAGTGCAGGGTATGTTGGGTCTTGGGTCTTCATTAGTTTGGGTCTACAATCTTACAGCTTTGTTAGCGGTTCTGGTCTATAGTGCAGGGTATGTTGGGTCTTGGGTCTTCAATAGTTTGGGTCGACAGCTTTGTTAGCGGTTCTGGTCTATAGTGCAGGGTATGTTGGGTCTTGGGTCTTCATTAGTTTGGGTCTACAGTCTTACAGCTTTGTTAGTGGTTCTGGTCTATAGTGCAGGGTATGTTGGGTCTTGGGTCTTCAATAGTTTGGGTCGACAGTCTTACAGCTTTGTTAGCGGTTCTGGTCTATAGTGCAGGGTATGTTGGGTCTTGGGTCTTCATTAGTTTGGGTCGACAGCTTTGTTAGCGGTTCTGGTCTATAGTGCAGGGTATGTTGGGTCTTGGGTCTTCATTAGTTTGGGTCGACAGCTTTGTTAGCGGTTCTGGTCTATAGTGCAGGGTATGTTGGGTCTTGGGTCTTCATTAGTTTGGGTCTACAGTCTTACAGCTTTGTTAGTGGTTCTGGTCTATAGTGCAGGGTATGTTGGGTCTTGGGTCTTCATTAGTTTGGGTCGACAGTCTTACAGCTTTGTTAGCGGTTCTGGTCTATAGTGCAGGGTATGTTGGGTCTTGGGTCTTCATTAGTTTGGGTCGACAGCTTTGTTAGCGGTTCTGGTCTATAGTGCAGGGTATGTTGGGTCTTGGGTCTTCATTAGTTTGGGTCGACAGCTTTGTTAGCGGTTCTGGTCTATAGTGCAGGGTATGTTGGGTCTTGGGTCTTCATTAGTTTGGGTCGACAGCTTTGTTAGCGGTTCTGGTCTATAGTGCAGGGTATGTTGGGTCTTGGGTCTTCATTAGTTTGGGTCGACAGCTTTGTTAGCGGTTCTGGTCTATAGTGCAGGGTATGTTGGGTCTTGGGTCTTCATTAGTTTGGGTCGACAGCTTTGTTAGCGGTTCTGGTCTATAGTGCAGGGTATGTTGGATCTTGGGTCTTCATTAGTTTGGGTCGACAGTCTTACAGCTTTGTTAGCGGTTCTGGTCTATAGTGCAGGGTATGTTGGGTCTTGGGTCTTCATTAGTTTGGGTCGACAGCTTTGTTAGCAGTTCTGGTCTATAGTGCAGGGTATGTTGGCTCTTGGGTCTTCATTAGTTTGGGTCGACAGCTTTGTTAGCGGTTCTGGTCTATAGTGCAGGGTATGTTGGGTCTTGGGTCTTCATTAGTTTGGGTCGACAGCTTTGTTAGTGGTTCTGGTCTATAGTGCAGGGTATGTTGGGTCTTGGGTCTTCATTAGTTTGGGTCGACAGTCTTACAGCTTTGTTAGCGGTTCTGGTCTATAGTGCAGGGTATGTTGGGTCTTGGGTCTTCATTAGTTTGGGTCTACAATCTTACAGCTTTGTTAGCGGTTCTGGCCTATAGTGCAGGGTATGTTGGGTCTTGGGTCTTCATTAGTTTGGGTCGACATTCTTACAGCTTTGTTAGCGGTTCTGGTCTATAGTGCAGGGTATGTTGGGTCTTGGGTCTTCATTAGTTTGGGTCTACAGTCTTACAGCTTTGTTAGCGGTTCTGGTCTATAGTGAAGGGTATGTTGGGTCTTGGGTCTTCATTAGTTTGGGTCTACAGTCTTACAGCTTTGTTAGCGGTTCTGGCCTATAGTGCAGGGTATGTTGGGTCTTGGGTCTTCATTAGTTTGGGTCGACAGCTTTGTTAGCAGTTCTGGTCTATAGTGCAGGGTATGTTGGCTCTTGGGTCTTCATTAGTTTGGGTCGACAGCTTTGTTAGCGGTTCTGGTCTATAGTGCAGGGTATGTTGGGTCTTGGGTCTTCATTAGTTTGGGTCGACAGTCTTATAGCTTTGTTAGCGGTTCTGGTCTATAGTGCAGGGTATGTTGGGTCTTGGGTCTTCATTAGTTTGGGTCTACAATCTTACAGCTTTGTTAGCGGTTCTGGTCTATAGTGCAGGGTATGTTGGGTCTTGGGTCTTCATTAGTTTGGGTCGACAGCTTTGTTAGCGGTTCTGGTCTATAGTGCAGGGTATGTTGGGTCTTGGGTCTTCATTAGTTTGGGTCGACAGCTTTGTTAGCGGTTCTGGTCTATAGTGCAGGGTATGTTGGGTCTTGGGTCTTCATTAGTTTGGGTCGACAGCTTTGTTAGCGGTTCTGGTCTATAGTGCAGGGTATGTTGGGTCTTGGGTCTTCATTAGTTTGGGTCGACAGCTTTGTTAGCGGTTCTGGTCTATAGTGCAGGGTATGTTGGATCTTGGGTCTTCATTAGTTTGGGTCGACAGTCTTACAGCTTTGTTAGCGGTTCTGGTCTATAGTGCAGGGTATGTTGGGTCTTGGGTCTTCATTAGTTTGGGTCGACAGCTTTGTTAGCAGTTCTGGTCTATAGTGCAGGGTATGTTGGCTCTTGGGTCTTCATTAGTTTGGGTCGACAGCTTTGTTAGCGGTTCTGGTCTATAGTGCAGGGTATGTTGGGTCTTGGGTCTTCATTAGTTTGGGTCGACAGCTTTGTTAGTGGTTCTGGTCTATAGTGCAGGGTATGTTGGGTCTTGGGTCTTCATTAGTTTGGGTCGACAGTCTTACAGCTTTGTTAGCGGTTCTGGTCTATAGTGCAGGGTATGTTGGGTCTTGGGTCTTCATTAGTTTGGGTCTACAATCTTACAGCTTTGTTAGCGGTTCTGGCCTATAGTGCAGGGTATGTTGGGTCTTGGGTCTTCATTAGTTTGGGTCGACATTCTTACAGCTTTGTTAGCGGTTCTGGTCTATAGTGCAGGGTATGTTGGGTCTTGGGTCTTCATTAGTTTGGGTCTACAGTCTTACAGCTTTGTTAGCGGTTCTGGTCTATAGTGAAGGGTATGTTGGGTCTTGGGTCTTCATTAGTTTGGGTCTACAGTCTTACAGCTTTGTTAGCGGTTCTGGCCTATAGTGCAGGGTATGTTGGGTCTTGGGTCTTCATTAGTTTGGGTCGACAGCTTTGTTAGCAGTTCTGGTCTATAGTGCAGGGTATGTTGGCTCTTGGGTCTTCATTAGTTTGGGTCGACAGCTTTGTTAGCGGTTCTGGTCTATAGTGCAGGGTATGTTGGGTCTTGGGTCTTCATTAGTTTGGGTCGACAGTCTTATAGCTTTGTTAGCGGTTCTGGTCTATAGTGCAGGGTATGTTGGGTCTTGGGTCTTCATTAGTTTGGGTCTACAATCTTACAGCTTTGTTAGCGGTTCTGGTCTATAGTGCAGGGTATGTTGGGTCTTGGGTCTTCATTAGTTTGGGTCTACAGTCTTACAGCTTTGTTAGTGGTTCTGGTCTATAGTGCAGGGTATGTTGGGTCTTGGGTCTTCATTAGTTTGGGTCGACAGCTTTGTTAGCGGTTCTGGTCTATAGTGCAGGGTATGTTGGGTCTTGGGTCTTCATTAGTTTGGGTCTACAGTCTTACAGCTTTGTTAGTGGTTCTGGTCTATAGTGCAGGGTATGTTGGGTCTTGGGTCTTCATTAGTTTGGGTCGACAGTCTTACAGCTTTGTTAGCGGTTCTGGTCTATAGTGCAGGGTATGTTGGGTCTTGGGTCTTCATTAGTTTGGGTCGACAGCTTTGTTAGCGGTTCTGGTCTATAGTGCAGGGTATGTTGGGTCTTGGGTCTTCATTAGTTTGGGTCGACAGCTTTGTTAGCGGTTCTGGTCTATAGTGCAGGGTATGTTGGGTCTTGGGTCTTCATTAGTTTGGGTCTACAGTCTTACAGCTTTGTTAGTGGTTCTGGTCTATAGTGCAGGGTATGTTGGGTCTTGGGTCTTCATTAGTTTGGGTCGACAGTCTTACATTTTTCTTAGCGGTTCTGGTCTATAGTGCAGGGTATGTTGGGTCTTGGGTCTTCATTAGTTTGGGTCGACAGCTTTGTTAGCGGTTCTGGTCTATAGTGCAGGGTATGTTGGGTTTTGGGTCTTCATTAGTTTGGGTCTACAGTCTTACAGCTTTGTTAGTGGTTCTGGTCTATAGTGCAGGGTATGTTGGGTCTTGGGTCTTCATTAGTTTGGGTCTACAGTCTTACAGCTTTGTTAGTGGTTCTGGTCTATAGTGCAGGGTATGTTGGGTCTTGGGTCTTCATTAGTTTGGGTCGACAGTCTTACAGCTTTGTTAGCGGTTCTGGTCTATAGTGCAGGGTATGTTGGGTCTTGGGTCTTCATTAGTTTGGGTCGACAGCTTTGTTAGCGGTTCTGGTCTATAGTGCAGGGTATGTTGGGTTTTGGGTCTTCATTAGTTTGGGTCTACAGTCTTACAGCTTTGTTAGTGGTTCTGGTCTATAGTGCAGGGTATGTTGGGTCTTGGGTCTTCATTAGTTTGGGTCTACAGTCTTACAGCTTTGTTAGTGGTTCTGGTCTATAGTGCAGGGTATGTTGGGTCTTGGGTCTTCATTAGGAGTTTGGCTGTAGAGTGATGTGTGTTTTGGGGTCATCGGTATTGGGGGTCTAAGATTAATAGGGGATTGGCTCTAGGGATTGGGGGTTTGGATCTACAGTGATTAGGGGGATTGTGTCTTGGGTTTTTATTAATTTTTGGTTTTTGTTTCATACATCTCGCTGATCCTCTGCTCCTTAGATATTTCCGTTTCATGCTGTAGGACTCGGATCGGAGCTGTTCGGAGATGTTTTCTTGTCGGTCACTGGTAGAGGCAGCCACCATCTTAGTCAGTGATTGTCTCAGAGATCTCTCCCAAGTTATTACAATGGAGGTCATTTACTAAGGGCCCGAATTGCTTTTTTCCGTCGGGTTTCCCGAATATTACCGTTTTGCGCCGAATTGCCCCGGGATTTTGGCGCACATGATCGGATTGTGGTGCATCGGCATCGGCATGCACACGATGAAAATCGGGGGGCGTGGCCATCGGAAAACCCGACGGATTCGGAAAAACCGCTGTCTTTAAAAAAAAAAAATGTGTCGCACTTACCTGCACCCGGCCTGGCTTGGTGAACTTCAGTGAACTCCGACGGACTTCAGCGCAGCAGCGACACCTGGTGGACATCGGGGGAACTACATCGCCGGAAGACCCGAATCCTCCACTGAGAACGGGCCACTGGATCGCGGCAGGACCGGGTAAGTAAATTTGCTTCAATATGTCCATTATGAAGGGGCCTGAAACTGTTGAACCATAGGAACAGGTGACAGGAATGGGGGAAGTCACTTTTTAAGGAGTCCACATGTGACACTCATTTTTACACACTAACAATCCCCTTTAAATGGAGTTTTCTGGGTCCTACAATAAGACGACTTTAAGACTTTCTGATTAACTCTCATTTTTCCTTTAGATAAAAACCTGATTGTGGTTGTTGATGACCTGGAGAATAGTAACGCGGAGGAGAAGTCCCGTATCCTGGAGCACCAGCCCAGTATCCAGGAGAAGGCTCGGGACTTGTTCCTCTTCACTACCGAGGAGAAGGAGTCTATAAAATCCCTGAAGAACCTGATAACCAGAGGTGGGAGGAGCAGTAATAATGAGGGTTATCCTTCAGCCTGATGAGCCTTCCATTCATGGATCCTTTCAGTAGAACTTCTTCTTCATTGCTTCATAGCCTTCTAAAGATTCTGATCATCAGCCTCATTTTATGATTTTGAAGCCTTTTTTGTAAAAATAAAGTTAAAGAAGCTCAAAGAAGAGCGGATCTTGCCAAAGGGGGCGAACACCAGGATGTCAGTGCTTGGTTTATTATCCTTAATCCTGGTGGTAGATGTCCTTTCATTCAGGACAAGTCCCAACCCTTTCATTCATCCAGACCCAGAACAGACCCTACATAAATCCAGAGGAAGAGCAGAACCCACAATAAACCAAAGGAGATAGGCGGCTACATTAGTCTAGACCCAGCTTGAACCCATAAACAAGAACAGAAAGAACCAAAATTATAGCAGCTCCAGGACAGATCCCAACATTAATCCAGCCCAGACCCCTATAACCCGTATCCAGACCACACCAAGAACCAGATATTCATTTAGAACCAGATCAAATTCCCACATAATATATTACAGAATGAACCGGTCATTGTGATTGGTTGGTGGAGGATGGATTTCAGACTTTTAATTATTTTGTTTTTCTCTCCAAAAGATGATGACGATGATGAGACTCCCAGCGACTTTGAAGATTTGTCTCAATATTTTCCAGATTCCAAACCAAGTAAGAGACTTCTTGTGTGGAATCCTGAGCAGCAGTGGCTCATGGGAGATGGGGCTGAGGACCTCCACTTTGGGGGGCAGATTCACAGATCAGCCTCGGACCCTTAGTCAGCTGTGGTCCATAAAGGCATGGGGGTGGGGTCAGGTGTGGTCCATAAAGGCATGGGGGCGGGGTCAGGTATGGTCCATAAAGGCATGGGGGGGCAGAGTCATGTGTGGTCCATAAAGGCATGGGGGGGAGGGGTAGGGTCAGGTGTGGTCCATAAAGGCATGGGGGGCCGGGTCAGGTGTGGTCCATAAAGGCATGGGAGGCAGGGTCAGGTGTGGTCCATAAAGGCATGGGGGCGTGGTCAGGTGTGGTCCATAAAGGCATGGGGGGCAGGGTCAGGTGTGGTCCATAAAGGCATGGGGGGCAGGGTCAGGTGTGGTCCATAAAGGCATGGGGGGGGGCAGAGTCATGTGTGGTCCATAAAGGCATGGGGGGGAGGGGTAGGGTCAGGTGTGGTCCATAAAGGCATGGGGGGGGCAGAGTCATGTGTGGTCCATAAAGGCATGGGGGGGAGGGGTAGGGTCAGGTGTGGTCCATAAAGGCATGGGGGGCAGGGTCAGGTGTGGTCCATAAAGCCATGGGAGGCAGGGTCAGGTGTGGTCCATAAAGGCATGGGGGCGTGGTCAGGTGTGGTCCATAAAGGCATGGGGGGCAGAGTCATGTGTGGTCCATAAAGGCATGGGGGGGAGGGGTAGGGTCAGGTGTGGTCCATAAAGGCATGGAGGAGAGGCAGGGTCAGGTGTGACTATAAAGGCATGGAGGGGAGGCAGGGTCAGGTGTGGTCCATAAAGGCATGGGGGGGGGCGGGGTCAGGTGTGGTCCATAAAGGCATGGGAGGCAGGGTCAGGTGTGGTCCATAAAGGCATGGGGGCCGGGGTCAGGTGTGGTCCATAAAGGCATGGGGGCCGGGATCAGGTGTGGTCCATAAAGGCATGGGGTCCGGGGTCAGGTGTGGTCCATAAAGGCATGGTGGAGGCAGGGTCAGGTGTGGTCCATAAAGGCATGGTGGAGGCAGGGTCATGTGTGGTCCATAAAGGCATGGTGGAGGCAGGGTAAGGTGTGGTCCATAAAGGCATGGTGGGGTCAGGTGTGGTCCATAAAGGCATGGGGGGGGCGGGGTCAGGTGTGGTCCATAAAGGCATGGGGGGGGCGGGGTCAGGTGTGGTCCATAAAGGCATGAAGGGGAGGCAGGGTCATGTGTGGTCCATAAAGGCATGGGGGGGGGTCAGGTGTGGTCCATAAAGGCATGGGGGGGGTCAGGTGTGGTCCATAAAGGCATGGTGGAGGCAGGGTCAGGTGTGGTCCATAAAGGCATGGGGGCAGGGTCAGGTGTGGTCCATAAAGGCATGGGGGGGGGGTCAGGTGTGGTCCATAAAGGCATGGTGGAGGCAGGGTCAGGTGTGGTCCATAAAGGCATGGGGGCCGGGGTCAGGTGTGGTCCATAAATGCATGGGGGCCGGGGTCAGGTGTGGTCCATAAAGGCATGGGGGCCGGGGTCAGGTGTGGTCCATAAAGGCATGGTTGGGTCTGGTGTGTTCCATAAAGGCATGGAGGAGAGGCAGGGTCAGGTGTGACTATAAAGGCATGGAGGGGAGGCAGGGTCAGGTGTGACTATAAAGGCATGGAGGAGAGGCAGGGTCAGGTGTGGTCCATAAAGGCATGGGGGGCCGGGGTCAGGTGTGGTCCATAAATGCATGGGGGCCGGGGTCAGGTGTGGTCCATAAAGGCATGGGGTCCGGGGTCAGGTGTGGTCCATAAAGGCATGGTGGAGGCAGGGTCAGGTGTGGTCCATAAAGGCATGGTGGAGGCAGGGTCAGGTGTGGTCCATAAAGGCATGGTGGAGGCAGGGTCAGGTGTGGTCCATAAAGGCATGGGGGGGGGGGGCGGGTTCAGGTGTGGTCCATAAAGGCATGAAGGGGAGGCAGGGTCAGGTGTGGTCCATAAAGGCAGGGGGGGCCGGGTCAGGTGTGGTCCATAAAGGCATGGGGGCCGGGGTCAGGTGTGGTCCATAAAGGCATGGGGGCCGGGGTCAGGTGTGGTCCATAAAGGCATGGAGGGGAGGCAGGGTCAGGTGTGACTATTAAGGCATGGAGGGGAGGCAGGGTCAGGTGTGGTCCATAAAGGCATGGGGGGGGGGGGGGCGGGGTCAGGTGTGGTCCATAAAGGCATGGGAGGCAGGGTCAGGTGTGGTCCATAAAGGCATGGGGGCCGGGGTCAGGTGTGGTCCATAAAGGCATGGGGGGCAGGGTCAGGTGTGGTCCATAAAGGCATGGTGGGGACAGGGTCTGGTGTGGTCCATAAAGGCATGGTGGGGACAGGGTCAGGTGTGGTCCATAAAGGCATGGTGGAGGCAGGGTCAGGTGTGGTCCATAAAGGCATGGGGTTGGCGGGATCAGGTGTGGTCCATAAAGGCATGAAGGGGAGGCAGGGTCAGGTGTGGTCCATAAAGGCATGGGGGCAGGGTCAGGTGTGGTCCATAAAGGCATGGGGGCAGGGTCAGGTGTGGTCCATAAAGGCATGGGGTCCGGGGTCAGGTGTGGTCCATAAAGGCATGAAGGGGAGGCAGGGTCAGGTGTGGTCCATAAAGGCATGGGGCGGGGTCAGGTGTGGTCCATAAAGGGATGGGACTCAGTGTCAGGTGTGGTCCATAAAGGCATGGGGGGCGGGGTCAGGTGTGGTCCATAAAGGCATGGGGCGGGGTCAGGTGTGAAGTTCATGTTTGGTCACACAGAGCCTGGACCTCATCACTTATGAATGAAATAGAACATGGATTGAAGGAACCTGTAGGAATCCTTACTCTTCCGTTACCGCTTTGTGGTCTCATCTCCTGCACTTTCTCGTATATTTTGCAGAGGATTGTTCGGTGGTGAAGTGGAAGAACAGCCAATCTGATTTGTGGGTGAGACATGTGATTGTCTAGATGTCAGGCCTGTGACGTGACCCCATGGCTCGGTGTATGGAGGGTCACCTTCTGGCTGCCTCCATGTGGTGGACTCTCCGTCTTCTTCTATCCCTCAGGTTGTGACTAAGTCTCCGTCTGATTCTTGTGACTGGATAAAGGATGTTCTCACCTCCTGCATCTTCAGTGACTATAAAACGGATGGGAAAGCGGAAAGGTTTAGGATCTACGGAGAAGAGAGTTACCAGAGGAAGATCTCCTCCTGCACCTGCTTCATCTTCTGTTTTGGATATCACCAATGGGATTCAAAGACGTCCGAAGACGTGGAGACTCTTTCTGTAGAAGTTGGTAAGTTGTATGGAATGTTTAACCCTTTAATTTGAGCACAATATACGTACAACCTCTTCTTTCTAATAATGTTGAATAAAAGTTAGATATTAGTGATGAAAAAGGGTTGAATAAAAAGGTTGAATTTCCCAAAAGGCATCTGGTCTGTCTAATGTGCCTCAAGTGGTCTCCTAGACCTGTAGACATGATCCAAGGTAAACTCAGATGGGTCACACCCCAGAGATCCTAAATAACTTAGATCTTTTATTGCTGTTTCCTGTTTATAATTTTTAGAGATTCCCTGGTAACTAGAGCAGGGCAAATGGCAATTAAGGATCTAGTTACTACAGACCAGTGAGCTTAACTTCTGAAATAGGGAAATATAGAAGATGAAACTAAGAGACTACATACAAGATTGTAGATGTTTAGTGTAATACAGTCTATGGAGGATGAGAGTAGTAGTACAAGCTGTGTAGTGTAATACAGTCTATGGAGGATGAGAGTAGTAGTACAAGCTGTGTAGTGTAATACAGTCTATGGAGGATGAGAGTAGTAGTACAAGCTGTGTAGTGTAATACAGTCTATGGAGGATGAGAGTAGTAGTACAAGCTGTGTAGTGTAATACAGTCTATGGAGGATGAGAGTAGTAGTACAAGCTGTGTAGTGTAATACAGTCTATGGAGGATGAGAGTAGTAGTACAAGCTGTGTAGTGTAATACAGTCTATGGAGGATGAGAGTAGTAGTACAAGCTGTGTAGTGTAATACAGTCTATGGAGGATGAGAGTAGTAGTACAAGCTGTGCAGTGTAATACAGTCTATGGAGGATGAGAGTAGTAGTACAAGCTGTGCAGTGTAATACAGTCTATGGAGGATGAGAGTAGTAGTACAAGCTGTGTAGTGTAATACAGTCTATGGAGGATGAGAGTAGTAGTACAAGCTGTGTAGTGTAATACAGTCTATGGAGGATGAGAGTAGTAGTACAAGCTGTGTAGTGTAATACAGTCTATGGAGGATGAGAGTAGTAGTACAAGCTGTGTAGTGTAATACAGTCTATGGAGGATGAGAGTAGTAGTACAAGCTGTGTAGTGTAATACAGTCTATGGAGGATGAGAGTAGTAGTACAAGCTGTGTAGTGTAATACAGTCTATGGAGGATGAGAGTAGTAGTACAAGCTGTGTAGTGTAATACAGTCTATGGAGGATGAGAGTAGTAGTACAAGCTGTGCAGTGTAATACAGTCTATGGAGGATGAGAGTAGTAGTACAAGCTGTGTAGTGTAATACAGTCTATGGAGGATGAGAGTAGTAGTACAAGCTGTGTAGTGTAATACAGTCTATGGAGGATGAGAGTAGTAGTACAAGCTGTGTAGTGTAATACAGTCTATGGAGGATGAGAGTAGTAGTACAAGCTGTGCAGTGTAATACAGTCTATGGAGGATGAGAGTAGTAGTACAAGCTGTGCAGTGTAATACAGTCTATGGAGGATGAGAGTAGTAGTACAAGCTGTGCAGTGTAATACAGTCTATGGAGGATGAGAGTAGTAGTACAAGCTGTGTAGTGTAATACAGTCTATGGAGGATGAGAGTAGTAGTACAAGCTGTGTAGTGTAATACAGTCTATGGAGGATGAGAGTAGTAGTACAAGCTGTGTAGTGTAATACAGTCTATGGAGGATGAGAGTAGTAGTACAAGCTGTGTAGTGTAATACAGTCTATGGAGGATGAGAGTAGTAGTACAAGCTGTGTAGTGTAATACAGTCTATGGAGGATGAGGGTAGTACTACAAGCTGTGAGGTGTAACGCAGTCTATCGAGCATGGGAGTTTTTATAGGGATGGACCCCCAAGTTCATTCTTTCTTTTTCCAAAAAACCTTTTCAGAAGCCGAGGAGCATGTACATGTATTTTTTTTACCCAGGCGCGTTCCTCTGTGCCATAACTCTTCCAAATGACAAGAAAGTAGAGAATTCCTTTGGACATTTTGGAGTCGATGATCTTGTCATTCTCATATTATCCTTGCTCTTCCATGAGGAGTGGCTTGGGTGTCATGGTGGATGTAGAGAGTCTATGGAGAATCAATGGCTTCAGAATGGATACATGAAAAACATTGGATATCTGTAAGGATGGTGGCAGAGCAAGACGATAACACATAGAGTTGATGAAACAAGGAGCAGACTTTGCCCTAGGTACTTGGAGTCTGATGAAGCGAGTGGATAACCAGACTTTATCTCCAATCGACCGTAACGGAATCGGGTGTTTCTCTTTATCCCCATGAGTTTTGTACTGGGCTGACACTTTATGCAGACTAGCCTGGACCTCTGATTATATGGTGCTAAACTTCTTAACATCGCAACATCAGCAGCTGGAACATCTTAGGAAGGCAGGTAAATGAGGATACCTGCTGTAGATGATCCAGAACAGGGACTTAGCGGAAGACCCGTGGAACAGATTGTTGTGTGCAAACTCAGCCCATGGTAGTAATTCACTGCCACCAGTATTTCCTTGACAGAAATACCAGAATCTTTTTGACTCCTGCATACCCACAGAAGCGAGAAGAATGTGCCCAAGCCACCAACGTTGGTCGCAATTCAGATGGTACAAACGTTTTCCCAGGTGGTGGAGTCGAAATTCCTTCAAAAGCAGTGGCAAGTCGTATGCTCCTAGGACCAAGGATATGTTCTGGGGTGGCATGAATCTTCTTATCTTTGAGGCCTCCTTTTGACTTCTTTTTTTGTGGCCTGGAGACAGCCGGGGCCCGGAATACCGGAGTGGCTGGCGGTTGCGGCCTAGGCACGCTGTGGTCACGGTGCTTGGTATGGGGACCGGAGGGCTGTCCTACAGCCTGGCAGCTCTCCAGCAGGTGGTGTGTGCAAGAAATGATATAGAGGGAGAGGCTGATGTACTTGTTCTCTCTGGGGCAACCCCTGAGGTGTATATAGAATGAATCCCTGGGTGATGCATGGGGAAGCCAGTGGTGGTAAACAGCCATATCCAGGGATCAGACGGAGGCAATGTTGTGCAATTCAGCTTACAGTTCTTTATTCAACTTTAAACAGCAGACAGCGGCCAAACGGTAGCAGCAGATTCTGCAGGTTGGAAGGCTCTTACACAGGACAGTTACTCAGAGCCTGGTAGTAGCTTCAGGCTAAGCTGGTAAAGATGGAGCTGAGTCCAGATGGGTGACCTCCGTTCTGGGGCTTAAGTCTCCTGATTTGCCCTAATGTGTCAGGCAGATGGCCTTGATATGTATGCTTTCTGGCATTAAAACACTTGCTGTAGAAGAACAAACTTGTAATGCTCTCTCCTCTGCTTACTGGAGCTGACATGTGCTCCAAGATGGAGTCTCTCACTCTGACTATGTGCTCCCGCCCACCAGGGGTTTTTATACTCTCCTGGTCAGGTGGCAGCATTATCCAACCAGTTTCCAGCTTGCTTTAAAATGGTATACAGAATATCATTGGATAACAGCATTTCACCTTGTTAACTCCTGCGTTACCAGGAACTGGCTACAGCTGCAATTACAAAGTCCTCCACGTTACAGCTTCCGACATGGAGAGGGACACTATCGCAACACCTACCTAATCATTTTCATCTGCAGGGGTGTTGCATAAGCGCATCAGCCTTTCTGTTCTTCGAGCCTGCGTGATAGATGACTGGTAGGTAAGAAGAGAGACACCAAGCTTGACGAGGGTCCAGACGTCGGACAGAATGCAGGTACCAGAGGTTTTTATGGTCAGTGCATTCTGTGACAGGATGCAAGGCTCCTTCCAACAGGTGTCTCCACTCCTCCAATGCCAGTTTAATGGCTCCTTCTACCCAATACCATATTTTTTCTCTGCTACATAGAATTTTTTAAAGAAGAATCCGCAAGGGTGAGTTTTCCCAGAAGAGGATGGTTGAGAGAGCACTGCCCTGACAGCAGAAGAAGAGGCATCCCCTTCCAGAAAAAATAATAAGGCTGGTTGAGAATAGGGGCCAATAGGGACTTGTTTAGGCTGCTTGAAGGCTTGGAGGCCATTTTTAGGGATTGGCTGATTTTCAGGTGAGGGCAGTGATGGGAGCAATAATGGATGAAAAACCCCTGATCAATCGTCTGTAATAGTTAGCAAAACCCACAAATCTCTGGATAGCCTTTACCCTGTGGGTCGAGGCCAATTCTGTATAGCCTGGACCTTGCTTGGATCCATCTTAAGGCCTGAGCTGGAAAGAATATATCCCAGGAAAGGAATGGAGGGTTTTTTTTGCATCTTGCAGTAGAGCCGATTGTCCCTTTGACTGCATTCACACTAATGTAAGAAAGATGTAGGAATGAACCCCCTTTGGAGCTTGTCCTTAATGTACTCAGACATGGCCTGTGCCTCCGGTAATGACAGAGGGTAGGTCCTTCGGCATGGTAGGGTTTTGCCCGGAAGTTAATAGCACAGTCCCAGACACGATGGGGTGGAAGCTTCTCTGCCTGAGACTTGCTGAATACATCAGTGAAAGAACGATATGGCAGAGGATTAGGGGTGGCAGAAAGTGAATGGTTGAGTTGGTGATACTTTTTTCAAGCCTGATAATAGACACTTGGGACCCCGAGAGAGTAATTCCCCTGTGTCCCAGTTGAAGTGGGGAGCATTCCTCCTTAACCAAGGTAATCCCAAGATGAGTAGGCTGATGGTTTAGAGGACCACTAGAAGTTCCAAGTCTTCTTGGTGCAGGACTCCGATATGCATAGCTGGGGGCTGGGAGCGGTACTGGATAGATCCCTCTGGCACCGGATTACCCACAAGGCCCAACAGGAATACAGGCTGAGGAAGAGAAACCAGCGTCATTCCCCATGTGGCTGCATTGAGCTGGAGAGGAAGTTCCCCGATCACATGTAGATAAAGCTCCTCTAGGAGTAATTAGGGACACCATAAGTGTTAACTGGTTTACGTCTTTCTGCAAAGGAGAGGAACACAGTGGACCCAGGACAACCTCTCCTGACTTGCCTAGGCCCGGAAGTTTTCCGGCTTTTTAGGAAACAATTTCACCTGGTGCCCAGAACCTGCACAGACACAGGTGATTTTTCATGCAGATCTCTCTCTTTTCTGGTGAGAGTTTGGCTCATCCTAACTGCATAGGGTCTTCTGGTGGTGACACAGGTGTCAGAAATTCTGGACCTCTGTTTTTCAATTTCTCAGAATCTGAGGTCCACTTTGTTATATAGAGAGATGAGGTCATCCAGAGAAGACGGTAGTTCCTGAGAGTCTAACTCATCTTTGATTGGGTCGGACAACCCCTCCTAGAAGACTTACACAAGAGCTTCCTCATTCCACCATAATTCAGATGCCAAAGTCCGGAACTGAATAACATGCTGAGCCACAGTTTGAGATTCTTGGCAGCAGAGAGCATCACACAGAGCAGAGCACAGCAGGGAGAGGAGAGAGCGTCACACAGAGCAGAGCACAGCAGGGAGAGGAGAGAGCGTCACACAGAGCAGAGCACAGCAGGGAGAGGAGAGAGCGTCACACAGAGCAGAGCACAGCAGGGAGAGGAGAGAGCGTCACACAGAGCAGAGCACAGCAGGGAGAGGAGAGAGCGTCACACAGAGCAGAGCACAGCAGGGAGAGGAGAGAGCGTCACACAGAGCAGAGCACAGCAGGGAGAGGAGAAAGCGTCACACAGAGCAGAGCACAGCAGGGAGAGGAGAGAGCATCACACAGAGCAGAGCACAGCAGGGAAAGGAGAGAGCGTCACACAGAGCAGAGCACAGCAGGGAGAGGAGAGAGCGTCACACAGAGCAGAGCACAGCAGGGAGAGGAGAGAGCATCACACAGAGCAGAGCACAGCAGGGAGAGGAGAAAGCATCACACAGAGCAGAGCACAGCAGGGAGAGGAGAGAGCGTCACACAGAGCAGAGCACAGCAGGGAGAGGAGAGAGCGTCACACAGAGCAGAGCACAGCAGGGAGAGGAGAGAGCATCACACAGAGCAGAGCACAGCAGGGAGAGGAGAAAGCATCACACAGAGCAGAGCACAGCAGGGAGAGGAGAGAGCGTCACACAGAGCAGAGCACAGCAGGGAGAGGAGAGAGCGTCACACAGAGCAGAGTACAGCAGGGAGAGGAGAGAGCATCACACAGAGCAGAGCACAGCAGGGAGAGGAGAGAGCGTCACACAGAGCAGAGCACAGCAGGGAGAGGAGAGAGCGTCACACAGAGCAGAGCACAGCAGGGAGAGGAGAGAGCATCACACAGAGCAGAGCACAGCAGGGAGAGAGCGTCACACAGAGCAGAGCACAGCAGGGAGAGGAGAGAGCATAACACAGAGCAGAGCACAGCAGGGAGAGGAGAGAGCATCACACAGAGCAGAGCACAGCAGGGAGAGGAGAAAGCATCACACAGAGCAGAGCACAGCAGGGAGAGGAGAGAGCGTCACACAGAGCAGAGCACAGCAGGGAGAGGAGAGAGCGTCACACAGAGCAGAGTACAGCAGGGAGAGGAGAGAGCATCACACAGAGCAGAGCACAGCAGGGAGAGGAGAGAGCGTCACACAGAGCAGAGCACAGCAGGGAGAGGAGAGAGCGTCACACAGAGCAGAGCACAGCAGGGAGAGGAGAGAGCATCACACAGAGCAGAGCACAGCAGGGAGAGAGCGTCACACAGAGCAGAGCACAGCAGGGAGAGGAGAGAGCATCACACAGAGCAGAGCACAGCAGGGAGAGGAGAGAGCGTCACACAGAGCAGAGCACAGCAGGGAGAGGAGAGAGCGTCACACAGAGCAGAGCACAGCAGGGAGAGGAGAGAGCGTCACACAGAGCAGAGCACAGCAGGGAGAGGAGAGAGCATCACACAGAGCAGAGCACAGCAGGGAGAGGAGAGAGCGTCACACAGAGCAGAGCACAGCAGGGAGAGGAGAGAGCGTCACACAGAGCAGAGCACAGCAGGGACAGGAGAGAGCATCACACAGAGCAGAGCACTGCAGGGACAGGAGAGAGCATCACACAGAGCAGAGCACAGCAGGGAGAGGAGAGAGCATCACACAGAGCAGAGCACAGCAGGTACAGGAGAAAGCGTCACACAGAGCAGAGCACAGCAGGGAGAGGAGAGAGCATCACACAGAGCAGAGCACAGCAGGGAGAGGAGAAAGCATCACACAGAGCAGAGCACAGCAGGGAGAGGAGAGAGCATCACACAGAGCAGAGCACAGCAGGGAGAGGAGAGAGCATCACATAGAGCAGAGCACAGCAGGGAGAGGAGAGAGCGTCACACAGAGCAGAGCACAGCAGGGAGAGGAGAGAGCATCACACAGAGCAGAGCACAGCAGGGAGAGCAGAGAGCGTCACACAGAGCAGAGCACAGCAGGGACAGGAGAGAGCATCACACAGAGCAGAGCACAGCAGGGACAGGAGAGAGCATCACACAGAGCAGAGCACAGCAGGGAGAGGAGAGAGCGTCACACAGAGCAGAGCACAGCAGGGAGAGGAGAGAGCATCACACAGATCAGAGCACAGCAGGGAGAGGAGAGAGCGTCACACAGAGCAGAGCACAGCAGGGAGAGGAGAGAGCGTCACACAGAGCAGAGCACAGCAGGGAGAGGAGAGAGCGTCACACAGAGCAGAGCACAGCAGGGAGAGGAGAGAGCATCACACAGAGCAGAGCACAGCAGGGAGAGGAGAGAGCAACACACAGAGCAGAGCACAGCAGGGAGAGGAGAGAGCGTCACACAGAGCAGAGCACAGCAGGGAGAGGAGAGAGCATCACACAGAGCAGAGCACAGCAGGGAGAGGAGAGAGCGTCACACAGAGCAGAGCACAGCAGGGACAGGAGAGAGCATCACACAGAGCAGAGCACAGCAGGGAGAGGAGAGAGCATCACACAGAGCAGAGCACAGCAGGTACAGGAGAAAGCGTCACACAGAGCAGAGCACAGCAGGGAGAGGAGAGAGCATCACACAGAGCAGAGCACAGCAGGGAGAGGAGAAAGCATCACACAGAGCAGAGCACAGCAGGGAGAGGAGAGAGCGTCACACAGAGCAGAGCACAGCAGGGAGAGGAGAGAGCATCACACAGAGCAGAGCACAGCAGGGAGAGGAGAGAGCGTCACACAGAGCAGAGCACAGCAGGGAGAGGAGAGAGCGTCACACAGAGCAGAGCACAGCAGGGAGAGGAGAGAGCGTCACACAGAGCAGAGCACAGCAGGGAGAGGAGAGAGCGTCACACAGAGCAGAGCACAGCAGGGAGAGGAGAGAGCATCACACAGAGCAGAGCACAGCAGGGAGAGGAGAGAGCATCACACAGAGCAGAGCACAGCAGAGAGAGGAGAGAGCGTCACACAGAGCAGAGCACAGCAGGGAGAGGAGAGAGCGTCACACAGAGCAGAGCACAGCAGGGAGAGGAGAGAGCATCACACAGAGCAGAGCACAGCAGGGAGAGGAGAGAGCATCACACAGAGCAGAGCACAGCAGGGAGAGGAGAGAGCGTCACACAGAGCAGAGCACAGCAGGGAGAGGAGAGAGCGTCACACAGAGCAGAGCACAGCAGGGAGAGGAGAGAGCATCACACAGAGCAGAGCACAGCAGGGAGAGGAGAGAGCGTCACACAGAGCAGAGCACAGCAGGGAGAGGAGAGAGCATCACACAGAGCAGAGCACAGCAGGGAGAGCAGAGAGCGTCACACAGAGCAGAGCACAGCAGGGACAGGAGAGAGCATCACACAGAGCAGAGCACAGCAGGGAGAGCAGAGAGCGTCACACAGAGCAGAGCACAGCAGGGACAGGAGAGAGCATCACACAGAGCAGAGCACAGCAGGGAGAGGAGAGAGCGTCACACAGAGCAGAGCACAGCAGGGAGAGGAGAGAGCATCACACAGAGCAGAGCACAGCAGGGAGAGGAGAGAGCGTCACACAGAGCAGAGCACAGCAGGGAGAGGAGAGAGCGTCACACAGAGCAGAGCACAGCAGGGAGAGGAGAGAGCGTCACACAGAGCAGAGCACAGCAGGGAGAGGAGAGAGCATCACACAGAGCAGAGCACAGCAGGGAGAGGAGAGAGCGTCACACAGAGCAGAGCACAGCAGGGAGAGGAGAGAGCGTCACACAGAGCAGAGCACAGCAGGGAGAGGAGAGAGCGTCACACAGAGCAGAGCACAGCAGGGAGAGGAGAGAGCAGAGCACAGAGCAGAGCACAGCAGGGAGAGGAGAGAGCGTCACACAGAGCAGAGCACAGCAGGGAGAGGAGAGAGCGTCACACAGAGCAGAGCACAGCAGGGAGGGGAGAGAGCGTCACACAGAGCAGAGCACAGCAGGGACAGGAGAGAGCATCACACAGAGCAGAGCACAGCAGGGAGAGGAGAGAGCATCACACAGAGCAGAGCACAGCAGGTACAGGAGAAAGCGTCACACAGAGCAGAGCACAGCAGGGAGAGGAGAGAGCATCACACAGAGCAGAGCACAGCAGGGAGAGGAGAAAGCATCACACAGAGCAGAGCACAGCAGGGAGAGGAGAGAGCGTCACACAGAGCAGAGCACAGCAGGGAGAGGAGAGAGCATCACACAGAGCAGAGCACAGCAGGGAGAGGAGAGAGCATCACACAGAGCAGAGCACAGCAGGGAGAGGAGAGAGCGTCACACAGAGCAGAGCACAGCAGGGAGAGGAGAGAGCGTCACACAGAGCAGAGCACAGCAGGGAGAGGAGAGAGCGTCACACAGAGCAGAGCACAGCAGGGAGAGGAGAGAGCGTCACACAGAGCAGAGCACAGCAGGGAGAGGAGAGAGCATCACACAGAGCAGAGCACAGCAGGGAGAGGAGAGAGCATCACACAGAGCAGAGCACAGCAGGGAGAGGAGAGAGCGTCACACAGAGCAGAGCACAGCAGGGAGAGGAGAGAGCGTCACACAGAGCAGAGCACAGCAGGGAGAGGAGAGAGCATCACACAGAGCAGAGCACAGCAGGGAGAGGAGAGAGCGTCACACAGAGCAGAGCACAGCAGGGAGAGGAGAGAGCGTCACACGCAGCAGAGCACAGCAGGGAGAGGAGAGAGCGTCACACGCAGCAGAGCACAGCAGGGAGAGGAGAGAGCGTCACACAGAGCAGAGCACAGCAGGGAGAGGAGAGAGCATCACACAGAGCAGAGCACAGCAGGGAGAGGAGAGAGCATCACACAGAGCAGAGCACAGCAGGGAGAGGAGAGAGCGTCACACAGAGCAGAGCACAGCAGGGAGAGGAGAGAGCGTCACACAGAGCAGAGCACAGCAGGGAGAGGAGAGAGCGTCACACAGAGCAGAGCACAGCAGGGAGAGGAGAGAGCATCACACAGAGCAGAGCACAGCAGGGAGAGGAGAGAGCGTCACACAGAGCAGAGCACAGCAGGGAGAGGAGAGAGCGTCACACAGAGCAGAGCACAGCAGGGAGAGGAGAGAGCGTCACACAGAGCAGAGCACAGCAGGGAGAGGAGAGAGCAGAGCACAGAGCAGAGCACAGCAGGGAGAGGAGAGAGCGTCACACAGAGCAGAGCACAGCAGGGAGAGGAGAGAGCGTCACACAGAGCAGAGCACAGCAGGGAGGGGAGAGAGCGTCACACAGAGCAGAGCACAGCAGGGACAGGAGAGAGCATCACACAGAGCAGAGCACAGCAGGGAGAGGAGAGAGCATCACACAGAGCAGAGCACAGCAGGTACAGGAGAAAGCGTCACACAGAGCAGAGCACAGCAGGGAGAGGAGAGAGCATCACACAGAGCAGAGCACAGCAGGGAGAGGAGAAAGCATCACACAGAGCAGAGCACAGCAGGGAGAGGAGAGAGCGTCACACAGAGCAGAGCACAGCAGGGAGAGGAGAGAGCATCACACAGAGCAGAGCACAGCAGGGAGAGGAGAGAGCATCACACAGAGCAGAGCACAGCAGGGAGAGGAGAGAGCGTCACACAGAGCAGAGCACAGCAGGGAGAGGAGAGAGCGTCACACAGAGCAGAGCACAGCAGGGAGAGGAGAGAGCGTCACACAGAGCAGAGCACAGCAGGGAGAGGAGAGAGCGTCACACAGAGCAGAGCACAGCAGGGAGAGGAGAGAGCATCACACAGAGCAGAGCACAGCAGGGAGAGGAGAGAGCATCACACAGAGCAGAGCACAGCAGGGAGAGGAGAGAGCGTCACACAGAGCAGAGCACAGCAGGGAGAGGAGAGAGCGTCACACAGAGCAGAGCACAGCAGGGAGAGGAGAGAGCATCACACAGAGCAGAGCACAGCAGGGAGAGGAGAGAGCGTCACACAGAGCAGAGCACAGCAGGGAGAGGAGAGAGCGTCACACGCAGCAGAGCACAGCAGGGAGAGGAGAGAGCGTCACACGCAGCAGAGCACAGCAGGGAGAGGAGAGAGCATCACACAGAGCAGAGCAAAGCAGGGACAGCAGAGAGCATCACACAGAGCAGAGCACAGCAGGGAGAGGAGAGAGCATCACACAGAGCAGAGCACAGCAGGGAGAGGAGAAAGCGTCACACAGAGCAGAGCACAGCAGGAAGAGGAGAGAGCGTCACACAGAGCAGAGCACAGCAGGGACAGGAGACAGCATCACACAGAGCAGAGCACAGCAGGGAGAGGAGAAAGCGTCACACAGAGCAGAGCACAGCAGGGAGAGGAGAGAGCGTCACACAGAGCAGAGCACAGCAGGGACAGGAGACAGCATCACACAGAGCAGAGCACAGCAGGGAGAGGAGAAAGCGTCACACAGAGCAGAGCACAGCAGGGAGAGGAGAAAGCGTCACACAGAGCAGAGCACAGCAGGGAGAGGAGAAAGCGTCACACAGAGCAGAGCACAGCAGGGAGAGGAGAGAGCATCACACAGAGCAGAGCACAGCAGGGAGAGGAGAGAGCATCACACAGAGCAGAGCACAGCAGGGAGAGGAGAAAGCATCACACAGAGCAGAGCACAGCAGGGAGAGGAGAGAGCATCACACAGAGCAGAGCACAGCAGGGAGAGGAGAGAGCGTCACACAGAGCAGAGCACAGCAGGGAGAGGAGAGAGCATCACACAGAGCAGAGCACAGCAGGGAGAGGAGAGAGCTTCACACAGAGCAGAGCACAGCAGGGAGAGCAGAGAGCGTCACACAGAGCAGAGCACAGCAGGGAGAGGAGAGAGCATCACACAGAGCAGAGCACAGCAGGGACAGCAGAGAGCAGAGCACAGCAGGGAGAGCAGAGAGCGTCACACAGAGCAGAGCACAGCAGGGAGAGGAGAGAGCGTCACACAGAGCAGAGCACAGCAGGGAGAGGAGAGAGCTTCACACAGAGCAGAGCACAGCAGGGAGAGGAGAAAGCGTCACACAGAGCAGAGCACAGCAGGGAGAGGAGAAAGCGTCACACAGAGCAGAGCACAGCAGGGAGAGGAGAAAGCGTCACACAGAGCAGAGCACAGCAGGGACAGCAGAGAGCATCACACAGAGCAGAGCACAGCAGGGAGAGCAGAGAGCATCACACAGAGCAGAGCACAGCAGGGAGAGGAGAAAGCGTCACACAGAGCAGATCACAGCAGGGAGAGGAGAAAGCGTCACACAGAGAAGAGCACAGCAGAGACAGGAGAGAGCATCACACAGAGCATCACACAGCAGAGACAGGAGAGAGCAACACACAGAGCAGAGCACAGCAGGGACAGCAGAGAACATTACACAGAACACAGCAAGGACAGGAGAGGGTATGGCACAGAGCAGAGTACAGCGGGGACATCTCTGTGTGGGGGGAGAGTCGTGTCATGAGTGGCTTGGTCCAGGTGGAAAGGCCTCTTCCTTGCCGGTCAGGGCCAGCCAGGACATGCAAGTAGTTGGTTGAATTTTTAGTCTGAGAGAATGTCTTACCTGGTGGTCTGGCATAGGGATTACGCTATGGAGGGAGACTATAGCTGCAGGCCGTCTGTCACTGCAGACTCACTGATACTGAATGATATCAGAATCTCCTAATAATCTCATCCAGAAGGAATATAAATATAACCTTCCACTCTGGGGGAATCCCCAAGGCTCCAGCCAATGACAGGCCTTGGCTTCAGGGATAACATAAGGATGCATGTAACATAAACACTCAGAACTTTAACCCATCTTTCACAGGTAGATTAGACTTCAGCTGCAATACCACAGATAGTCCCCAGGTGGTAGCAGAGATAAGGAATTTGTCCATTGGTAATATATACAATTACCCGACTGCTAACTAGACAGGGAGCCAACGGGAGCTGCCCGATTGGTAACGCCCCATCCATTGGGCCATTACCCAGGGACAGCAGAGAGGGTCGCACAGGGCCTGGAGGCCTCATTCTGCAAATAACATTGGTTATATGACAATACAGAACTTTCCTTACATCCCTTCCCCATCTCGTCCCATCCCTGTCCTTCCTTGGTTGAATAGGATGGACATATGTAATAACAATGTAACTATGAAATGTCTCCATCAGTCTATACAATGTTTGGTTGGTTATGGATTTGAATACATTCTATAGTAAGTAAGTAGGAACCATCATCCATTACATCATGTATCATCACTGACCATCCCCCAGCGCGGCCCCCGCACCACCACCCTGCAGCATCTCCCATCACTACCAGGTTAGATCAGACACAGTGCACACAGGATGGGAATCTCCACTATATAATGGAGGTAGCTGCTCTCATACACTCCTGCCTCCCATGAGATCCACACATGGACGCCTCCTCCAGGACTCTAGCTGTGACCTCTGGCACCTGGAACAACAATGACAATAACACAAGCTGATCAGCCTGGGAGTAAGGGGTTAAATACATGTCATTCGAGTGTTTCTACAGTTTCGATCGGAGGCTCCTAATGATGCGTCTTACTCTCCTCTACATCCAGGATTGAAAAACGTAATGATCCTGCTGATTGAAGAAACATCAGACAATGTTCTCCCGGAGCAGATGAAGAATCAGGAGAAGTTCCCGGTTCTTAACTTCTCAATTCCACAAATCACCTGGTACAAAAACAATCTGCAAATTTACAACAAGAAGATCGAGGAAATGAAGAACCACATGAAAGGTAACGAGATGGAGGAAGTGCAGGGCATCTAAGGTCCTACCAAGGGCCAAGATGTCTACAGGTTGTGGGACAGGAGGTTTTGTCTTGGATGAACATTAGGGGATTGGATCTACAGAGATGGGATTTTGGGATCTTCTTTAGGGTTTGGGTCTACAGAGATGGGATTTTGAGATCTTCATTAGGGTTGGATCTACAGAGATGGGATTTTGGGATCTTCATTAGGGTTTGGATCTACAGAGATGGGATTTTGGGATCTTCATTAGGGTTTGAATCTACAGTGATGGGATTTTGGGATCTTCATTAGGGTTTGGGTCTACAGAGATGGGATTTTGGGATCTTCCTTAGGGTTTGGATCTACAGAGATGGGATTTTGGGATCTTCATTAGGGTTTGGATCTACAGAGATGGGATTTTGGGATCTTCATTAGGGTTTGGATCTACAGTGGTGGGATTTTGGGATGTTCATTAGGGTTGGATCTACAGAGATGGGATTTTGGGATCTTCATTAGGGTTTGGATCTACAGAGATGGCATTTTGGGATCTTCATTAGGGTTTGGATCTACAGTGATGGGATTTTGGGATGTTCATTAGGGTTTGGGTCTACAGAGATGGGATTTTGAGATCTTCATTAGGGTTGGATCTACAGAGATTGGATTTTGGGATCTTCATTAGGGTTTGGATCTACAGAGATGGCATTTTGGGATCTTCATTAGGGTTTGGATCTACAGTGATGGGATTTTGGGATGTTCATTAGGGTTTGGGTCTACAGAGATGGGATTTTGAGATCTTCATTAGGGTTGGATCGACAGAGATGGGATTTTGGGATCTTCATTAGGGTTGGATCTACAGAGATGGGATTTTGGGATCTTCATTAGGGTTTGGATCTACAGAGATGGCATTTTGGGATCTTCATTAGGGTTTGGATCTACAGTGATGGGATTTTGGGATGTTCATTAGGGTTTGGGTCTACAGAGATGGGATTTTGAGATCTTCATTAGGGTTGGATCTACAGAGATGGGATTTTGGGATCTTCATTAGGGTTTGGATCTACAGAGATGGGATTTTGGGATCTTCATTAGGGTTTGGATCTACAGTGATGGGATTTTGGGATCTTCATTAGGGTTTGGGTCTACAGAGATGGGATTTTGGGATCTTCCTTAGGGTTTGGATCTACAGAGATGGGATTTTGGGATCTTCATTAGGGTTTGGATCTACAGAGATTGGATTTTGGGATCTTCCTTACGGTTTGGATCTACAGAGATTGGATTTTGGGATCTTCCTTAGGGTTTGGATCTACAGAGATGGGATTTTGGGATCTTCATTAGAGTTTGGGTCTACAGTGACTTGAGCTTTTGTCTCGAGTTTTTATTAGGTTTTCGACATTGAATTTATTTTTTGCAGATATTTCTGCTCCACAACTTTTCCTGGTGAAACTTCTCCATGTCACCCATGTATTCTATAACAATGTCCTTCCAGGCTGTGGCTCTATAAGGGAATTTCTTGTCCATTACAAATACAGTAATTTTTTTATTTTTGTATTTTGGTTGCAGATTCATCTTCTGGGAAGGTAAGAAATGACAAACGCGGAGGATTGGAGGCCAAGGAAAACACGTACAGAGGAGAAGGACTTCTGTAGCCCCGTCTTCTATCGTTAGAATTATGTCATCAATATAACAATAACATGGGAAAGTTCCACTATTAGGCTAAAAAATTTACAAATAAAAAATAATCAGAAAATCACTTCCCACAAATTAGAGTTTCGTTGGAACTGGTTTGGAACCACAAAACATTGTCCATAACCAATAGCCCCTCCCCTCTGCTCTGCTCTGAGAAGTTATAGCCGCCTACAAACTACAGCAGTCATTCAGAGCAGAGGAGATGGACTTTGGAGCAGTTTATTGCATTTAGCACAGAGCACATCAGTGTGAGGACACGCCCCCAGTGCACTTCCTGTAATACACATCCATAGATCACATACTGCAGCTTCTTCTTTCCTCATGTTCTGTTTGTTTTGTGATTTTTGTTATATTCTCATGTTTGGGATCGTCAGTGGTAGCAGCTCTGGTGGGAGTCCAGTCTGATGCTCGTAGTCTTTGCTTATTTCTATGGAATTTTTGCTTTTTTTCAGAAACATAAAGTTGGAATTTTTTCGAGATCTCCAGAGATTGAGTCTGATTGGCTGAAGGTTCTGCTGGAGTCTGGATATTTCCGTGATGCTGTAGAAGCCGTCCAGTCTCATTACATTTCCAGCAGAGGCTTCCGGCAGTTCACGACGGACGTCTCCAATTGTACATTTGGCGTCTTGTATCACACAAAAAACCGCGGGAGAATCAACATCACAGATGTCACCGATTCCCTGTATGATGAGGAGCTGGACTACATGTCCACCACGCTAAGTATGAGACAACCACATCACACAGAGAGGTCTACAATGAATGGACCATGCTGTCTTGGGTCTTCATTAGTTTGGGTCGACAGTCATTGAAGTTTTTGAGGCTTCCTATAATTGTGAGAAGCTGCTCCTTCTCTTTTTTCACTCAATTTCAAATTTTTACATTAGGAACTGCATCTGAGAAGCTAAATTTGGGTGCACAGAGATTGGGGCTGGAGGTTGGACCTGCAGTGATTGGGCGGTTGTACCTATAGTGACTGGGGGGGTTGGACCTACAGTGACTGGGGGGTGGGGGTTGGACCTACAGTCACTGGGGGGGGGGGGTGGACCTACAGTGAATGGGGGTGGGGGTGGGGGGTTGGACCTACAGTGACTGGGGTGGGGGGGGGGGGTTGGACCTACAGTGATTGGGGAGTTGTACCTATAGTGACTGGGGGGGTTGGACCTACAGTGACTGGGGGGTGGGGGGGGGTTGGACCTACAGTGACTGGGGTGGGGGGGGTGGACCTACAGTGATTGGGCGGTTGTACCTATAGTGACTGGGGGGGTTGGACCTACAGTGACTGGGGGGTGGGGGGGGTTGGACCTACAGTGACTGGGGTGTGGGGGTTGGACCTACAGTGACTGGGGGGTGGGGGGGGGGGTTGGACCTACAGTGATTGGGGGGTTGGGTATATAGTGATTGGGGGGCTGGGTTTTTGGGCTATCACCAGTGTAGGTCTATTGTGATTTTTTTTATTGGGCCTTGATTAAGGGTTTGTATTTACAGAGTTTGGAGTTTTGTCTTGTGATTTTTTAGGGGTTTGGGTCACCAGTAACAGAAGTTTTTAGCTTGGGGCTTCCTTAGTGGTTTGGGTCTACAATGATTGGAGATTTCTTCTAGTTTTGCATTAAGGGTTTGGCATCGTTTGGGTTCTCCAGAACTAAAAACTATATATATTTATTTATTTTAAAGGGCAACCAATTGGGGTGTAGACACAGGAGATACATACATCTCGCTGATCCCGAGGGGTAAATCCTGAGAAGCTCATCGGGTCTCTCCGCTCCATTTCCTGGGGTAGAACTTGCAGAGGAGATGATCGGAAGGGTTTCTTGTCCGGTCACTGCTAGAGGCAGCCACCGTATAAGGCTCCGAGATCTCTCCCAGGTTATTACAATGTGTCCACCATGACGTGGACTGAAATTTTTAAACCACAGGAAGTAACTTTTTAAGGAGTTTTCATGGAGGCCAAAAGTTCTATAATAGGACAACTCTAAGGTTTACTGATTTATTCTCATTTTCCTTTAGATAAAAACCTGATTGTGGTTGTTGATGACCTGGAGAAGAGTAACGCGGAGGAGAAGTCCCGTATCCTGCAGCACCAGCCCAGTATCCAGGAGAAGGCTCGGGACTTGTTCCTCTTCACTACTGAGGAGAAGAAGTCTATAAAATCCCTGATAGAGATAAAGAACCTGCTAACCAGAAGTGAGAAGATCAGTAATGATGAGGGTTATCCTTCAGCCTGATGAGCCTCCCATTCATGGATCCTTTCAGTAGAACTTCTTACCCAATCCCACTGAAGATCCGTCTACTTTCTTCTAAATATTATGATGAAGTTGTTCTGTTTTTCTAGAAAATGATTGGGTTATACTATAAATGTAATGAATGACAAAACTGAAGAACATTCTGAATAACCTCAGAAGAAGCCGATTATAATGTCCATGTCCCACTTATTACACTGCACAATGTACCAGGCGTCTGACTGCGGAGCTCAATGCAGGAATCTCCTCAATAAAGAAGTGAAGACTCATTTTGGACTTTCTGCTTTTTTATTATTATTTGGGGTTGCAGCATTTTCCATTAGAGACTTGTGGTTTTAGGGGGGTCCTACACTCCCTGATCTGTAGGCTGAGGAGGGGTATCATATGCAGAGGAGTGGCATCATATGCAGAGGAGGGGCGTCATATGCAGAGGAGGGGCGTCATATACAGATGAGGGGCGTCATATGCAGATGAGGGGCGTCATATACAAAGGAGGGGCATCATATACAGAAGAGGGGCATCGCATGCAGAGGAGGGACGTCATATGCAGAGGAGGGGCGTCATATACAAAGGAGGGGCATCATATACAGAGGAGGGGCATCACATGCAGAGGAGGGACGTCATATACAGAGGAGGGGTGGTCATATGCAGAGGAGGGGCGTCATATGCAGAGGAGGGGCATCACATGCAGAGGAGGGGCGTCACATGCAGAGGAGGGGCGTCACATGCAGAGGAGGGGCGTCATATGCAGAGGAGGGGCGTCATATGCAGAGGAGGGGTGTCATATGCAGAGGAGGGGCGTCATATGCAGAGGAGGGGCGTCATATGCAGAGGAGGGGCGTCATATGCAGAGGAGGGGCGTCATATGCAGAGGAGGGGCGGACACATGAAGAGGAGGGGCGTCATATGCAGAGGAGTGGCTTCATATCCAGAGGAGGAGCTTCATATGAAGAGGAGGGGCAGTCACATGTAGAGCAGGGGCTTCATACACAGAGGAGGGGCATCATGCAGAAAAGGTGCATCATATGCAGAGTAGGGGTGTCAAATACAGAGGAGGGGCAGTGACATGCAAAGCAGGGGTGTCATATGCAGAGCAGGGGCATCATATGCAGAGGAGGGGCATCATATGCAGAGGAGGGGTTTCATATGCAGATTAGGGGCATCATATCCAGAGAAGGGGCAGTCACATGTAGAGGTGGGGTGGTTATATACAGAGGAGGGGCATCGTATACAAGAAGGGGCATCATATGCAGAGGAGTGTCGTCATATACAGAGGAGTGTCATCATATACAGAGGAGGGGCGTCATATACATTAGAGTGGAGGTCACATACAGAGGAGTGGCGTCTTATATAGAGGAGGGGTGTCATATACAGAGGAGGAGCATAATATACTTAGCAGAAGCATATTATACAGAGGAGGAGCATATACAGAGGATGGGCATCATATGTAGAGGAGGGGCGGTCATGTGCAGAGGAGAGGTGTCATGTACAGAGGAGGAGTATATTATACAGAGGAGGGGCGTCATATGCAGATGAGGGGCATCATATGCAGAGGAGGGGCATAATATGCAGAGGAGGGGCGTCATATGCAGAGGAGGGGCGTCATATGCAGAGGAGGGGCGTCATATGCAGAGGAGGGGCGGACACATGAAGAGGAGGGGCGTCATATGCAGAGGAGTGGCTTCATATCCAGAGGAGGAGCTTCATATGAAGAGGAGGGACAGTCACATGTAGAGCAGGGGCTTCATACACAGAGGAGGGGCATCATGCAGAAAAGGTGCATCATATGCAGAGCAGGGGCGTCAAATACAGAGGATGGGCAGTGACATGCAAAGCAGGGGTGTCATATGCAGAGCAGGGGCATCATATGCAGAGGAGGGGCATCGTATGCAGAGGAGGGGTTTCATATGCAGATTAAGGGCAGTCACATGTAGAGGTGGGGTGGTTATATACAGAGGAGGGGCATCGTATACAAGAAGGGGCATCATATGCAGAGGAGTGTCGTCATATACAGAGGAGTGTCGTCATATACAGAGGAGGGGCGTCATATACATTAGAGTGGAGGTCACATACAGAGGAGTGGCGTCTTATATAGAGGAGGGGTGTCATATACAGAGGAGGAGCATAATATACTTAGCAGAAGCATATTATACAGAGGAGGAGCATATACAGAGGATGGGCATCATATGTAGAGGAGGGGCGGTCATGTGCAGAGGACAGGTGTCATGTACAGAGGAGGAGTATATTATACAGAGGAGGGGCGTCATATGCAGAGGAGGGGCGTCATATGCAGAGGAGGGGCATAATATGCAGAGGAGGGGCGTCATATGCAGAGGAGGGGTGTCATATGCAGAGGAGGGGCGTCATATGCAGAGGAGGGGCGGACACATGAAGAGGAGGGGCGTCATATGCAGAGGAGTGGCTTCATATCCAGAGGAGGAGCTTCATATGAAGAGGAGGGGCAGTCACATGTAGAGCAGGGGCTTCATACACAGAGGAGGGGCATCATGCAGAAAAGGTGCATCATATGCAGAGCAGGGGCGTCAAATACAGAGGAGGGGCAG